>NW_026712999.1:3600000-4006847 GCF_030625045.1 Achroia grisella
TTTTTTAGATAAAAATCTATGTTCAATCTCGTGTAATATGTACACGTTCACGTTGAATTGATATAATAATAGTTATATAGTTTAGTAACAAAATAAACAGACAAATGGACATAGTTTTACAGTTATAATATTAGTATAGATTCCTTCATTCTTCAACATTAATACCATAACAAAATCCTAGTGAAATAAAATACAGTAAAAATAAATTTGGTCTAATGTTCATCATAAGAGACGAATGGACTCTGTGAATAACAAGATAACTGTGAATAGGGAAGAATGGGACAGAAAAACACAAGGAAGAAGCAGACGATGATGAGCTTCATCATTAAATAGTCATTTCATTATTCCTACTAAAATTATAAATGTGGCAGTAAGTAAAGACGTTACACTGTTGGTTACTGATTCTCGTTCAGGACATATTACAATAAAGTTTTTATATAAATAGTTCATATATTATAAAATATTAAGACAAGTATTTATTATCGCATTTTTCATTAAAAAAATCTTACAGATAAACGAAAACTTACAGATTATTGCTATTTATCTTTATATTAAAGTATCTCTTTACTGCAAAACTTTTGTTTAATTTATATAAAAGACATATGTTCTTCCTTGTGATACAATTCACCATATTCACTTTATATATTATTAAGATCCATATAACTATTTAGTTGAAAAACAGATAAACGAAAATGAAATGAAATGTTTATGATGTTTATATTCCAGGACACATTCCTAGAAAATAAACATTAGCACAATAATAATTGAGAGTATTAGTTAATACATATGGTTCATATATTTGTGAAGACATAAAAAAATATATGAAAGATTTACGCTTTTATTCTGATGAAACTTACATTTACTAAATAATTTTATAATCTAGATTGTCTCGGACAGATATACCTACTTCTATATTTATAATATTAGTGTACTCCTATGTATGAAAACTCACCTCAATCACATATCAAATAATCTAAATATATATAACTCAAAGGTGACTGACGTAGTGATCTATCAACGCAAAGCCCAAACCACTGGACAGATCGGGCTTAAATTTGGCATGCAGGTTGATGTTATGACGTAGGCATCCGCTAAGATAGGATTTTGATTAATTCTACCCCCAAAGGGATAAAATAGGGGATGGAAAGCTTTAGATTTATGCATGCAGAGTGTCAGCCCGATCAGTTTAAAATTGACAAAGTTTTATACAACTTCTTCATACAACTTTCTGACACACTTTCATTCATAACTATTGACGTAGGCATCCCCTAAGAAAAGATTTTGATAAATTCCACCCCTAAGGGTCTAAATTAACGCGAGCGAAGCCGCGGGCAAAAGCTAGTATTATATAAAGAATGTTTAAATATATACCTAAATCTTTCCATACAAGAAAATTGTTCCCTAACTTGGGCTATTCTTCGGGTTATTTTATTATGCCTACATAAATGCTAGGCGCCGCTAAATCTGAAACAGTTACATTACCAGTGAACGATAAAGAAGTTGTTGCAATTATAACATAACAACAATAATTCTTAATAAAAGAAAAATATTTGCACATGCATCCAGCAGTGGACCGCTATGGCCCATTATTTTGTACATTCTGGCAGTAAATTAATTAAGTTGGTGGATTTCTTGAAGGAGATAAATGAGATGTCGTACCGAGGGCTATGAAAAAATGGGCACACAGCGGTACGGGAAATGAGCGAATAAAAATATTACAAGAACTAAGAAAGCTCGCCTTGCGAGGATAATAATTGTACATATAACTGAATTATATAACCGACTTCATTATTACAATATGTGATTATAATTTAGTTAGGTGTTAGAATTATAGTTTCTTATTTGTATTAATAATTTTATAGTTTTTATGTAATTCATATTACAAATAACGTTAATACAATCTCTACAACCAGTTTCTGTTGGGTATATTCTAGAACAAACGACATCTAGTGCATTATCAGTTTATCTGCCACTTCAGTTCATAAAAATATATATAGTAGTTGAATTACATCAACAACTTCATTATTGTGATATGTGATCATAATTTAGTAAGGTGTTATAATTACAATTTCTTAAATTGTATGAATAATTATATAATTCTTGCATGTAATTCGTATGTAAAAAAAATCAACAATAAAAAAGAAACAATGATAGCCCACCTAGTGTTACCTATATACAAGAACAGATGACAATTGGCGCATTGTCAGTTTATCTTCCACTTCAGTTCATAAAAAGACATAAATAACATGAATGTATAACCGACTTCATTATTATGATATGTAATTATAATAGTATGATGTTACAATTATAGTTTAATTATAGTTAAATTTTATGAATAATTCTATGGTTTTTGTTTGTAATTCGTGTGACAAATAAGGTGATGATCCATCTGTTGGGTATATACAAGAAAAACGACATCTGCCGCATTGTCAATTTATGTGCCACTTCTTTTCACAAAAAAATATAAATTAACAGAATCACGTCATCGACTTCTATATGTGATTATAATTTTGTAAGATACTGTATAATTACAGTATCTTAAATTGTATGAGTAATTCTGAGCTATTTGTGTGTAATTCATGTAACAAGATGCAGCTAACCTAATGCAGCACTACGAATATCTTGCGCATTGTAAATTAATTTGCTATTTAAGTTTATAAAAAGATATACAATAACTGAATTACGTCATCGAATTCATTATTATGATGTGTGTTTATAGTTTAGTAAAGTGTTCTTAAATTGTATGAATAATTCTGTGGTTTTTGTATGTAAGTCGTATGATAAGATGGCGGCACACCTCTACGAACATCTGGCGAAAATAAACTGACAAGTTTGTCTGTCATTTTAGTTGTAAAAAGATATACAATGAATAAATTACATCATCAACTTCATTATTATGATATGTGAGCATAATTTAATATGAATTGGTTATGAGCTTTGTTATATATAACTTAACTATGTTGTTATATATAACTAACTCAACTGTATATAATATAACTGTATGAAAATTTTGTGTTTAAAAAGTAGCAGGAAAACGAACTACTTGGTTGCTGAAATAGGTTAGATAGAGGTACTTATATAGGCCACTTTATAAAAAGTCTACTTTATCGTAAAAAAACTACAACAAATACTATACTTTACTATTTCTATGTAATTTGAATGGTAAACAAGTTGACGATCTGCTTGGTGGTAAGCGATAACCATCGCCTATATACGTGAATAGCACTATGGATACCACGTTACCGTGATATCACTCATACGTTGCCATTCTGGAGAAATAAGATATCATGACTCTTACTCTGTAATTCCACTGCCTTTTACTCTAAACAACTTACAAAGTCTACTGCTTGGTGACTAGAATTGGTGACTGTGGTATGTACATAAGCAGACGACTTTTTACAGCTACATATATCACCTCTTAAAGTCAGTCAGTTCATTTGTAGAATACTTTATAAGTAAAATATATTTCGATATCATTTGTGATAAAAAATCTGTGTAGGCGGGATTTGATAATTGTATCCTAGGGTCATTATGATATAGGTTATCAATTGGCCAGTACTGTAAGTTTGTTATTTTCCTGCCTCCAATTAGATAAAATACCTAACACTATTAAATCCCGCCCATTTTTAATTTGAGTTAATTACACAAAATGTCGATATCTTACTAACAACAAAAGCTTAATGTTTAATTATATTAAATTTAATTATATGATATTGATATATGATATATGATATTGATGGATGTTTGTTACTCTTTCATGCAAAAAATACTGAACGGATTTTGATGAAACTTTATAGTAACATGATACTGATTTATGTATAAGCATAGATCATATAACACATAGGTTATAATTTAAAAAGATATTACGGAAATTGGGCTATATATAATGATAAGTGTGATGCAGACGAAGTCACGCGGAGCAGCTAGTACCTAATAAAATAAAATCAGTACCAGTGGAGAATAATAAGATGAATATGAGAGCAGGTCAGTTAGCCCATTATGACAAATTTACTAGGAATTTATCATGATGGTTTCCAGGAGGAACCGCGTGAAGGTCGATCTAATATGGTACATTGCTAGCAATGGGGATTATTAGCCTGCAATTCTTGGTTTGAATGGCAAACAAAATGATGGCATCTTACATTATAGTCATAGTGCTGTTCCTGTATATATGTGATTGTATGCTTGTTTGCCACTTATGACTGTAAAAGTTCTTCTGCGTGCATACTGAAATACATATTTTTGTCAATATACATGTAATTACAAATGTTTACGTATTTATAATAAATATACATACATAGAAAACACGCACGGATGTACATGTAATATATATAAATCTTCCTCTTGAATCACTTTATCTATTAAAAAAATCCGCTTCAAAATCCGTTGTGTAGTTTTAAAGATTTAAGCCCTATGTATATAGGGACAAACAGTGACAGCGACTTTGTTTTGTACTATATAATGATGATAATATTAATCTTACTATATTTTAAAGGCGGAAGTTTGTGAATATGAGTAAATGGTCGGATGAATGAAAGGATGTTTGTTACTTTTTCAAGCAAAAGCTACTGAATGAATTTTAATGGAATTTTACAATAATATAACTTATAATCAGAATAACTCAAAAGCTATAAATTTCACGCGGATGAAACCGCGGGCACAGCTAGTATAATACAAGTCATTAAACACCTGAAATACTATTATTGGCTTTCGGCTTTCTTACTGGCTACCAAACCAGACCAGGATTGCAAATGAAAAAAGTGTTATAAAAATTTAATTACGAATAGAAATGTTATTGGGTTTATCGCATAAAAATGTGTAGAATGTTCGAGAGTTATACTGAATATTCGAGACTGACTGTTTGTTATATTTATACAACTAACCCATAGAATAGATCTTAAGAATAAAATACCAGTTGCTTTCCTTGTCAGTTGTTCTCAACTGAAGTAGCTACTCGAACTAGACGGATAGGGATAGTGATAAAAAATATGATGTGCACAACAGGCCAAAAAATCCTATGTATTTATTAGTAAATAATTTTGAGTTTCCCGTTGTTTACGATCGCAAACAGCCTTATAATGTATTTAAAAATACATTTTGAAAATAGAACGCCACGCATGGTATATTGATATTTATTTGTTTCTTTTTATATTTTTTTCCTCTCCATCTCGAACGTCATTCCGGAACGTCACAATTATATATATCCAAAACAGCCTTATAATCCATTTAAAAATAAATTTTGAAAATAGAACGCCACGCATGGTATATTGATATTTATTTGTTTCTTTTTATATTTTTTTCCTCTCCATCTCGAACGTCATTCCGGAACGTCACAATTATATATATCCAAAACAGCCTTATAATCCATTTAAGAATAAAATTTGAAAATAGAACGTTACGCATGGAATATTGATATTGTTCTGTTTCTTTTTATGAATTTTTCACTTATTCTCGAAGATTCCGCGGCGTCACAATTAAATTAATCTGTTATATTTTTATTTCATTATTATTATAAATAATTATAATACAAACACAGTAACATTCCTCCATCAAACACACGTGAAGACAGATTGTATGGAGGGATATGGGTTATTTTGTATCTCAACAAAAGCCGACACAGCTGTGAGTTACCTACAGCTTATTTAAAATAATGTAATGTCCGAACTGCCATGAATACACCTGTTTCTGCTGCTTAACTTTATTTGCAGGCGGACCGGTATAAATGGTGAGTAATCAATAAATGAAATCGTATTTACGAAATAACGTGCGTCATAAACGTAAATATGACTTATTTTTACCGGTAATTTATAATTATATGTATCGCAAAAGCGCAATGGGTATTAAAGTTGGACATAAAGTGGACAAATATTTTAGGCTAGACTAAGAGCTTGGATGTTAGACAATGTATTTTATGACACAAACTAATATTTTAGTGAAATAACGTAATAATTTATAAAGCATCAAATAACATATACCTAGTTCATAGACATTATTGACAATACATTTATATTAATACTATGACATAATCTGTACATATAAATAAAATTGGAGTGTCTGTTTGTAATATTGATATAACTATGTTTTACTACATGCAATACAATTTTTGTCTGTCTGTTTGTTCCGGTTAATCTCTGAAATGGCTGAACCGATTTTGACGAGACTTTTATTGGCAGGCTACTTTTATTTTAGAAAAAATCTTTTATTTTAGAAAATGAACGTTAAATTCCAACCCGACGAAGTCGCGGGAACAGCTAGTTAATTAATATAAGTTGTGATGTAGATATGATATAGAACAGATGTGATTTAAAATAAATCACATCTGCTGTAAATTGTTGCATGGCTGTTAGGGTGTAACTGTAGATACATATATTGTATGTATTGTATTGTAGTTATATATATCTACCCCCTACAAATTATTGTACAGTTAGCAATAAAAATTTATTCAATTCTAATGGCAGTAAAATTACAGGGCACGGAGATATGAGTAGCCTCATGGATCCACTAGCGTTATATGACAACATAATGTTAGTGATAAATGTTAGATAAACATAGCCAAAGGTTGAAATATCAAACGAATCAAAATAAAAAAAAAACATTTATCCATTTTAGCCGTTTATGAACGTCAAGTTTTTTGTATTAAATATTTTTGTCCCTACTGTCCAGTTCAGTATACACAGTCAATTGAGTAGAACTCAACTGATTTTTTTTAAAGCCAGTTTATTTATACTATATACTTATATATGCGTATATGTCTAAAATTAAATGAAAATCCCGTGCATGAAGAATTATTGTCATGCCCGTTTGTCATTTAAATAATCGTTTAATGAGTAATAGGCTTTCATTTAATAAATATGATTTAACTGATGTTTGAAATTTTTTTGAAGGTAATTTCAGTATATGACTTGATATCATATTGCGAAATTATCTATAGATATGTATTATAGATGTTAGATAAATATAGTTAACTATATTTATCTAACATCTATAATACATATCTAGATAATTTGACAGAAGAAACTGTTGACAGTTTCTTCTTTGCAGCAAGTGGATTTTCAGCTTATTTGAGAGTCCAGTTAAAAAAATAATGACTACGACGGTGTTCTAGTGGGTTTGCACACCCTCTTGCTTCTAATAGTCGCTGGTTCAAATCCTCTCACGATTAAAATATTTTGCATTCTTGAGTATAATTATTTGCAATTAATCTGGGTTGCAAAAAATATATATAAGTATCAGTTAAGTAATTAGTTGTCTGTTACCAAAGACCCAAGATACAAGCTCTGCTTAGCTTGAGACTAGTCTTGGGATAGTGCTGTGTGATGATTGTCCTGAGATATTATTATAACTATTAGATTGGGTGTTTTCTATGTACATATCTTACAAAAAATATATATTTCCAAAAAATAATATGTATTTTTGTTATTTAAAAATTGAGTATTTTCTATGTATCTTAGGTATGTATATACTTATAAAAATAATTGTTTTATTTATATGTATAATTGTTTGTTTTATTTATATTCCTACCCATAGTATAAGCTCTGCCTAATAGGACAGTACACAGCGTCATCTAGTCCCAAGCTAAGCAGAGCTTGTGTCATGGGTACTAGAAATACGTATATACTTTTTATTTATAAATATATTATATACAAAGAAAACACCCAGACTGATACAAACAGTACCCACTATGGCGTACGGATTGTACTAAAAATGACATAGGTACTGTACTGAGGTTGACATTGTTTATTTAATGTTATCGTCGTAACACCACCTGATTTGCTAAAAACCAATAAAATATTTTTTTTTATAATACATTACAGAGGTCGAGACATGTCTAGTTATCAATTATGTAACAAATAAAACACCAGATACTTATATGTACTCAAATAAACTCTGACACCTACGCAGTACCTACACATATATGTTTACAAAACATGAAAACTATTGTAGTCTAAGAGCTCATCACTGAAAGATCAAATACAGCGCGGTTACAAAAATAAAACTAGAAAAAAGAAAGAAAGAGCAAAAAATATTTATTGACAACCATTGCATTCACATATTCATATAACTACAACTAAACGGTAAGATACACATGCACATATACACACACGCGTATATATTTATTTGTATACATATGCATATTCTATACTCAGTTTACGATATTAAACATTTAGCAACAGATAATGAGATTTTTAATTGTATTTTGAAGATATACATAACTTTTGCCTACTTAGATCCTCTAAGTAGGCAAAAGTTGCGCTAAAAATAAATTAGATTTTGTATTTCTTTTTGTCAGTACAAAATAAATTAAATACACTATATATTTACAGATAGTTATATTAAATAGCGAATAACATAAGGTACATATAATGTTAGTGTTTTATAACCCTAGATTTGATTTGATCACGGGCTCTTGGTCTGTAACGTACCTTCTAGACTAAACACACTCATATGATATTCCAGAGAAATCATAAAAAAAATTATTACGTATTTTGATACAAACAATCATAAACGTGATTAAGTGACACCGGAGGGTCGTCAAATAATGATATAAATAAAAATCAGAGAACAAAACATTCCTATCAGATGTCTATACTAATACTATATTATAAAGTTGAAGAGTTTGTTTGTTTGGTTGAACGATCTCAGAAACTATAGATTCGAATTGAAAAATTCTTTTATTCTTGGATAGCCCATTTACCTAAGAAGCCAATAGGCTATATAACATTATGCTGTAAATAATAGGAGCTAAGTTTAGATCAGCACGTAAAGAAACATAAAGAAGATATGGTAATTGATAAGGAAAATTTCATTGATGCTCCAATGAAATCTACTTTATGTGCCATCTCCAACTGGGGGTTGGCGATCATCATAGCGATCTTAATTTTGTCCATCGCTGTTCTTAACAGGGCCCGGTGCTAATCCTAAACCATTGTCTTATGGTATTTAGACATAACGTACGGCCCCAGGTGACAAAGGTGACAAAAGTCTGCCCTGGATTATTACTCGAATTATTTATTGCAAAAACCAATTTCAGAAACTACGGATTCGAATTGAAATATCTTTTATTGTTGGATATTCCATTTATCAAGTTTGACTAATAGAAGTGGAGCATCAATAAAAATATTGAAAATATGACGCAAAAGAAGTTGCGCGGGTCAGCTAGTGTTGAATTTGTGTATTTACTCGTACACTTGTACTTATGTAATTTTATTGTCTTTTTTTAGACAAAACTGAACAGTAAACTTACCATATCATCAGTTGCACAATAATGTGTATTTTTATTACACCATACTATTACACAAAGCTTTCCACTTCACTCTACCACAGAAATATTAGGACGGCCATAGTTTTTATACTATAGTAGTAAAAGCATACGGCCCATATAATGGTAAATGGTTACCGTAGTCTATGAACGCCTGAGACCAGAGGCGTCAGGTGCTCGTTGCCGACCCTTAAGAAACCTTAAAATACCCTTCTTTGAAAACAGCATGCTGTAGTCTCTGTCGAGGTAGTTTGTGAGAAAACCTCGGCAGATAGTTCATTCCGCAGAGTACGCAGGAGGAAGCTCCTTTGAAACCGCACTATCTGAGTATGATCTAGCATATAGGATTGAAGTCTCTGTCGATGGTGAGCGGTGCGATGGTAAAAGAGAGCCGTATGAAACCCTTATGTATTGCCATTTCTAAGGAAGGAGATACTCATTACTATTAATTTTATTAACTTATAAATTAACGCGGGCATCTTTATTGAAGCACCTAGTTCAAACAAAAATAATATGGGTACATACATACTTTTTAAAATTATTAATCCTTCTAATATTGCTTTTATCTAATTCTTCTTTAGTCGTACACTCTTTGGTGACACACCACCTTGCAATTTGCTTCCATCTGGTATAGTTTTTGGCTGTACGAGAACATTGCACAACGAACTGCTGTATAGCCGTTTTTACCTTTCAACCTTCGATAATTAGCCGTACCATAAATTTATCCACTACCGAGTTTCAAATTTGGAATATAACTATATATTTTTTTATAAATAATTCGGTCACCATTTCCGTTACTAATAATCTTCTCCCCCCGTACCATAGACTATTATACTATTATCATTACATATGTCTATCATTATTGTTAATTAAGCTATGGCTGAAACATTCAATTCACGATAACTTATGACCAAGTGGTCTCACATAATCACATCCAATCTTTGAAGTATTGGAAAGTTTGTGCGATAAAATTATAAAAAAATATATGTTAATGTAAACTGTAAACATGTAAGAGTTTCATAGTTTTTTTTGTGTAGAAGTGTAAGCTAGCTTACGCTTATAAATGTACATTCCGTCATGACTGTTTTTTTAAATGGGACAGTCAGAGGCATTGTCAACTTCATGTTCACCATCTGTGACAACACTTTTCAGTCGATCAGTATTTATTTATTTTTAATATCGGTGTTATCTACACTGGACGTAAATAAAATTGGAGTATCTGATTATAATATTGAAATAACCGTTTATTAAACCATATGAATATAAATACGGTACATATACCAAAATAACATCTTATACCATTTTTGTCTGTCTGCCTTTTATTGTGTTCACTAAAGTGACAAACAATATTTTGGAATCCGCATATTGTGCTAGTAAATCATTATGTTTAATAACTTGTCTCACCTAAAGATGATCGGGCTGATAGTTGGAGAGTTGAGGTAGCAGTTGGTGATTGCCACAGCCCACGTTATCGATACGATGCTTGCTTTCATGCATTTAGCGATAATGGTGCATAGCACGTGGATGATATTTTTTGATGGTATTAACCATCAACGGAGGTAGACTTCATAAAAAGACCGCAAATGACTTTTTATAAACTTTATGTCCGTATAAGGTTTAAAAAATAAATGTGAAATAATAATAGGAGACAATAAAGAGGGTAGGTGAAGCTGGCCTTCTAGAGAGTTTAAGCAATAATCTGTCTCTAAGAATATCAGCCCAAGTTACCTTGGTATAATTTATTATGATTTGTCCTTTAAATATTTGACCTATAAAAAAATACGTTGCTCTCAATACATCAATGCGTGCAGTGAAAGACACAGATATCCAGACTACAGTAGTTTGTAAAACATTTATCACATTATCAGTTAAAAGGTCATCATTCATTTAGTCCTTTACGTCATTAATGACCTTATTGATTGATGAAAACATTAAAAATAGACTGATTATTTTTAATGTTTTTGTTGATGAGACGTCTGACTCGAGTACTCGTGAAAGATTTTTTTTTACCGCATCCGCATAGTGGTGCCCTCAGAACCCCTAGTGATGCCCTCAGACTAAAGTCGTATCCGTCAGGCAGGAGCTGGCTTTCAGCCACTCCATAAGTCCTTCCGCGGGTTTGGAGTGCCATGTGCACTCGCCCCCTAACGTCCGGTGAAGCTGTAAAGGCCAGCTGTGGCCAACAGGATTAGAGTAGTCTGTAAAAAAGAAAATCGCAATGGCAAGGCATGAGTGATATCACGGATATCACATGATATCGTGATGTTCATATTCCTGTATATAGGTGACGGTACCTTATAATCAGGAGAGCTGTCAAATTACTATTCAGTTTACATAAAAAAAATTAAAAGTTTTATAACTTGCAAGATATGACTAAATAGTGGGAGCAGGACATTGTTGATTATATACGGACCAAGAGTAACCTGATATTGAGGGTGACGCAGCTGGTTTCAAGGCGTTTGTGGCCCGGGTCCTCACTAACATGCTGACCACTTTCATGAAGGAGGACTACTAGCCGAAAGGTGTGGTGTACCGGCGGTACGGTTGCAGATTGCCGTCGTCAGTGCCTTGACCACACAGACAAGATCAAACAACATATTATGGGCCTAGTTGTTTGAAATAAATAAAATAATAATAATAATAAAACGCTAGTACTTTATGAGACTGGCCGATATGATACAGTAGCTGTATTGGATTGGTGTCAGGGCACTACTATCATAAGATAGGATCATCATTGTTTCAGACTGGAAAACGTCTACCGCTGAACAAAGGCCTCCTCCAAAAATAGGAACAATATGTAATAATAATTTTAATTTCCTTGGATAATTCACACTGTACCATCTAGTACCAAGCTTAGCAGAGCTTGTGATATGTGTACTAGATAATTGAAAGATATATTTAGACATTTTTTGTAAATACATAATTTATAGAGAACACACACAGAATAAAGTTGGCCCATCACAGTAAAATCACCAGAAATCAAAAGAACCACGATTGTTGTGAGTGAAATGCGTGGAGGTCAATCTGATAAGATATGCAACCAATAGATTTTTTTTTACCCACAGTACCTCATACGTTTTTATTCTGAAGGACTAACTTTTACGCATATGAGCCTAGCCTAGACACAAAGCTGAGTGGTAACAAATTTGATCGCAAGCTGTCTTTGTTAATTACTAGCTATGCCAGCGACTTCGTCTGCGTGAAATAGTGATCTCGGATAGCATAAAATATATAATAAACTTTCCCAAGAAAGACAAAGAAAAAAGTTTTAGTGATCTGGCTTCAAAAATCACGTTTTAGAAATACGAATAGAAATAATTTTTATTCAAATAAACTCAATGCAAGCACGTTAGAATAGTCCTATTTTTGTTATTCTACCACTCATTCGGGACATTGCTCATTTGAATAGATGTTATTTAAAATAAATAATTAAACAATAACAAGTAAGAATCATGTGATAAATCAATATAGAGACCACTGAATGGTAAACGGTTACCGTAGCTTATGGACGCCTAATACACCAGAGTGTGACATGCGCGTTGCCGACTCTTACCCTTACCCTTTCTTGCTGATTCTTCTTGTGATGAGTCTGATTCCTGTATGAGCGGTAGAATAAAAAAAACTGACTATTCAAAAGTGCTTATATTAAGTTATTTTAATAAAGATTATTTTTTTCTATCTTTCTTCATTTCTTTCTTTCCTTCTCTCTTTCTTTCTTTCTGTTTTATTTCTTTCTTTTTGTTTTTATCTGTATGTTTATCACCCTTTCACGACTGTATCATACTTTATCATTCTATACTACCATAAATAGCTAATCGGATTGTGATGAAATTCGTAATGAAAATAGATTGCGTTTCGCGGACGAGACGGACATGTTTGTATTCTACACATAATAAGGGCTGCAATTAGGGATGACAGTTTTTACAGACGATGTCATTACTAAAAGCCAGTCATAAATAATTTAAATACTAAAATTGTTTCAGAAGTGGTGAATATATTTATTTATTCATAAATTAATATGTGGATTATAATTAAAAATTCGGGCCCTGTGTTATTTGTAAAATTGTTCTTATTGAGATAGAATGTTAATCATAAATTACAAAACTATCCTGCTAGTACGTTAGCAACACTCTGTATGTTGGGCGTAGTAATTTGGTAGATGACAAGTTGAAATAATTAATTCATAATTATTATACATGTTGCGCGACTTTGCTTTATTTCAGTTAGTTTCAACACTTGCTTAACACATTTGCTTTGATTATAGTATATACGAATACTTTAGGTTGTGTTTCTACTATTTCTAATTAATTAATAATAGTTCATTCAATCATAATTTAAGAGCCGCGCTCTTGTCGATGGAGCTTTTCACATTTTCCATGATTTTCCATCAATCTCTTTAGTTGTTGATACGACACTACTCCAATTTTTTCCTTGATCTGCTTAATATAGCTGTGTCTTGGTATTTCTCATTCCCTCTTTTCTTCTATTTTTTCTTCGTTAATATTATTCATAACTTCGTCATGTCATATCAAATGCCCCAAATAATTACATAGTTTTATATTATTAACTTTTTTATACCCCCTGGCAATTCACACAACGTAGTCCCAATGTAAGCAAAGCTTGTATAATAATCATACTAATTAATATAAATGTTTATATCGTGCGAGTTATAGAACCTGCGATCATCGGAATCGGTTAAACCGCTAGATCACCGAGGCCGTCAGCAGAAACAGAAATACTTATTGACACAGCTAACGATTTGTCGGAGTAACTCCAGCCACGATGCTCTCATCCCTTCAAATTTAACAAATTATAGTCGCGTTACATATTTGATACTGTTGTTTTGTCAAATATGTGATTAATATTACTCCTAATAAAGCTTGTTTTATTATATGGATAGTATTCTTCTGAAGTGGTACTACATAATTGAAGTATTCCCTTATTAATGTTACTAAATCTTAAACTTCATTATATATTACATTTTGAAGCGAGTTCACTAATTCCAGTTTTAATTAATCCAGTAAACTTACTACAATAGCTTTAACTAACAATACCTTATAATGTAATATAAAACCAATTAATGCTATTTTTGTGTAGAAAAATAAAATAACATTCATCATGCCCTTGATATTAAACTTTCATGCGGCGGATGACATTTCTTTTTTATAATACAGGGGACAAACGAGCATGCGGCTCACCTGATGGTAAGTGATTACCGCCGCATGAGCACCCGCAACATCAGGGCAATTGCAAGTACGTTGTCGGCCTTATAAAAAGGAATAAGCTCTTTTCTTGAAGGTTTCAATATCGTATCGTTCGGAAATACCATTGCTGGAAGGTAATTCCACAATGTGGTTGTGCATGGCAAAAAGTTTCTAGAAAACCGCGCTGTGGAGGACCGCCATTCATCCAGAAGATCACGATGTTATTTTAGTTTCTGTCGGGTGGCACGGTGGTGAAATTCAGCAGCTGGTATTAATCCGAACAAGTCCTCAGAACACACCCCGTGATATATGCAGTAGAAAATGTACAGGAATGCAATATCTCGCCGCAAAGCCAATGGGTCGAGTCTGTCACATAGACGTTGGTTACCAAGACATCAGCCTCATACATCACTAAATAGTAATAATCGCCACCGTTCTGTCAAGTTCTGTCAGGAACGTATTGAATGAGAACAAGAAGAAGAATGCCACTGATAAAGTAAATCTATAGGAGTAGACTTTTATGAATATTTACAGTAATATAGGTGCATCAGAATAATAAATACATAATAACTTATTAAGCTGTTGAGTAAATTGGACAAAATATAACAATGAGTCACATAAGTCAGGAAAAATTCTCCCATTTGTGAACCATTCATGCGTGCGTTGCAAAAACTGTAGGACGTATATAATGTACTAGCTCTTGCGCGCGGCTTCGCTCCCGTTAATTTATCCCCTTAGGGGTGGAATTTATCAAAATTCTTTCTTAGGAGATGCCTACGTCATAACATCTAGCTGCATGCCAAATTTCAGCCCGATCCGTCCAGTGGTTTGGGCTGTGCGTTGATAGATCACTATGTCAGTCACCTTTGAGTTATATATATATTTGGATAATAGAAATGTATCCCTTAAATAGATTTGCAAAAAAGTAAAGATATATCTATATTTTATGTAAGAACCGTTATAACCAAAGTAGAAAACTGTATTGTATTTAATTTTGATACTACAAGAATAATGTGTATATTACAGTACTAAATTAATTATTATCATAAAAAGTATATTTAACGGTTTTGGAATTTAAAGTAGATGGACTTTTTCCTATATACTAAGTGATGTATATAAATAGTTTGGAAGTTAGGACGATTGGAAACAATTCAGACACGGGCAATATTCATCTTACGAGTTCCAATTGAATTCTGGATAGGTTTTATTTATCAGTAAGTAGTAATGAATACATGCACACTTTGATTTGTGTTTAGTAACATTATATATTGCAGGAAAGGTAATAATTTTTTTAATGATATTGTTCGAATTATATATATTGTTATATATAATTCTAACAATAGTATATATCCAATTTGTACATAATTAAGAAGCATATAACATATTATATAAAGATGCAGGTATAAAAAGCATACGCTATCATACATAGTCAAAACACCGTCCTCGCCGGCGAAGACGATGACCTCAATCACGCCATATAGCACAATCAACCGAGCGCCTTCTCGCGCCCGGGCGCACGACACCAATGCTCCTGGTCGCCCCTACGACAAAAACTTCGTCCAATTCAAACGAGGATCGTAGTTACGACCGCCTGATACTAACCGTAGTATACGACTTTAGTCAGGCAGAAGTTGGCCTTCAGCCGCTCCATAAGTTCTTCCGCTAGTTTGATGAAGTCATCCCCCTATCGTCCTTTGAAGCTGTAAAGGCCAGCTGCGACCAACAGCTTTAGAGTATTTCGAAAACAAGTACAATATGGTTTTATCGCTAAAGAATCTTCCAGACAACTTCTGTTTAGAGGACATAGAGGAGCAAAGAACACAGGTGTATGTATATTAGTTGTAAAAAATATTATGACCTTTCAAATAAATTTCTTTCATTGTTTCAATATTGATAACCTTATTTAATCACACAAGTAGATAGACCAGATAATTGTGTATCCATATAATATCATACATGTGAAAGTATATAAAATAGTATGTCTGTTTGATTGAGTATCTGTCTATTTTACTGTCTGTTTGTTTCTTAAATTTCCACAAATTAACGAATGAACAATTTTAAAGAAATTTGACAAAAAGATAAGTTGTATCACGCGTAAATCAATAGACTTTATCATTTATAATACATATATAGAAATATATAAAATTGAAGTGTCTGTTTCTAATTTCAATTGGGCAACTTTTCACCAAATGCAAATGAAGGTATTACATACGATACGGTACTTACATAAATAAAAAAATTATTTGATGTTAGTACTCATTTTGATGGGACTTCCACTCGCAGATAGATAATATTGTATGGAGTAACTTATGGTACTTTTATTTTAGAAATGTTATTTATTTTATTTCCACGCGGAATAAGTTTCGTGTAACAGTTAATATACAAAACGATATCATTTTACGACTAAATACCTCAACGGTTTTTAATGGAATTTGTCGTGTTAACAGATTTTATAACGACATCAGACAATCTATCTTATATAGTAAAAAAAAAAAACAGAAGAATTCGTATTCTTCTGTTTTTTATCTGTAGCTAACTAACTTTACACATACGAAATTTGAGCTTGTTTCATCGCATAGTTACCTGATGTTAAGAGTTAATACTGTGTAGTATAGTATAATAATAATAGAGCCATTATTCTATATCAGACTACATTGTTCACTATACCATACGAATATAGTAGCTAGCTAACTTTATGCATACTAAATTTGAGCTTGTTTGTTTGCATTATTACCTGATGATGATGAGCAATAATATAGTATAGGATAATAATATTAGTGCTATCATTCTACACTAGATACCATAGTCCAGTATAGCATAATAATAGACAAACCCTAGAAACCTGATGCTACATAGAAAAATAATAGTCTATACAAAAGCAGAGCCTTCATGATAACCCTACCGTTCGGAGTACAGTCATAACAAAATTATTATTGTAATTAGGGGTCCGCATTTGGAAAAAAGTATACCTAATATTTATATGACTCTTTTATATAAATAAAATGGTAAACAAGCGGACATTTTAACTGATGAACAGTGTTTTCTTTCGCTAATAGATACAAACATCGTTTTATTATAAAATGAATTTGATTGGTTTTTTATTACTAAGGTAGCATTCAAGCAGCAATATAGTTACGTGTGCGTTTGCGACCTTTAAAAATATTAATATACCCTTCTTGAAAAACCACAACCGTCTGTAGAGAAAAAAATATATAATTCGTTTTTTTTTTATAACTGTACTAAAACTTTTATATTTTACCATATTTCTGTTGTAATTTAGATATTTCAGGACAATCAGCATCATCTAATTCCAAGCTAAGTAGAGCTCCTGTTATGGGTGTTAAACAGTTGATACAAATCCTAAGATTATACATATACATAGAAAATACCGATATAAATAATCATACTCATGACTACAAATATTTCCACCATATGAGGAATCAAACCTGCGACCACCGAAAGACGGCGTGCTAACTACTACACCACTGAGACTGTCAAAATGCATTTCACATATCTTATATTTATAATACATTAGATAAGACGACATTCACGTATTAGATTTGTAATGCACCGGTCAGTATATTCTCTGTTAATTCTGTATTTAACTGATAACTAACGCTGTGTTAATCCGTCTTATCGCTTGCTTCATAATAAATCACATTAACTTATAAATCACAACATTTGGGTAATCGACTTTAATCCAGTTCAGTAAATATACCATACACCATAGAACTAGCCAAACAGTTCGGCTTAGCACCTATGTACAACGTAGTTGAGTTATATAATATATTTATATAAATATAACTAAATGTATATATGAATGTTCTGGAAGAAATTTTCGACATCCTTATGAAGAACCGTATCCGAAAAGTAATGTGATTAGGAGAAGTAAGTGGAATTATAGACGTATCACTTAATGTTTTTGTTTAAAAAAATATTATGAACATTAAAAAAAATATATATAGTAGTTATTTCGAAAGAAAATTGTTAAATTTTCTACTCTATATTATGCACGGAACCATTAAAATACTAATGTTTTTTTTCTAATTTTTATATCTTATTCATTTATCTGCTTCATGTGTTTACGATAACAATGTGTATTTAACCATACTAGTCAATCGCTGCATAATTAGTTTCACAGGAGACGTTACACTAACTATGCTCTACATTCTAATAGTTATAGTGCTAACACTGGTGCTTTGGCACCTATTCGTCAACTACCATAAGGATGCCAGGATATTCAGAAAGGTGCCGGGAACACCGGATAGATTCTTATTCGGAAATGCTTTGGAAGTATATGTGCCGCCAGGTAATTTATTTAATTTTTCATATTACATTAATAAAATGGTTTTTTGTCTGTTCACGATTAAAGGCTTGTACATAGCATAAGTGGCTCAAAATATCCAATGACTAAAGGATTTTAATGTTAACTATGAACAGGTTTTAATGTAATTCGAATGTAAGTGTTAAGATGAATTGTATTACGACGACGAACTCACATGAAGTTGTATATTTCCAGAAAATCTTATTTTTTATATATGTAATTTCATGGATAATTTTGAATAATAAAATATAAAATTTAAAGTACTGGTTACTAGCTTAATTCCGTGCCTCGTTGAAAATTTTCACTTTAAGTATCCTAGACTAGTTTATAAACGAGTCTAAGATATGATCTATCTGTGCAATAAATTAAGTTTAATAAATTAATTCATTCGAATCCGTTAAGTAGTTTTTGAATGAAAGAGTATCAAACATCTATAATTATAAACTTACACGTTTATAATATTGCATGCTTAAAAATAACAAAATAAGCGATATTTATACTTTAATTATACTAGATCGTTTAAAAAATTGCTATTTCGAATTTTAACAATTTAGGTTAAGGATTATATATATATAATTAAAATTAGGAATCATTCATAAAATATTCGTTTACTTGTTATTTCAGTTTATGTACATTCTTAAAAAATATAAATATAATATGTGAATGTATATATGCTTGTTAAAGGTATTCATAGCATAAACGGAAATCATATACAATGCTTAAAGTAGCATTTAAAAAAATTTCCTTTACTAAATAACCTGCGCAACTCTGTCATTACATTTTTTTTTTGACATCACAGTTTTACTCTTTTATCAAATGTTATGTCAATCATCCAAAGAATATATTATTGTAAAGTGGTTTGTTAATTTGATAAAAATGTATATCTATTATACATTTTTTTTTAAATTAGCAAATTATAATTTATATTATATTATTTCAAATAGCAAGCTTTATAATAATAAACCAAAAATCTAATAAATGCATTGCAGTAAAAGTGATTGATTAAATAAATTATCTCAACAAATTATGTCGATAACGGTTTATACTGTCTTCTTTATCTTCTTCTTAATTATGTATTCTTTATTCTTAATTATTTACATATCACAAAACTAATATATTACTGAAATAGATAAAAAATATCAAATATTTGAAATTGAACTCTAAAGATAAAACATTAAAGTAAATTTTCCAAAGTTTTGAATTAATCCACTATTGTACTAGGTGTTACGATATAATGATATCTTAAAATTGTAACGAGGCTTATACAGTCTGATTCTCTGTTTGTGTGTCAAATTGTCAATACATTCCCAAAAAGAATTAAAGGAAGTACAGTGTAATAGTTATTAGAATATATTGTTAAATATGGATCAACATATAGGCTAGGGAAAGTTGGAAATATACCCGAAGGCGGCCCAATTTTTACAAAATTGTCAATACGTTACTAACAATTTAAATAATCAATAAATCAAATAACAAATAGCGTCTATAAATGTACACGAGTACAAAGTTGGGAGCATCACCAGTTATATAAATAAGAATATAAGTACAAAATAACTAACAATAACAGTGATAATTATAAATTTATATCGTTGTTTAGAGATCAAATATTGATGAAGAAACATAAGACTTAACGAGCCAGAGATATAAACTATCAACAGATGGGCCAACATTATGCTTGTTCATAAAATTAGGATCTAAAAATCGGTTAAATAATTACAATATTAATTCAGGACATATTACACAGCTCCATCTAGTCCCAAGCTAAGCAGAGCTTACGATACTAGATAACTGATATATTTAAATACATTTTTTAAATGCATACATATTATATTTATGAATACAAATATTTGTACCGTGCGAGGAATCGAACCCGTGACCACTGGAGGCAAGGCGGTGTGCTAAACAACTAGACCACTAAGGTCGTCTAAGCAAGATCGTTTATATATTACATAGTTACATATAGGAACTATATTCTTGATGTCTAAGTTAGTTGAAAACAAACATATATCTGCGTCAAGTGCTTGTTATGTTACGATATTAATAAATATGTTTATTATCTATTGCTTATTGATAATATTTTGTATTAAATAATAGAAACTATGTAGATATCATCTGTATATTATTTATATTATTTTTTAAATTAGTTATTGATCTTATTTGTATTAGCCCTTTATAACTGATATACCTACTTAAGTACGTATGTTTTTTTTTCTGGCCTTTATAGTCGACCACTATAAAGGCCAGAAAAAAAACATGTACTTAAGTAGGTATATCAGTTATCCATAACACATGTTCTGCTTAGCTACGTCATTACTGTATTGCGTTGCAACAGATTTATTGAAATTTATATATAAATACAAGAGTGTTAAAAATAAAGATATTGCATTTATAATATATATTACGCCGACCCCAAATAAATGGGATAAGGAAGAAGCAGATGATTGCACTTATAATTTAAAATAGTTTATGAATATTTATGTGCGCAAGGGTAGGTTCATGCCTGAAAGATATCTCTTCCGTACAACCTGACACTGTTACTTACTTGTTAATAATTAATACAAGTTATTATAGGCAAAGTTGCGGGTAACAACTAGTATACAATAAGATGAATTATGTCCAATTTCTATTAATTTGTGCACCATTTTAGAATTCACACAAATTATTTATTTTCAGACCAACTATTTGATGTCAGGAGAGCATTGGCTAAAAAGTTCAAGGGTATATATAGAATCTACGTTTACCCGTTTAGATTTTTATCAATTTACAATCCAGAAGACATAGAGGTAAGAATTACTCATCAGTCCGTATTATTACCAATATAGATTTAGAATAAACTTGCGTGTGGTAACTCATGCATTTTTAGTTACCAAGCAGTTTAATTTGTATGATGTGTGTCAGTTGAGAAGTTAGATAAACCAGTGCAAGTACCTTTGGAATGGCAATGCACGAGTGTTATATTATGAGTGACACTAAATAACGTGATCTCCGTAGTGCTGTTCATGTATACAACCGACATTTACCATTTACCATAAGATTCATCAGTTTGTTTGCCTATCCAATTCCATAACAAAAGAAGTAATAATTATATTTATTTGCCTTCACGAATAATGTGTAGAGACATAACGGTCTTAGACTCACTAGGGATAGTGAATACCACCGTCATAGTCATAGGCATAGGTAAAAACCAAAAATCATACTTCTTAGATTACCGCGTGTGTAGCAAAATTAGGACCGATTTCTCATAGTGTACTCGCCTAGCCAATTTTACTCCACTACTTTTGAAATATCAATATTTTTCACTGTTTCTCCTTACGTTTGTGTGCGCAACAAAACAAATTATTCAGTTTTATAATATTAGTATAGCTTTAAATTAAGTGTTGTCTTCACAGATTATATTGTCTGGTATGAAATTCCATGAGAAGTCATTTCTGTATGAATTTATCCAGCCTTGGTTGGCAGAGGGACTCCTTCTTAGTAAAGGTATGGTCTTATTTAGTTCTTTAACTCTAATTAATTAGTACTAGTTGGTAGTTTGTGTTTGCATTTCAACTTCAAAATGTAAAGTTAGAATTAAATTATTTAGAAGAGGAACACACAAGTTTACTTGTTCATCTTGTATTGAGACAGCTTTCCAAATGAACAGTTGTATAAAAAAAATGTGATGACTACTCAAAAGTGCTTCAATGTAAGTTTATTTGAATAAATAATTTTCTATTCTATTCATATTCACGACTGTACATAACCTTATAAAAAATATTAATTTGTTGTGGATTGTAGTGATTGATTTGCCTACATATAGTATGAGGTAGTGCTTTCTACTACTACTACCCCTATTCAGAAAACAAAAGGTGAGTTCGAATCTGGCCAACACGAAATATAGTATGTCAATTTATATTTATCACTGACTCAACGGTTAAAGAAGATCTGTAATAAAGCATGAAACTAATCGTAATATGGGCTTAGTAGCATAAAATAAATAAATAATCCTAGGACGATGGTCAGACGGTCACCTTTTACTACTATCCACGTATATAATAATGTTATAATTGTGCACACGAAATTAGAATCTTAAATCCAGAATCTGTAAAAGAAATTCGCTGAAACAACCCTTGACAGATCAATTGAGCATCCAATGCAAATACTAATATTTTTTTGCAAATACATATCCAAGGCGTAAATATAACATAGAAAACATTCAAACTAATGTAAACATCCTTATACATACAGATATTTGTATCATGCAAGGAATCAAACCTTCGACGATCGGAGTAAGGCAGTGTGCTAAACCGTTAGACCACTGAGACCGTTACGGCTCGAAGCTAAATATTATTTAATATTTTAGGTGCAAAATGGCAACAAAGGAGAAAGATCTTAACGCCTGCCTTCCACTTTGATATTCTACGTCAGTTCCATATAACTATGGAGGAGAACAGTAAGCGGTTGACAGAAACCTTGGCGGATGTTTCAGGGGAAACCAATATTATACCTATTATAAGCAACTACACGCTAAATACTATATGCGGTGAGACATACATACATATAAATTACTGCACCTTGCAGTAATTTATAATATATCTACTTTATAATATAAAAGATAGCTTATTTACTTCATACTAGTAATCCCCACCTAAAAAGTTACACTTTTTAATTTAATTACCTATAATAACTTTACATAATCATTTATAAAGTTTTTTTTATAAAAGAACCACGCTTTAAAGCCGCGTATAGCTATCCAGCATGAAGAAATCAAGTAGATCCGGGAAATAAACATTCACCGATACAGTCACTTGTTGATACCACTTTTAATGTCCGTTTAAATATATTAATAACGTGTATAGAACACAAACTTTAAAAATAACCCGTCACGATGCATTACAAATCTTTGAAGTTTTCGGCTTGTTTTATACTATGTATAACTAGCATACAAACCTTCTTCTAGAATCACTATACCTATTACTGAGAACTGCATTAAAATTGAATGCGTAATTTAAAAGATATAAGCGAACATACAGCGACAGCGGCTTTCTTTTATAATATGTAAAGATATATAAAATTAAATATTCATATTTGTTGTACATAGAAACTGCAATGGGCACGAAATTATCGGAAGAAACGTCAGCAGCAGGTGTATCTTACAAGAATGCAATACTGACACTCGGCCAAATATTTGCACAACGTTTCACTAAAGTGTATCTATTCATACATTTTCTATATAACTTATCTTCGTTCAAGACCATGCAGCAGAAGTATATAGATATAGTGCAAAAATTCACAGCAGATGTTATTATTAATCGCAAGAAAACTTTCAAGAAAAATGATTTAGACATGAGTTTAGCAGAAGCAGAAGACGATGGTGTTTATAAGAAAAGAAAGAGAGCTGCATTTTTGGATTTATTACTGGCCGCTGAGAGTGAAGGAAAAATTGACACATCTGGCATTCAGGAAGAGGTCGACACTTTCATGTTTGAGGTATTTAAAACTTTTGTTTTCTTGAATCATAGCAATAAACATTTTCTTATACTCAGTATTATCTAAATATTTTCTTGATTTCATAATTGTTATTATATATTTTACACAATTTGGTATTCCTCTGTGCAAGTCCGTTTCATTACTTCATAGATTTATATTATCTTGTTTAATTGATCACTGTTGCTGACGTTCTGGCCACATACTTTTATAGTTCATATATTATATTTTTCTATAGAATTTTATTATATATTTTTGGTGTACAGAACTTTAATATTAAATAAACATTGTGACAACAACAATCACCAATAGGGAAGGGCGTAAATGTTTCTAGTAATGTTCTCTCTCTCTCTCTTATTTGTAATCTCATACATGGTAATAGTAGCGGAGTTAAACAAAATAACATAAATTTATTAAGTAATGTTGCTGCAATGTCTAATAAAAATAATAATTTAATATGAAAAAATAAAAATTATTTTGAGTGCATTATATTACTGTTCAATCGCATTTGCAATATTGTGTATTATTTTTACCTCATATTTATGATTGGGACAATAATAAATACAATAATTTATTAACTTCTTCATCAAGTATTTGGTTTATTTTATAATTTATCTGATCATAATGCTATCGGTTTACTAAAAACAAAATATTGGAACCAAATATATTACCTAATTTATATTAAAAAATAATATTATTGTTGTTATTGATTTATCTTTTAGGGTCATGATACAACGGCAGCTGGACTTACGTTTTTAACATTGATGCTAGCAAATCACCAAGATGCACAGGTATATCTTTATACTATATTTTTGCTAAGTTCCTTCACACTAATAACTATTTGTTGCTTGTATACACGTAAATTAGTAGTAGATATATTTGTGAAACGGTTTCATTTAGAATTTTTTATCGGTTGATCATGGTATATTCTTAATTAGAGTAGATATCTTGTAAATAAAATATGTTTATATTAACGCATAAAAATACAAATATCAAACAACAAGGCTTCAGTGACTCCAAAGAATTGATTACACACTGATTCAAATTGGGAGGTCGGTAATAATGTAGGTCTTTAATTAAAAATTCTAATACCTTATTTTTTATTATTAATATCTAACCCGTTAACGTTATAACATACTAGCTGTGCGGTTTCAACTGTTGTTTATAGCTTATGTGTTATTCCGATGTAGAAGCAATATTACTATAAAGTTTCATAAAAATACGTTCAGTAGTTTTGACGTATAAGAGTAGCAAACATCCATCCTTACTCATAAATGTTCGCGTTTATGATATTAGTAGGAAGGTTTATTATGAGGTACAAGGCAGAAACGTGATAATTATTAGTACAAAATATTCCAAAGTATTTTACAAAATATCCAAATTTCGTAACTTGAAGAAATTACGTACTTACTTTTTTTGTACTTTATACATTCTATATTCAACTTAATTATACAATTGAACTTCTACAAATATTAACTACTAGCTACTAGCTAGCACAGCTGTGTTCGGTTTCACCCGCGTGAAATTTAGCCTATAGGTTATTCTGACGTATAAGCTATATTAATGTAAAGTTCCATCAAAATCCATTCATACTTTTTGCGAGAAAGAGTAACAAACATGCATCCATATTCACAATATTTCGCATTAATAATATTAATAAGATTCTCTAAAGTGTTATAGTCGACATATTATAGCAGATTGTCACAACATCCAAATATGCAACAATAAACAAATGTACTTTACAGCAAAAAGTTTATGAAGAAATGCAGGGTATATTTGGAGATTCAACAAGAACAGCTACAACTGATGATCTATCTCAAATGAAATATTTGGAACTTTGTATAAAAGAGACTTTAAGACTCTATCCCCCAGTTCACTTCGTGGGAAGAGTTTTAAATGAAACAGTTAAATTAAGTAAGTGTTTTTCGTATTATTAATATTTACATTTTGTATTATCTATAGAAAATTAAAGCTGTAAACTAGACTACAGAACACTAATTACTTTTATATTCATACTAGCTGACCCTGTAAACGTTTTGCCATATAAATCAAAATCGCTATTAAAAAATAAAGGTTTGTGATAGAAGGATGAATATTTAGGGTTCTATGTATTTTTAATGCCACATTATAAAAAAATAATATACATAGTTTTGTCCAAAAAATAAAAAAAAATGTTAGGGGTGGACAACCCTTATCATGTGAAAAATAGATAGTAACCGATTCTCATACTTACTGAATATGCATATAAAATTTCATAAAAATCTGTCAAGCCGTTTCGGAGAAGTATGGTAATTGACATTGTGACACGAGAATTTTATATATAAGATCAGTGTAATCATTGTCCCTTAAATTCTAATTAATTGAAATTAATCATTTTCACCTATATTCGCAGGTAATTACACGATTCCAGCTGGCACTGAGTGTTTAATACATATATTTGATCTACATCGCAGCGAAAGTTTATATAAAAATGCAACGGCTTTTGAGCCTGAAAGATTTTTACCTGAAAACAGTGTTGATAGACATCCATATGCTTACATACCCTTCAGTGCTGGACCTAGAAATTGTATAGGTAAGATAAAATATTGGTAAAGTTATAAAAATCAACAATCAACATTACTTTGTCTATATCTATCGATAGTAATATTGTAAATGCTAAAGCGTGACAGTCTGTTGTCTGTTCATAACTAAAATGATAAATGGGTCTTATAAAATTTGACGTGAACACAAATTTTATTATATAGATCAACAAAGATTGTTTTTTACCTAAAAAATATTGTGGAGCTCTTGTTCTAAGTACTCTAGTGTTTAATTCTAATTTATTTTCTACGAACCTTTATTTGAGGAAATCTCCTTTATTTTATACATATTATCTTTCACACTTTCTATTCTCATTTAATTTTTAATAATAATAATAATACCCCTAGACAATTTAAATTGCGCCATCTAGTCCCACAGCAAGCAGAGTGTCTTTTATGGTAATTAGACAACTGATATAAAAGTTGTTATTCAAATTGGATTTACAGGTAAAAAATTTGCAATGATGGAAATGAAATCAGCAATGTCAGCGGTGATTCGGCAATACAAACTCGAACCGATAACCAAACCAGAGGAAGTTCGATTCGCCGGTGATCTTATTCTAAGATCTATCGATCCTATTTACGTGAAGATAGTTAAAAGATCTTAAATGAATTATATTATGCTTTATTACGTATCTCATGTATTCATAGATGTAAATAATGTAAATATATTATTCTGTCGACTATAATCGTATTGTAATAAATGTAACATTAAGTATGTATCTATTTATTTTCTTTATTCTTTATTCGTTATTGTACACACACACACATAATAAAAAAAAATTGTACAGAATAAATGTAATGTACAAGGGCTATATTAATTATCTCTCAAAAATTCAGATTTCTAACCAGCAAACCTAGAAAATGTTATAGGATCATGTATTAAATAGAATAGTCATACATATGTGCAACGATAAACAGGATGATATTAAAATATTGTTTTAATGATATTAACTATAAGTATCAATAGACATACATAAATGGTACATAAATAAATTATAAGACATAAGTTAAAATGTAATTATAATATATACCTAAATATATATAATATAAAAATACGTCAGCATTGTGAACGATAATACGCTTTTAATCGGCATTTGAATATTTCAATACTAGAACTGGCACGTATTTCGTGAGGTAAAGAGTTCCATAATCGAATAACCGTCACCACAAAAGAGCTGGAATATGCCTGCCCAGAGTGTACTGGAGTCCACAAGAGTAATTTATTCTGAGATCGAGTGTTCATTTCTGTCGGATGGAGAAATGTGCAGAAGGATTATGCAAGATGTTGTACAGAAGACTGAGAGTGTGAACATTCAGTCGAAAATGAAAGGGCAACCATTTTAACTGTTTACGGTATTGAGTTATATGGTCAAACTTACGCAAACCAGAAACAAACCGAATGCACATGTTTTGGAGACGTTCCATTTTGTTGAGCAGTTCACCAGTGGCATCAAGAAAACAAACATCTGCATAATCTAGGAGAGGTAAAAGGAGTGTATGAGATAATTTGACCTTCGTTTTAAATGGAAGAAATCTCTGAAGAGGCCTTAAGGAGTGAATGGTCCCATATATTTTCTTACTCACATGTTTAATGTGAGAAAACCAGGAGAGGTCACTATCAATGTAAACACCCAAGTCCTTTACTGTTTTAACATAAGAAATTATATCCCCATTGTATATTATTGAAGAAATGTGCATTGAATCTAATAAATTAAGCATATATCTATTCTGCCAATTATAATCGATTGTGATTTTTTGGAAATGAAATAACAAGCAGACCATATGCCTTAGCAAGCCACAAATACACTCGAGTTCCGTATTGATCAAGGAGATAGCATTATCAACAGATGGTAGGTCAAAACTGCGGTACAGTTGTAGATCATCATCATCATCATCATCAATATTTCTATTTATATGTATGTATATATATATATGTAAATGTGTATATATCATACAAGTATATGGTAATATTTGATGAAACGAAGAAAATCAATCAATCAACCATATTTCTGCTGCTCATACTTTCGCACTAAGTGGCTTTTGATAATACATTTTAGTCGTGATAGCATCGTTGCCTATTGATTTACTAGCCTGAAATAAACCTAAGAGATCGTAACTTCAAATCTGAAAGACGGCACAAACTAGTCTCTACTGTTATATTTCGGACTGAGTCTCTGGTGAAAGAAACACTGATATTAAGAAAAAATAATCCTAGATATGTAACCAAAAACAGATTAGTACCCGTAGGCAGAGTTGTTATTATAGCACTTCTTTTTCATGTCTAGACTCAAAGAATGTTTTGAATTTTTTTTATACACATACGATGTCTTATATATACGATATAGATATATGACGTAATTTACTTATGCGGCTCACATGATGGTAAGTGATTACATAATGGCAAGGAAGCTGACTATTCCACGGTAACTGGTAACTGTTGCCTATATATATAAACAGTACTACGAACATCCGATTATCCTGTGACGGCAACATATACATATATCACTCATGTGTAGCTATTCCGGTGGACTAAGATGTCATGTCTTGTATTCTGCAATTTCTATGGTATATTTATTTATTTATTAAAAAAATAAAGTAAAGATGATCACAAATATACAAATAAAGGTGCACATGGCAGACTTATAATAATAATAATCTCAGGACAATTCACGCAGCGCCATCTAGAACCAAGTTAAGCTAGCTAAAGCTTGTGTTATGAGTACTAGACAACTGATACAAATACATAGATAATTTTTTTTTCGTAAATACATACATATTATACATAGAAAATACCCAGACCGATACAAACAATCATACTCATGAATACAAATGTTTGTGCCGTGCGAGGAATCGAACCCGCGACCATCGGACATAAAGCGGTGTGCTAGAGGTCGTCGACTTAAACCTTTGTGGCATTTTCTTACATTAAACCATAGGGCAAGAGAGTTATATAGGCACTGCATTAAAGAAAAATATAAAATATAAGATTAAATGTGTTCATAATCATATACAATACATAATATTAAATAAATAATTATATATGTGAATAATATTAATATACAAATAAATATATATATATATATATATAAATCAATAGTAAATGTTCGATATGCAGTAAGTGTTATGTATCTGAACTTTCAAGCGAGAGACTGATTATAAAGAAAGTTGATTGGCGTCTAAAATAAGTAGACAAAGGTTAAATGAACTAGATAATAATTATGTTATGACTTTAATACTCTCATAATTGACAGTCATAACATTGTAATTATCACATTAGTTTAAAATCGTTGTATTACACATTGAAGGTTATAAGTTTAATTTATTCAGATGTTTTAATCATTGTCTGAAACAAAAGATAAAAATGTCTAGTCACAATATAAGCCGTAAATAATGCAGAGTTCATGAACTTCAGTAGTGGTAAGAAATGTCTGTTGCTATGGGCATGATAATACTATTTTATATGTAATAGCAGATAAGCTGACAGTCCGCCTGATATTAAGTAATTACGTAGGTCACACTATTATATGCGTAACTTAACTCTGTTATCAGCGCGACGGTTGACTGATTGTAGAGAATGCATCAAATCATCAGTATCGTAAGCTTATTTTCCGCCATGTGTAGAAACTCCACCTCTCTCAATTTTTGTGTGCAAAGTAATAAATGGAGAGAGAGTTGTCACAAAACATGTGTATTATTCTATCTCTATCTATCTATCTATCTATCTCTGACCAGCACGATGATTGAATAATGATATGTATATAATTTTATGTGCAAAATAATAAATAAATTGTAACCAGTTCCCCTCACAGGGACAAAAGAAGCATCTCATCAAAGGGAATATATTAAAATAAATAATAATAACCCTGGACAATTCACACAACGGCGTCTAGTCCCAAGAGAAGCAGAGCTCCTGTTATGGGTACTAGATAACAGATATAAATACTTTTTTTTGTAAATACATACATAATATACATAGAAAACACCTAGATTGATACGGACAATGCTTGTATCATGCGAGGAATCGCACCGGCGACCATCGGAAGTAAAGCGATGTGCGAAACCACTAGACCACTGAGGCTATCACATAGCACTACGGATACCATCTTATTCTGTGAGAGCACCTGTTAGTTGATATTCTTAAGGTCTTTTATCCTATAATTTAGGTAGTGACCTAACCTCACTCTTCAATTGGAATACAGTTTTCGAAACAAGCTGCTTGGCATCTGAAAAAGGTGAGACATAGACACAGTTAAAAACATAGACGAATTTTTACGAAGAGGTTAAACTGTAATAGGGATATAACTAATATCTAAAGTACTAGTAAGATAACGTTTGGTCTTAACTAGAAATATCTTTATCGTTATAACATTTTATTTACACATAGTACAGTTGTAAAATTATGACGACGTCGAAATTTTTTCGTTTGTCTGTTTATCTGTCTGTGTCTTAAAGTTACACGTAAAAATGGTTGGAGGAATTACAATAAGGTATATTTATTGTAATTCCTCCAGCCATTTTTACACACAAGGGTAAATAATTAATTAAAAATATTCATATAAAGTAACTAGAACGATACAAATAATCATAGTCAGGAATACAAATGTTCAAGCCCTGCGAGGAATTGAACCCGCGACCGCCATAATAAAAGTGGTATGTTAAACGACTGGGCCACCGAGGACTTCAAGTTTACAGCTAATTGCTACTCACTAACTATTATATACATTACTATTATTTTTACGCTTTATTATAGGTGGTATATTTTGTATTTTATTTAGTGAAGAAGGCAATGCTTCTGTATAGATAGCAATGTCTTGGACCTTACCCAAAATTAAATTTAAGAGATGCAATGGCTCGAGCAGTGTAACAATTACATTTCTTTATTTGTGGTAGTCCTTTGATAGCCATCACAGTTGGCAACAAAATTAAATATAGTGTAGAGTGGTAGATAAAAAACATATTGTTATGACTATTCAAAAGTGCTTAAATTAAGTTTATTTGAATAAGTGATTTTCTATTCTAAAAAAATATTTACACATACAAAGCTGCGGGAATCACTAGTTTAACAATAGAAATCTCCACTACAATGTGACAGATAAGCGCAGATAAAAAAATGTAAATAATATTAAATAAACTTGACCCTGATAGTGAATGTTTTTAGTGGCAATTAAAACGATAAACAATCGTCTGACTTTTAACTTTATATAACTGGCACATTCCAACGGACGTCAAAAGGGGGGAAAGGGGTTTGTTAGTAATGTGGACTGATGACCCCATTGCTAACAATGTACCTTATCAGGTTGAATTCCATGCGGTTCCCCTTGGAAATCATCTTATCATCTTCCACTGGTGACCCGCCAGCTCAAACCGTTAGCGCAGGCGGGCGCAGCATTCCATTATCAACCATAAGAAAAAAAATAACCGTCAAATGTAACCACAGACGGTACATAATCATGTGGAACTTCATTATGCATTATCATTCTGGAAGGCTTAGACATCATGAAAGTACTAATCAAATATCAATTAAATGAATTCTATGAAGCTCTAGTAACTGTGCGATGTGGCGGAAACACTGCCTATAGAGCAAGAAGTATTGTAATATGCAATTTAAATAGGAGAGATGTACCTAGAAAAAAATATATAAGATGTATGAATCATTTTTACTGTGGAATATGAGCAAAATCTTAAAGAAGACTGACTTTGTTTGAAAGAAAAAATTAAGATCCTGACACTCAATTAGGTACATTCCGATAGCCGTGGTTTCGATCCCGAATCCTTGATATGTTTTAAGAATAAACGTTACACAGAATACACTGTTAGTTAACTCACTAAGACAAAATGAAGAATCTCTATCTATAATTACACTCAGTTATGCCCATTATATAATTTAAAAATATATTCACACTATTTGTTTGCATGACATTAATAAAGATAAGATGTAGCTGCATCTGTCTCTGTCTGAAATACTATATGTTTGCCAAATACAGTATTAAATGTATGCTGTGGCACATCTCAATGAAATATGGGTGATGCTATTCACTGATTTTATTTATGTACTTAGAAAGCAAACAAGCTGACGGTCCAGTGTCCATGGTGATACCAGAAACGTCGAGAGAGGTAAATACCTTTATTTGCCATAAAATTAGTTCGTATTAAGATCCGGTTAATAATATAAATAATGTATAGTAAACACGAAAGTTTTAAAATAATACATGCGTTGCCATTTCATAGGACCAAGACGTCATGTCTCTATGTACTGCACTTTAACTGTTTTATTTTAGCCAATAAACGAAATAGCGTACAAAGCTGCCGGGCGGCTATGGGTACAAAAAGAAATAATATGGCTATATATATATGTATATCAGTTCAGGTTTTTATGAGTTTATTCTTTAACAATAATACAAAAAAATAAAACCTCAAACTTTTTATATAGTAATATTAATGTAGTGTTAGGTATGTGAGTAGGGGCAGTATACTTGGTTTGTTGTGTATGTATATAGAAAATATATATAGATCGATAGAATAAACTTTATTTGTAACATACGCTAAAGAAAATGCATAAACAAAATATTTAAAAACATGTATAGTTGCAATAAGGTGGTAAAAGAAAGTATATTATAATAAAAGTAAAACAGACATAAAGTTATGTAGAACAGTATAAAATAATTAAGAATTAGGAGCACAAGGAAATCCGTTCGTCTGCTGAATAAGTCGTTTGACTTTTTTATTTTACCGCCCAAACTTAATGTACCACAGATACACAATATTGCACGGCGCGCAGCCGCAGTAGAATGACGAGCGCGTCATAGCTGTATGCGATGTTAATACTAGTAGGAGTATTAACAGTAGATATATGATTATCACATTTCTTGTAGATAGCAGTTATTAGGTAACACAATAACAAGTCTCTACTTCAGTATCATTACATAGTATAAAACAGTCGCTGTCGCTGTCTGTCCGTCCCTATGTACGCTTAAATCTTTAAAATTACTACTTTAGTTTTTTTAATAGGTAGAGTGATTCAAGAGGAAGGTTTATGCATAATACATGTACACCCGTGCGAAGCCGAGGTGGGTGGCTAGTATAGCCTAAAATTTACATTTATCTTGAAAAATTCGCAATTATGATATACTTACGGTGATTACAAACGTCATTTAAGCCAGAATACTAAAAAAAATATTCGGCATAAATATTTACATAGTGTAAATATTCTATTATTACTGTTTTAAATTTTGACGTTCACAAGCGATTTTTTTCAATTTAATCTATGGACTAAATTGGAAGAAAAATCCTAAAATATATGTTATGCATAATGTTTACATTCAAATTTAGGTATTACTTATAATTGTCTTATCTGCATATTCATGATAAGGCATCGTATTTAAACATACTGGTCAATGAGTATACAGTTATTTTTTTTAGAGCCGCTTGTGAAATTATGCTTTACATATTATTGATTATAGCGTTAATATTGGTGCTTTTGCACCTTTATATTAATTACCATGAAGATGCTAGAATATTCTTGAAGGTGCCAGGGATGAAGGACAGATTTCTTATTGGGAATGCTTTGGAAATATTTGTACCTCCAGGTAATTTGAAAACTCACATAATATTTAGGTATAAACTAGGTATTTCTAAAATAAAAGTAACCTTAGATACTCCTTATAACACGAGCTATCTGCAAGTAAAAGTCCCATCAAAATAGATCCAGATGTACTGTAAATACTTTCATATGCATTTAGTGAAAAACCGTTTGAATTAACAAACAAATACTTCAATTTTAATTATTTGTATAGATGTAAAAGATTGTAAAGTTACATTTATATATGCTGAAAAGATATTGTAATCTATTGTAAACGAATGGTATATTTATACACTGTACACGGTCTTACCTTACCAAACCTTATCACACATTTGAATTTACGTTTGTATTAATTTGGGTATTGTCTGCCATATATATATGCGTGTATAAGAAATACGTATTCATTATTAAAAGATTTTTAAACTTTAATTAACTGTCAAAACCGCAAAGGAACATATGGCCATGCATACATTTATTATGTACAACTCTGGGTCATCTGTAAAACATATTTATATCATATTTTATTGGTTATGAATTTTCAGCTAAACTGTTTACATTAAGAACTTCGTTGGCTAATAGGTTCAAAGGAATATATAGATTTTACTCTTATCCCTTTAAATCTATAAATATTTATAATCCGGAAGATGTAGAGGTAAGAAATCCTGCTTATTTTGCTCTATTGTATTTTGGTATTGTTATCTTATATATAGAATTCTCGTGTCACAATATTAGTTACCATACTCTTCTATATCGACTTGATCGATTTTTATGAAATTTTATATGCATATGAGAATCAGCTAATATTTATTTTTCATACCCTTAAGTGAATAGGATTGTCCACCCTTAACATTTATTCTTTTATTTTTTGGAGAAGTTTTTTCCTATGAATATAATGTGTCATTCAAAAATACATACATACCTATATTTTCACTATTCTGTCACCAACCCCTATTTTTTAATAGCGATTTTAATTTATATGGCTAAAAAACGTTTGCGACGTTAGCTACTAGTATTTTTTTTATTCATAATATATTTATTTATCAATTTTCAGACTATATTATCTAGTATGAAATTTTCTGAGAAGTCTAGTTTGTATGGATTCATCAAATCATGGCTCGCAGAAGGGCTCCTACTTAGTAGTGGTATGTATTTTATATATATATATTTCTCTTATTTTTTTAGTTTTTCAATTTTTAACCGAAAACATTATCTATCATTTTTATTATGAAGATATTATCTAAATGAGGTGACAGTTTCAAATTCTTATATAAGCCATTAGAATATTTAAACGCATTATAAACTGCAGAAACTAGGAATTGGGTAGTTCAGTTTGTCTCGACTTGATCTTACCAACTATTAATAGCAGACTCTCGCAACTGCGTCGGCATCACACTTACCTGACATTTATCATTATATTTCGCCCAATTTGCTTAATATCTTTGTAAATTATTACCTATGTGTATTTCTGATGTATAAGCTTTATTACTGAAAAGTTTCATCAAAATCAGTTCAGTAGTTTTTGAGTAACAAACATCCATACTCACAAACTTTTCCGTTTATAATATTAGCAAGATTTGCTAAAAATACACAGGATAGCTGGTCATTATTTCATCTAATTTCAGGTTCAAAATGGCAACAACGCAGAAAGATCTTGACACCTGCTTTCCATTTTGATATTTTGCGACAATTCCACGTAGTTATGGAGGAAAACAGTAAACGACTGACAGATACTTTAGCTGATACCTCAGAAGAGATTTTTAATATTAAACCAGTCATCACTGATTATACTTTAAACACTATATGTGGTAAGACATACTATTTATTTTAAAGAACAAACACACTCATTTTAAAGGCTTTATTTTGGTGAGGATTATACCATTATTATATCAGCCATTGTGAATTCACTACTAAACGTGTTTATATATTAGCGTGATGAATAAATTTGACTAATTATTTTATAAATTAGATTATTATTTGCGTTAGATTTAGAATCTAGTATGAATGCTAGTGAGGAGACATATGAAGCCTAAACAATGTTGCCTCGAGGACTTTTGTCCTTATAGCTTATTATTATTAGCTAATATATTTGAGTATTAAAAGGATGGATAATAATGTAAGTTAACAAAATATTTTATTTTGGGTAGAAACTGCTATGGGAATGAAGTTATCAGAAGAAACGTCAGCTTCTGGAATTTCTTATAAAAAGGCAATACTGAGTCTTGGAAATATATTAGCACAACGTTTCAGTAAAGTATATCTATTTGTCGAGTTTATTTATAGCTTATCTTCATTGAAGGCTATGCAACAGAAATATATAGATATAGTGCAAAGATTCACAACAGATGTAATTAATAAACGAAAGAAAATGTTAATGGAAAATGGATCAACAATTGCTCTAACGGAACCAGAAGAAAATGACGTTTATAAAAGGAAAAGGAAAGCTGCTTTTTTAGATTTATTATTAGCAGCTGAAAATGATGGACTAATTGATAGGAGTGGCATACAAGAAGAAGTAGATACGTTCATGTTTGAGGTACATGTAATTGAGTTTACTTTGATATCAGTTCAAACAAATTCAAAATTGATATTTATTTGGATTAGAGTTCTGCACTTTGACGGATTCTCTCAATATTTTAGTCAAAAATACAATTTTAACCAGTAGAAATACATATTAATATTCAAAGGGTAATTGGAATCTAAAATAATCAGCAGAAATGTTACTTTTTTTTGGAACTACTCTAATGCTGTTAGCCGTAGCTGGCTTTTACAGATTAACCGGACGGTAAGAGGTGAGTGCAGATGGCATTCCAAACTTGCGGAAGGACTTATGGAGCGGCTGAAGGCCAACTCTCCGACATAATGGACACGACTTTAGTAGAAGGCACCGCTAGGGTTTCGAACGTCGTAAAATCGATTCCCGTTTGAATTGGAAGGAGGATCGATCGCAGGGGACATATTGCATAAATTGTTAGGTTGTAAAATGTTAAACTGTATAGTTACTAATTCACAAATACTGTACTATTTGTATTATTTTTACTTTTTGTAACGTATTTCATAAAATTTTATTTCTTTATTCTTACTTTGTCTCTAATCTTTATTAATATTTATAGGGCCATGATACAACAGCCGCTGGAATTACATTTTTGTTTCTGATGCTCGCAAATCATCAAGATGTACAGGTACCTGAATCTTATATATCTTAAATAAAATAACTTAAACATACTATACTTCATCATCAATACATTTTAGGATAAAGTATATGAAGAAATGAAGAGTATATTTGGTGATTCAGAAAGATCTGCTACTACCGATGATTTATCACAAATGAAGTACTTGGAACTTTGTATAAAAGAAACTTTAAGGCTTTATCCCCCAGTGCACTTTGTGGCAAGGATGTTGAATGAAAGGGTAAAATTAAGTAAGTTTGTTTCTTTGTTTGTAATACTTTACAGTACAGTTAATAGGAGGTATTAGATACTTTCTGATATCAGGCAATACTAACATTTATTTACTGGCAAACAGAGTTCTATTTACTTTACATTATCTTTGCATAATACTACCATGAATTAGCTTTGACATTTTAAATAAAGTATATTTCAGTAAGTACGTTTCAAATATCACAATTTAGTTCCCAAAAGTGGCATATAGAGAGTATACATACGAGTGAATACTGATTTGTTCGCGGAAGTATATTTCACTAATTATTGGATTGTGATTATAATATCTACCAACTAAACTTATGACATTCGTAAAGCCCACATTTATTTTGTTTGTAATTTATTCATGTAGGACATTTTAGCCGCTTATGAACGTCAAGTTTTACATTATAATTTTATTTTTTTACCCTACCGTTCAATTGAGTTTCTTGCCAGAAGAACTGGCAAGAAACTTAATTGAATTACTTTTTATAAGTTATTAAACAAACACTACATTTAAAGTCAAGCTTGTCGATTGGATGTGGTTTTCACATATATTGGTGTTGGTGAAAACCGTATCCAACTATATATAACTACAAACTTATCAATTTAGCTCATATATCTATTTTGCGATGCGTATTTTGCCTCGAATTGATCATCTTTAATTATCAAAAATTAGTTTTAATCAGGATCACTATTCCGTAATACAATTTTTGATAATTAGAGATCTGAAATCTTAGTGTTGATCGTTCGGTATAAGATGATGAGTTAATCGTGGTCTGGAATTGCAGAATTAAAATAACTCTAAGTCTATTATGACTTGAGAAGTAAACATGTAAGTAGGTACTATATTAATATTAGTAATAACAGCCGCTACAGAATAATAAGTTAGTTTGATTAATGTTTCATTTGTCATTATATAATATTTTGGTGGTATCCATAGCGTTCTGACACGTTCACAGATTCCTAAGCTAAAAAAACAACTCCTTAGTGTAGTTTTATATTAAATCAAATCAAATCTAATATCATATCATTAATTAATACATTTTCACCGCATATGAAAGTCAATTTTTTTTATATTAATATTGTTTCCTTATATTGTATAAATATCCTACTTAGAGTCATCTAATGGTTAACTTATAAAACGACTATACTGTCAATACTGTTATCCCAGATACCATAAAGGATGATGTGGATCAATTTTTAAGATGTTGTAGTTAACGCATGGACTGGATATTCCACATTTCGTTGGATATTTGAATCCAACATAACAGGGCCTACTGCCGTCTCCAGGAATATTTTTTGGTTTTATATCGGTATTTCGTTCACCGGAGAGTCGGTCCGTAATATAAATTGACACATGAAGATTTCTTGGTGTCGGCCAGATTTGATATCTTGAATTCTTCGTTGTAACTGAAGGTGATAGCGAAATTATGGTTAAATATGATTATAATTTATGTACTTTTAGACACATTCTTTAATAATTAACCAACCAAGTAAAACTTGAGTAATTTTAGTAATAACTAGCTACTCGCCCAGGCATTGCACGGGTGTACATGTGTTATATATATAAACCTTCCTCTTGAATCACTCTATCTATTAAAAAAATCGCTTCAAAAACCCTTGCGTAGTTTTAAAGATTTAAGCATGCATAGGGACGGACAGACAGCGACAGCGACTTTATTAAAAAATATTTATTCATATAGGACATTTTAACCGGTTATGAACGCCAAATTTTTTGTATTAATATTTTTTCCGTACTTAATTTATAATTCCACTTTATTTTTTAATAATGTATAATAATACTATTCTTCTGTTGCAGGTAATTACACGATTCCAGCTAATACTGATTGCATGATACATATATTTGACCTACATCGTAGGGAAGATTTATATAAAAATGCATTAGCTTTTGAGCCTGAACGATTTTTACCTGAAAATAGTGTAGGTAGACATCCGTATGCTTATATACCATTCAGTGCTGGACCTAGAAATTGTATAGGTAAGATACCGATTGAAAATATTGTATTTATTAAAGTGTACTGTTCATGATATTATTGTTAAATAGCAATGGGTAAGCGGAAAATTTTCTAAGAAGCATATATTAATATTCGAGAAGACTTTCGAGCGATAATTTCATGCAAAAACAAGGAAACATGCAGGAATAAGAAATCATTCTGGATTAGTAGCCATGTAAAGTTCTTATCAAGAAGTACTACACAGTGGAAAGAAAAAAAGAAAGACATTGAATACTATTGAAACTAGATCAGGAAAAGTGTCTGAACACTTGATACAGTACAAGAAATTTATGAAAATTACTATTGAGGAAAAAATAGAAGAAGGAAGACCAAGGCACAGCTATATCAAGCAAGTTAAAGACAAAATTTGAATCGTATCGTATTAATATTTGAAGAAAATGATGGAATATTCTGGAAAGGGCTACATCGACTAGAGCATGACTCTTAAATTATGAATGAAACATAGTATTAATAATTTATTTATTAACTCTTGCTTACACCAGAAGTAACCACCAAAGTATATAATTCTAACATTTAGGCAAACGCACTTTTCTTATTACAAATAAACATAATTATTTATTTCAGGTAAAAAATTCGCAATGATGGAAATGAAATCAGCAATGTCAGCGGTGATTAGGCGATACAAACTGGAACCGATAACCAAACCAGAGGAAGTTCGATTCGCCGGTGATCTTATTCTAAGATCTATTGATCCTATTTACGTGAAGGCTGTTAGAAGAAAAATATGAATTTATAACTCTTCTTCGTATTTGTAATATAAAATTTAATAAAGGTTTGCCTAATTTTAACTTTAATATAAAGAAAATAATAAAAATAAAATTTAAAGAAAGTCAAAAAAGTTGCTTTTTTAGAAACAGAGAAGTCATTAATTTATTTTAGTTATTATAATAGCATTCGTTGTCGAGAGAGTCTAAATAATTAAACATTTTTGTGCTATAATATTTCCAGTAAATGTTTCATTTTTCATTTTGCTATAGTGCGGTGCAGTAGTGCTTTCTGAATGAGTATATTAAATGACAAAATTTTATACGACTATTCAAAAGTCCCAATATAAGGACTTTTAAATAAATATTATTTTCATTTTTTTGCTATAAATAATTTAATTTATTTAGTTCTTTATCAACCATAACGTTATGATGTGACGTTATTGTTATCATGACCTACGGCTTATCATATTATATTGTGACGCTCCATGTAATGTTTTTAAAGTACAGAAGTTTGAGTGCATATTGATATAATTTTTATTTATAAAATTCAATATGAAAAAGTTGACACACATGTCGCTGTTTATTATTTTTAATTAATGCTATTTCTTAATTCAATAAGGTTTTCAAGAGATGAAGACACTATCAGATTTAATAATTAATAAGTATTGATAAAATTTCTTTTGAATGAAGAACTTGTTAGCATTCCTTGAACTCACCGTGCGGGAGCCGGGTCCATTGTATGTTTACATCTTTGTGCAATATACAAGTTTAATGCGTTCTACCATCTCAAAAAAGCAAACGAATTCGCTGGTAACAACTAGTAATAATCTATATATTTAGTAAAGATATTGACAAATCTATTAAATATGAAGTTGTGATATACATATTTTATTTCAGCTTAGGTTTTCTATTTTGGCTAGTTACCCACATATGTGTATATATCCAACCTGTTTACAGATATTACCTCACATTGTAAATACGCCGAGACTTTCATACAAAATTATGTTATCTGTAATCGCGTTATAATTTGCTATATTCTTTAGCTCTTATTAAGTTCCGACGGCACGCTGTCGCATATCGAGTTTGATGTCGTCCTTTTACGAGTTAATATGACGCGAAACGCTTTCAGAAAAGTCACAATAAAGGGGCGCACATTGGATTTAATATCAGCTTCCGAAAAATCGTTTAGTATGGCCACTAGACGCGAGATATGGGGCATGGTCTACCACAGTGTCTCTGTCAGGCCTATTTTACCTGCTAAACAGCTTGCATTATGAGCAATGTACGAGTGTGATGTAAGGGAGCGCAAAACCACCCAATAGTGGTCCAAGTCAACCTCACCTGCTCGTGGTATATCCTGCTAATGATGACTTATATTGGGAATAAGATTGGGCACATATTGGGAATAAGAGCAATAAGCAAGTTTTAGTGCTCTCAATGTATCTGTATTAATATCAGGGATGTTAGGGAGCTCCGTAACCGTAACCGAAACTATCGGATATCCGATATAAAAAAATATCCGTAACCGTAACCGAATCCGAAATAAGAGTTTCGAATAAAATCGGGTAGTGGCGGAGCCTAATTGAGACACGTTATGTAACCATTTTATTAGCTATTTGTATTTTCCTTTTGAAATAATAATAATAATAATCTCAGGACAATTCACATAGCGCCATCTAGTTCCAAGTTAAGCTAGCTAATGCTTGTATTATGGGTACTAGATAACTGATACAAATACATAGATATTTTTTATTTGTAAATACATACACATAGTATACATAGAAAATACCCAGACCGATACAAACAATCATACTCGTGAATACAAATGTTTGTGCCGTGCGAGGAATCGAACCCGCGACCATTGGACGTAAAACGGTTTGCTGGACCGCTACACCACCGAGGTCGTCAAAATATGAATATCTGCAACCGAAATTGCCCGAAACTAATCCGAAATAATTTCATATCCGCATCCGTATCCATATCCGGTATAATAAACTTCATATCCTAAATTTCATATCCATAACATCCCTGATTAATATGTGAAAGAAAAATTTAGTACAGAGGAGTATGAAATTTATATAGAGTGAATGAGTGCAGATTTTTTTTTAATGAAGCATAAAAAAACTTTAAACACACTACCATGTATTTGACACTCACACATATATACTTTTTTGTCTATTGCTAAAGTCTGTGGAGAAATTGAGAATAGACCAATATTATTTGTCTATAGTCTTACTGAATGTTAAATCAATTCTGATAGAATTTCTACCACTGGGCGACCATTAGTCATAATAATTATACATAGTTTTAAATTACTTACGGAATAGAAACGCTGTTTCTATAGCCATGTGGCCTTTAAGAGTAAATTGCTGTTCTCGTGTTCGCATTTAGCATGTGTTTACTGTTCCGGAGCCGATAAGAATCGTTACAATGCCTCCATCGGCATTTCTCACCTTGCCATCATGCATGAAACTTGGAGACGTATTTTCGTGTAAATTTTGATGACAATACGTTACACATCAATGACGAAGTCTTGCCATGATCAGTTCGATTTAGGGCAGATTGATTGCTTCTATACTCGTATATATTTAAATCAAAATCAAGGAATTTATACAATAATAATTGACGGCCTCGGGTGTCTAGCGGTTTAGCATATCGCCTTATCTCTGTAGGTGGCAGATTCTATTTCTCGCATAGTACAAAGATTTGGATTGTTCTGGATGTTTTCTATCTATAATACGTATATTTTTACAAAAATTTTCTATCAGTTGTTTAGTACCCATAATACAAGCTTTTCTTAGCCTGAGACTAGATGGCGCTTTGTGGATTGTCCAAGGTTAGTATTATTATTACAGACAATAGACATTTTTGTTCCATTAAAATACAGTACCATATGTGACGGGACGACTCCTTAGTTTTCTGGTAATAGTAACGAGTGAGGCTACTACTTGCATCATATAATGCCATGATGATGAGAGGTGAGATGCTGATCATCTGTACAGGCAGTAGTTCGTAATTTTCATCAGATTGGTAGCTTAATTGCCATTATAGTTACATAATAAAAGTTTAAAGAACTTCGCGCATCTTATATGTGATGGGTATAATGAGTTTAGGATTTGTAAGGACTCCGCTTTCGAATTTAAATTTCGAATTCTATTTTTAAAATATTAAATGAATATTTAAGCAATATTATTTTAATTGAATATTAAACTTTAATACTATTTTTAGATAAATAAATATGTAAAATTTTTATATCAAATATACAAATTCAAAATTTAATTATTTAATAGAATATTAATGAAATTTAAAACTAAAAATTATAATTAATACGAGCGTATTAAATACCATTATTTACGTAATATAATCAAAACATCAATAAAGATATAATAATGTATATAATCCAAATGAATATACTATTTTACCTCGTTTAAATCATTTTACACATATTAATTTTTTAATTAATTTATTTATTTCGCATTACCGTAGCGGTGGTATACAACTCCCTTCGGCCAGAGTCATCCTTGATGAAGGTGGACAGCATGTTGCTGGGGACCGATAATTAATACTCACACCGAGTCATTTAATAGAACAGATATTACTAATACAGACTGTATTACAGACTGTACAAAATCTTCTAGAACGTTACGTAACTTCTGGTAAGTGTATCAAAGACGCTGCTTCCAATAAAATCAATATAAAAATCCTGTTACCTCTGATACAAATTGACAATGCCTTGTTTCTAGGATACGATAATTGTAGACGAGCGACAGATAAATCTCGGGCTTACTGCCAATCATTCTACACGAACAGCTTATGGATCAACTACACACGAAGGACGCTTAATGCTCTGCATGTACAGATGTCTATGAATGCTATTGGGACTGCCCTATTACTGCAGCGCGGCCAGCATGTTGGCAGCAGTTTACCTCGAACTGACGGCTTCGCTGCAATCATGCGCAAAAAGACTGCATTTTTGTTAAACAGAGTAAAGGGCTCATCCAATGGTATTATGAAGATAATTGGAGTAAAATTTAATTGTGGAGTTATTAGAGCGACGATAGGCAAAATGATTGTATAATATTAATTGAATTAATGTAACGCACTAATATAGTTTTTAAGTTACTCTGTATTAACTGTATTAAATCATAATCTTTATTGTCTAAAAATTTTTTTTTTTTTACAAATACAAATACTTAAGAAGTCCCTGAATTCTGAGGTAGGTATAGAAAATACCTGTGTTTCAGAAGTCAGTGTCCTCTTCCATATTGAGGTGTAATTTAAGTGAGTTTGTTATGATATTACAATTTACGTAGGTTGGTGTAATCATAGGAGTGTGTGTGTGTGTGTGTGTGTGTGTGTGTGTGTGTGTGTGTGTGTGTGTGTGTGTGTGTGTGTGTGTGAGTGCGAGTGTATGTGTGTATGTCTTGAGAAATTGGTGATAATATAGAAACGCTTATAGAAGTGCTATTACCGTATCAATAATTCTGTCTGTTCATAATCTAGTGTTAATAACCATTTCTTAAGGTTGTTTTTGGCTATATGGTGTGTTTGACAATGAAAATTTATTTTTTGTTAATTTTATTATATATATATACACACATGAAAAATTGTTGGCGTCTTGCAAAGGCTGTACGACATTTGATAGGAACGCAAACATTAGTTATAGTGCGTTTTTTTTTTGTTGTCATTTGTATTGTATGGAGTTATGTTATACTGTTTTAAAGTCAGATGAAATATATATAGTTGTCTAATTGTTAGTATCTGACATTTTTCGTATAAGGCCTTTGTAGGGAATCTATAGTGACTGAAAGTCATTGTCTTTAGAAGAGATCCTCGCTCTAATGATATCATATGCGTTTTACAAGCTCCACCCCAGACTGTAATACAGTAACCGAATACTGACTGAGCCAGGGAGTAATATATTGTTCGTAACAGATTGAAATCTGTCACATATCTCAACTTTTTGAAGGTCCATACAAGTTTCCTAATGCGCGAAGTTAGGTCAATATGTAGTCGCCAGTTTATACTCTGTTAGTAACACAGATGGATCATGTCGTCCGATATAAATAAATTATTATTAAATCTCTGATATCATGGTATAAGATATAAAGAGTTCATAATTTTAGTCTTACCAGCCTATCCACCAGCCTGTCTTCAGCTATCTTTGTAAGATGTATTCAAATCAATGGGATAAGGAAAAAGCAGATGATCCTACATATCTATATATTTACGTCAAGTCTTAATTGGTATCAGCTGTAGGGCAGTGATGGCATAACATTTTAGTTTTCTTGAATAGTAATGCATTATCTGTATCATGGACGTCATGTAATGTGATCAGCGTAGTACTATATCGTCGATTAAATAGAAAAAGTACATTTTTCAAAATTAGAAGCCAGAATTGCCTTTTATATAAGATTCGGAGGACAAAGGACGAAGAAATTAACCACGCCGTCTTAAACATTATCTAAATACTTTTAAAATGATATATAATACTTCTGTGTAAATTTAAAACTAATTTAAAGGAAAAATAATCTAAATAAATTTAAAATCTTTAAATGCTTGTCTACAAGACAAGACAAAAATGTACATTTTGAATATTCCCATTTTTCTATTTTACCGACGATAAGTATATATGAGACGGTTATTACTTATTTACTTACCATCAGATGGACCAATAGTTCGCCATTTTTGTTTCATAAAATCATCAGTACCAGCAATTTCAATTTCTCGACGACTAAAAGTTGCGCGTCTGCTTGATATTTCTACATCGAAAGAATTTAATACTGGCCGCACGCCGACGTACAACCACTAGATCTTACTACGCGTGAGATTATTGTACTTGTAAAAAGAAATAGGGTGATAGCTCGAACTTTTATTAGACAAGTTGGAAGTTAATATTGCAGCAGAATAAGTGAAATAACTCCTTATTTTTATCTAACAACAATTAGTTTCGTTTTGTATTTCTTTTTCTGCTTAAAATACTAACTCTATAAGTGACTAAGGATTTCAATAGCATTAATTATGAAATGAGTACAATAGAAAAAGTAAATGTAAGAGATATATTAGACCGTGCAAATATGTAGTAGTTATGACAATAGCACTTTTATCACCAAATAATAATATTAAAATAAGACCAAAAAAGGACAGAAATATTATTAATAGTTAAATAACGGCTTCGGTGGTCTAGGGGTTTAGCCACACCTTTACTTCAGTGGTAGCGGGTTCGATTCCTCGCACTTTGAAAAGATTTGTATTTACGATTGTTTGTATTGGTCTGAGTGTATTCTATATATACTATTTATGTATTTACAAAAAAATCTAAGTATTTATATCAGTTGTCTAGTACCCATAACACAAGCTCTTCTTACCGTACCGTGGGATCTAGATGGCACTGTGTCAATTGGCCAGGGTAATTTATTTATTAAATTTAGTATGAAATAAATACGGGCTATATAATATCAACATCCACTGCATAGACATTAAATCAAATCAAAGTTAATCAGACTTGTTAATAAGTAGACTATATACATTATTAATATATACATTTGTCACTCATAATAATCCACCGCCATAATTACAGCTCCGATGATAATCGGTGCGCTTACCCTACATCGATTGAGGTCAACTACTAATGAGATTCTTGACTTATCTAGGCTTTACAATTAAACCCATTGTCTTTCAAGTATTCAGAGCTAATTCACTTAGCGGATTAACGTCTCTCTCATTAAAAGGTAATATCGTTCTGTTATTCATCTCAATGGATGATTTACGACATTCATAGTGTAATAATGTAATCGATCTATTTGTTGTAATCTGATTTTATAATAATGAAAAAAATCTTCCTGTTTTCTTTTTAATTTCTAATACAAATATATATATATACATACTTCTGTCTACATGTTCGCGAGGGGGTAAGGGGATTATTAGTAATGTGTACCAATAACCTCATTGATAGCAATGTATTACATCAGGTAAACCTCCAAGCGATTCTCCCTGGAAACCATCGTGATAAATTCATGGTGAATTTACCACGATGGGTTAACTGAGCTGACTTCATGATCATTTTATCATCCTCCACACGTTAGGCGCCAGCGTAAACTGTTAGCGCAGGCGGGTACACTATTCCATTATCTTCCATAAGAAAAAATAATGTAACATTTATTTATTTTTCTTATGGATGATAATAATGATTATAATTTACACAAATTAACGAATTTGTGTAAATTAATTGAAATACTCATATGAAGTTAAACTAAGCAGACCTTAATTTATGGGTATTAGATAACTGTTATTAAAAACATTTTCTATTACCTCAGTACTACATAACACTAAGCTTTTTTACATACATTAAAAAATAGAATACACTTAGACTAATACAAACAATAACAAACAAACGAATACAAAATATTTGTATTCTACGAGTTCTGAACCTAGGGGAAATAAGTGTGTTAAACTGTTACCACCGGGGACATCTAATTCCTTACACAGACAAAGAGATAATCTAATTATATACAATATTTAAACATTAAACTCACGAGTTAACGATACTTGAGTTAATATTAACTTCACTCGGTTATTAATTAAGCTTGTTGAGCTAGTTAGTAAGTCTGGATTGTTTGGTGGCAAAACAAAACAATATTGAATCCCCCTACAGAGCAAATCACGTTTAATTACAAGTTTGCATCCTACTATGTAGTTACTACTCTTCCGGAAATTGATGCAGGAAGCACCATCAAATATTTAAACGCCATTTATTTTAGTCAAATTACTTACTCGTTCATTGGAGTCAACAAAACATAATGTATATATTAATGTATAAAGATTAAATATTTAAAATTAATACATAAAGTAAATAGAAATAGAAATAGAAATAATCTTTATTCAAATAAACTCATTACAAGCTCTTTTGAATAGTCATATTTTGATTTTACCACTCATTCGGAATGCAGATTCATCACAAGAAGAATGAGCAAGAAACTTGTGTGTTGCTCTTTTTAATAGATGTTTTTTTTATATAAATAATTACTGTAATTATATCAAGTAAGAGTCATGCGATAATTAACATAGAAATCGCTATGTACTCATTATTAGTGTAATCAGATAATAAAAAACAGTGTAAAAACTTTGTACTTCTTTTTACGAAGATTGCGCGGACGTAGAAGTATAAAATTTTGAACAATTATAGTTTATATAGAGAAGGAATGCAGAATGCTAATATATTTCTATTATGCTTACTATGTATCTGACTTTTGGTCCGAGCCTTTGTCAAGGCAGTGTGAATTTAGATCCCTGTTGAATTGTCAAGGGATCGATCGGAGGGGGCTTTATTTATTGTTGTTGTTTGACAGCTATCTACAAATTGACACGCGTATCAAGCTACATACACCACTATTATATAAATTAAACCTCTAAAGTGTTTATTCACGTAGAATATTATTAAATTTTCGCACATCAGTATTCTGTATTATTCTCTTATCTTATTCCACAGTTTATGTGACAATTTCAGTTTTGATGAACTGACAAGAAACTCAACTGTTTCATTTAACGTCAATCTCTCACTGAACTCTCACTGAATTGATAATTGTAAACATTGAGTTTTTAAGTGACGCCCAGTTAGGGTTTTACTTCTTAGGTACAACTTATTCGAGTTTTCGAAGAATTTAAAAAGATACATAAAAAGTTCATTGAAAGTACTTTTTATGTATCTTTTTAAATTTTTGTTAAAGTTACATAAAAATTAAAACTTTATAAGTTGTATCTAAGCCCTATCTCAATCATGTCAGTTTCCAAATAAGAGAAGTCGTATTATTATCGGTTCATTAGTTTACAAGCTACGATCCTACAAATACACTGACCTGTGAAACTTAAACCACGAGGGGTGTTTGTCGGTGGATAATAATCATGTACGTACATGATAAACTAACATTATTATCATACGTAGATTTAGGTCGTTTAGTAACTAAACACTAGTGACAAGGTAAAAATATTTTGTAAGCTAGGTCAGTAAAACTAATATCATAAAGTCTATTTCCTATTTTCCATTATTGATTTATATCTATAGATATTAGATGTTATTAAAAATAACCTAATCAGTTTTTTAGACGATACCTTGAAGTATATACATATAACATAATATTACATAATTATATTAATAAATGAAAACAATTGGATTTAAATTTACCTTGGTATTTAGTTTATTTTTTTTATTTCTCCATATATTTTAATAATACAACAATAACAGAATGTAGGAGATGTGAATATGTAATAACTCATCTCGTAGGTTTTTGTCTAATAAGATATAATAAAAATTTGCAATGATCTACTCGTAGACGTAATAAATACAAAACACTCTATTATTAAGCTTTTATAGACAAAAGTCGAGAAAATAATTGTAAAGAGTAAAGTAAAGCAAAATTGACAAAAAGTCAAAGCACTTCAGCATAGAAATAAAGGTCAAAAAGGTGAGTGCCTAATCTCGGCATCCTACTTAAGTTGCAAATTAAGTGTCGGCGGGATATTACCCACAGGCCGGGCCTCAAAATTTGCAACACTAATTAATGCATACTCGCCGTGCCGTCTTTTAACATTTTATCCTGTTATCTACCCGAATACATAAAACTATCTATATTTATGGTACGGGTTTCGTTTCGGGGTAAACAGAGGGCATAGACGTATACGATATATATATGTTATTTACTAGCTACTCGCCCCGGCTTTGTACATGTGTACACATATATATACCTTCCTGAATCACTCTATCTATTAAAACAAAACCTCTACAAAATCCTTTGCGTAGTTTTAAAGATTTAAGCATACATAGGCACAGACAGTGACTTTGTTTTATACTATGTAATGATATACGACCGTTAATATTAACAACCGTCATGAATATTACCAACAATCTTTCTCTGCACCACTCATGGTTGACTGGTAGATAACGCCTGGTGTTAAGTCCATGTGGCGGACTTATGGTATACATTGTTTTGTGCATTAAAGTGAAATGAATAAATAAATAAAAATAAAATAAAAATGTTAGTATTTTTAATACTCGTAGTATTCTATTTTACTGTATTTTTCTATGCAATTAGAATGCGGGTGTTTCAGGAATCCATAGGCATAGTAAAAGTTTACTATACAGTTTACCATCAGACGGGCCGTATGTGTCGTAGTATAATAAAAAATACTATCGACTAATCTATGTAAGCGGCAATCGACTAATCAATTTTTTTTATATCTAATTTAAATGCCAAACAAGCAGATGGCCCACCTAATGATAAGCATCAACCGTCACCTATATACAGAAACAGCACTACGAATATCATATAACCATGCGAAATTTATTGCCATTCCGGAGTACCATGATTTTTGCCTTTAATTCTGTAATTACACAAAATTTCAGAATTAAAAGCATAAATCATGGTCCTCTGGAAAGTCAGTGGACTTTATAAATATCATTCTAATACTATAATAATATGTCTGTTTGTGTTTGTGTTTCTAACTGTGATCTATTTATAATGCATTTAAAATCAATAAAATTAATAATAAATGATAGACCGTGTTGACAGAAAGAAAAGAAGTTTTTATTTTATTTTTAATTACAATTATTTTATGGCTTTTATACAAAAAAAGGTTTCATGTGCTAACAGTCTGTGTCATATTTTAACGACTAAACAACTGAATAGATTGTACTGAAATTTAGAGTGAAGATTGATTGTTAGTTTTATATACGAGTATATTAACACAATAATCTGTTGCTATGGATTAATATATCTTTTGAATAGTATACTTTTTTTCCTAATTCCTTCTGATAAAATATGATTGATTTGTTAGACTGTATTAAGATAGGCTTTGGTATTTGGAAAGGGTTTTATCAAAATGGTTAGTTATTTGCTCGGCGTGTATTTCAGAAGAGCACTCTTTATAGTAAAATGTTGCGAGTGCTTATGAGCGGCAACGGCAAGCAAGCTCGTTTGCTCCATGTCATAAAAAAATGATATAAAAATCGAAAACACTCAGTGTCACCTACAATAGTCTACATGGCTAATCATGTGATATATTTTTTCTATTTAACCTTCAATCAAATCCAGATTCATAAACATAATGTATAACGAAACTCTCCTGAGACTATATATGATTTTGTCTCGATATATATTATGAAATTTCTTATCTGCTTCTTTTGATAAAAGGAATCACTATATTCCCGAGGGATTCATCCAGTCTCGTGTTTTTCTGAAGAGCTTAATATAAATCCCGATTGTTAGGAAATATATGATAGTAAAGCTCTGAGACAGATACTAGTTCTTGAAATATTAACGATAATCCACTTTATAAAGAGTTATAGCCTGGCAGTGTACTCGTGAGTTGTAAGTTCGACGACCAATAAGTTTAAAATGGACACTAAAGACTTGGATGTTTATTTGACAAAGTTTTTGATTAATAAAATGGCGAGACAAATAAAGCAGCAAATTCGGATATGCCGGTATAATCTCCTTTGTCTCGTTGACTTCTTATAATCAGCGACATGTGGGCATGTTCAATATTACTTTCACTATTAGGTATGATATTTTGACTGCCTCATTGGTTTAGCTGTTTCACACACCGCTTTAGTTCGTAGGTCGCGTGTTCGGTAAGAATTTGTATACATAAGTATAATTGTGTGTTGGTCTGAGTGTTTTCTATGTATATTATGTATGTATTTACAAAACAATCTAAGTATTTATAAGTTGTTTAGTATTCATAACACACGCTCTACTTACTTTGAGACTAGATGGCGTTGTGTGAATTATCCAGGTGTTTTATTATTATTATTTAACGCTTCTGATTATACCATCTGTGATAATAGCCGGAAAGATATATAATTGTTACATAATATATATTATTGTTACAATCCACTTTTTGTAAGTTCTTATAAAACACAAAAATATCCTCTTTCAAAGACGGTACTGAGGTCAATTTTTAGCATAATATCATAATAGCCTCGAATTTCTAGACGTGAAATTCTGTGGTGAGCTCTTATTTGCATGGAATTACGACGAGCTTATGCGAAATGACGCAATATGGTATGTATCTGTCACTTGTAGAAAATAAATGTATAAATAATAATCTTTTTGTTTGATTACGAATTCTTACAAAGAGACAAATAGATAATTGAGAGTTTACAGAAAAGAAAAGAGTTTTTGTAAAAGAAAGGAGAAATGGGATTTCAGTAGAAAAGAATGTCTTCTACACTATGTACATCCCAAATGTACAGCAATGTAACATTAAACTTGCTCATCTTTGCTCAAGGACGTATGGGTGTGTTGTAATTTTATTATTGTCTTGTTTTAAATAATAATGGATCCATGGGCTAATTATCTAACTTCGATCGCATCGATTTTCGTATGTAACGTAGTGAAAATAACGTCATCTGTCAATATTGTGATTGACGCCAATTGACGCTGTCAAGTAGCATTGCAACGTAAACGCAACTTTACACACCGGAGAGTCCTCCTCGTTGCAGTTCCAATTTTTAATATGTGTTTATATTCTAAATTTAAGTCACCACTTGTTTTTTCTTGGTGGCCAGTATTGTCCCCTATAATTACTAAACAAAATCACTATAATTACTAAACCTAAAATCACCAATTCGCGCGTAATAGCTATTTATCTATATATCCAAATGCGTGAAAAATATAAAATAATAATTCTTTTGCGTATAATAAAAATAAATATTATTATGCTCACAAAAAATGTAAGGTTACGGAGTGGTGTTAACGGAGTTTAATTAAAACTTCGACATGTTTCGACGGTCGAGAAAAAGGCAAGCAATAGAAAAAGTATTCGCAATTAATTTTTGATTACATTTATGAAGAAAAACCTTTTTACCTCATTGAACCACGATTTTTTTTTCATATAAGAATTGATCACTACAAAACTATTTTTTTTTCATGCATTAAGTCTTTCAGTCTATAAATAGATTCGTTGACCGTTGCAAAATCTCATGAGAGGTGAATCTCCATTGGAAATCCAGACACATATTCTATCTTGTGCTAGGTTGTTGAAGTGTAGTATTTTACGTTCTCGTATTTTAAGACGTGACATATAATCTGGTAGTGTCAGCCGAATACCGAGCTTATTCAGATATCTGTCCAGTTGTGTTTTATATTTTTTTATTGTTTGTGAGATTTCCTCCTTGACGGAGTTGATCCTTAGTTACTGATGAACCTGGTTTGAAATAATGTTATATGAAACTCCCTACGAGTTAGGAATAAACCAGGGTGCTAAAAGAGAAAGAAAGCCGGAATAAAATAAAAGAAAAATTTTCATTTTCATTGATAAAAATAACATAGTCTATATAATAATTTTATTCATCACTAGTAGCTACTTATTTAAATAAAAAAAAGAGTTAATTAACTGACTAATATTTAAATAAATATTTCATCTATCTACATAAATATCGCTATTAAATCTAATCTCCATTCTGATATCGAGTTATGATTGTTAAAGCAAGGAATGTATATAAGAAGAAGAAACCAATAGCACTTGAATCTCCACTCCGATCAATCCCTGTCCAATTCTAGCGAGATCGAAATTACGACTGGTGTGAGCTGGCTCGAATTCCTAGCGGACTAAAGTTGTATCTATCAGGCAGAAATTGGCCATCAGCAGCTCCATAAGTTACGGGTTTGGAGTGCCATCTGCACTCGCGGTCTATCGTTTGGTGAAGCTATAAAGGCCAGCTGTAGCCAATAGGTTTAGAATAGTATTTTTTATAGCACAGGGGACAAACGAGCTTGCGGCTCATCTAACAGTACGTGATTACCGCCACCCATGAATAACCACCAGGGAAATTGCAAGTGCATTTCCGGCCTTTTAAGAAGGAATAAAATCATTTCTTGAAGGGTTCGGAAATGCTGGAAAGTTAGAAAAAAAAAACACCAGAATCTCTCTGTCTTACCTATAAGGGTGCCTTGATGATAGGTAAATATGATGAAATTAATTTGATTTTGACCTGAGCTACGAAACTCTAAATGTAATACTAACCCAAAGTTAGGCAGGTCACCATTATTATTTCAGAATTGTAGCAGCTGCAATAACAACGCGCCTATAACAGCGAGATGTTTCCCAGTAGAATCATAAAACATTTCTAATACTAACAATACACGAGTAAGTGTTAAAAAATAATTTACACGAACAAAACAAAACACAGTTATGCATCATGCATACCCTATCTGCTATCATCATCATGCGATAATAAATCGCATATAGGGTAGTCAGAGGCATTTTAAATGATCGATGCAATTTAGAATGCAACACTTTCTCTGAGTATATTAGAGTCAAACATGGCAAGGGGCGAGTCTACTGCCGTATCAATAGGTAATTTTTTGGTGTTTTATCTCTGTTTCCTTCATCTACTTTTTTCAAACTCCGAAGTCACTCCGTAATTTTATAAAATAGGTTTTATTCAGAATTGTCTTTTTGCTGTTTATCTGTTTGTGTATTAAGGTTTTACATAACTATAGCTGAAGGAATTAGTATGATATTTTATAAATGATATCATAAAGAGTTTATTATTACTATTATTATTTAATAAAAAAAATTAACAACGAGTTTCACTACATAAAATTTGTCAGTAGATTACCACACGGCTACAAGCTCAGGTGTAGGCTGATAGGGATCTCCACTTCACCTCGGTCGACAAACACTCCTCATCACTTAAGCAACTCTGGATTACAGCAGGATAGACGCAATAACGTGGATTTTAAAAGCACAATACCTTTTGTCCTTATCATCAAAAGGACAAAAGGTGAAACCAAAAATTTTACCAAATTAATTACATAAATCTGTGTAAGGATCTGCGTATAAAAAAATATGTAGATGAAATGTGATTGAAAGAAGATTTTTTTTATAACTCTATTAAAAAAGGGACTTAGCCAAAGGACCTAGTGAATCAATTACTAGCAATGTACCATGTCAGGTTGGCCGACAAGTGGTTTCCTTGGAAACCATCGTGATTAATTTCTGGTGAATATACAATAATGGGCTATCTGAACTGACTTTATGCTCATCTTATAATCATTGTATACCTTTAGCCGAGGTAGTAGCAGTTTTCTATTACGACACATGTTAAATCTTTCTTTTTAGAATAGGTGATAATAGAATAAACTAGGTAGGACTCTGTTACTTAACTGAAACAGCATTGCGAATGGGTTGTATAATCAAGATATTTCCATTAAAATTAAATTAATTTCTATGAAGAAAATATTATATTATATAACCCAGAACAGTTGAGACTGCGACCTTGTAATATATTTACTAAAGAACTGATTAAATGCCCAAATATTTTTTTTAAAACATACGTTATGTATTGCTTTGTGGTCGAGTCGATTGTGATAAGTCCCGATGCTCCAACGCTCTTAATCTCTCAACACATTGCAACTTATATAGTTTTTTTTTCTATATTTTTATGAAATAAATAGAAAATTTATGACTCAGAAGTACCCAAACAGACTATTTACAGGAATTTTGTATTTAATAATAATAATAACTCTTTATTGCGCACACATTAACAAAGGACAATAAATACAGTATAATATTAAAAAAAAAGTATTTCTAGGAATAAATTCAAAGTAACTACATTGAATTTGATTTCATATAAAACTCCCGTTTTGTGTCACATGACGTGGCAATATGAGTTGCGTCGTGGTACGATGTCGTCATTACGCGACGCAATAAACACTAAATGACGGTCATGTGGTAAGGCGAGGCGCCTTTATAGTCAATAAATAGGACGATATTGCATTTTGATAACGTGACAATCCATATGAAACATGAAAATTCAAAATATAATTATTAATAATTGCTGACAAAGTCTTATTTATAATTCTACTAACTGTTAACCGTGACTTGATCTGCAAACTTTCATTCCCTATCTTTATTTTATTAATCTGAAAGGGGCGAATCTTTTTAGATATTTTTTGGGATATAAAATAGCCTATGTATATCCTCGTGATCCTATCTGTTCAAAAGTGTAGGTAGTTGTTTTTTGCGTACCCTGCGTTCCTCTACCACGACGGTTACAAAGACCTAACCTTACGGCCCGAAACGCGTGTGACATTCCTCAAGTATAATTGAAACACAGTGTTAAATTGAGTGTTAAACGGGAGTAATATCTTCGGTACTAGTACATCTGATAAGACCGAAGAACCCTAAGAAACGCTTGGAGCATCAATTGCTATAGCTAACCTAACCTCTAGCTTTATAAGTTGTTTATTAACATAATATGGATGAATATATGAAACAAAATTGACTACATAAGCCACATGCGAGCACATAAACGGCAAAACCGGTGTTGAAGACAGTCGCCGTGGCCGAAATAGGCCGAGATTACATCATCATAAGAGATGGATATCCGAAATAAATGAATAAATAAATAAACATAAAATCATTTTGAAAAGCTAACATTTACCATAACTTTTGTTCATGTAATATCTCTAATTACTTGTATAATATTAATGAAGTATTTAATATACATTCATTCATACAAACTCACAGCAGGAGTTTGTTTATCAAGTTGCCTCTCAAACTGTGGTAACTTATAACAAATTACACTTTAACTATGTTGCTACATTTAAATACATCGAAGATACCCTCGTTTTATGAGTTGTTGAACTCGAATTAAAGTCGCATTATCCAACATACCCATAAGGGCTTTCTTATCGACAACCAAGGATTTTCTCTTCTACGTGAAACTCAAGAGCTTTGAGAACAAGGTCTTTTATCAGATTAGTTGTAATCGCAAGGAAAAACTACCGCTGTGGTTTTATTTGACAAGCGTAAAGATCTTTCTTTTTTTATTAAAATCTTATTTTTAAACTGGTAGTGAAAAGTAATGTTCAATGGAATACTTGATTCACACTAAATAATGTATATAACGAAATTCAATTGATATTTATGTTTTTTGTTTCAGTAATTATTGCATAATCAAAGCACAACATATTTTTATTTTAACTGGAATATCAAACTGACAGCCCACCTGATGGTATGTGGTAGTCATTGCCTATGTATATGAACGACACTACGAACATCAAGTTCTTATGTGACACCCACACTAGCAATCATGCGTTACATTCCAGAGGAGTAATGTCATGCCTCCTATAAATTCACTACCTAATCTGAACCCTACAATCGAAATAGCTTACAAAGCAAGCTGCTTGGCGGCTGAAATAGGTGAGACTGTAGTACCTACACAAACTTTATGCAATGTTTGTTTAATTGATGATAATCGAATGGTGCACCCGTCTGCGCTAACTATCTACACTGGCGAGGCACCACCGGAGGATAATAAGATGATCATGAGGTCAGGTCAGTTAGCCCACTATGGCAAATTCACTAGGAATTTATCATGATGGTTTCCAGGGAGAACCTCGTGGAAGTCGACCTGACATGGTACATTGCTAGCAATATGATCGACATTACTAAGAATCCCCTTCCCTCTGTACAAAATGGGTTGAAGTAAATATAAAATAGTATATTAATAAGCATTTTAATATTGACTATATATAATAGGTATCACAAAAAAAATATGATTTGGCGAAACTCCATTGGACATTGCAGTATTAGTTAATTCCGTATTCATTAATTTCGCCAATTTTTCGCGTGTTGGACGAGGATCTCCACCAGGACAATTCGTGTATAGCATATTATGATCACAATCCTGTAAAAACACAAATATTAAATAACTAGGTTTACTAAATAATTAGGTTAATACATACATATTATACATAGAGAAAAAATAATTACATAAATAATAAATAATTTGTTTGTACAGGTTTTTACCGGTGTGATGTTTACACACCAGGTCACATGTTGAGCGGAGCGCGATTATTTAAAAAAACTTGACCTTGATCTGTCTTTTTGAGAGGTAAACTCCTTCGTTTACCTCCTAATGTTTAACCGAAAGATACATAATGTACATAAATACACACATTCATATACATAAATACAAACAATCATATCAATGAATACAATTTGCATTGTTTGAGGAATCTAATTCATGGCCATTAGAAGTAAGGCGGTATGCTAACTACTAGACCATCGAGACCGTCGTCGGAGAATTGACTGACCATGGTAGCCTCGCAGACGCTTTTAACATATTTCATAAAGTATGAATTAGATGTCACTTCGTGAAAGAGTAGACTTAAATTGAAATGGTGTTAAAACTAAGAAACCAAAGTTACGGATAAAAACGCGTTTGAAATTTATCACAGGTTCATTTTCAGTTTTGGAATACTACATTTATGGATCGGCTTATGGACGGATACATCTTTCGAACCTCGGCTCAGGCTAATTTCAATACTCGTTGTACTCGAGTAGGATCGTCTGTAGACTATACATATCATATCTATAGTTATCTTCTATTACCATATATTTAGGTTGGACCTAGATGACGCAATGCGATATACATATTCTGAAATAAATACAGAATGCCAACTGTGTAACATCCGGTGATATTTTAAAAAGCAGTCTGCAGAATATATTCTGCGACAATATTAAAAATTCACAAGAAATTTTGAAGACACGTCGACAAGTTTCCAAGTGAACTGCAAATTAGATTTTCTCTCCCACGCCACTACGTACTCCTTTAGGAAATATATAATTTATTGTATCCCGCAGGATTGACGACAGATTGAAGACTGGTATTCAAGAAGTATCGTCTTGTATGTAGGTACTAATTGTGTTTAAATATCAAAGATACGAATAGCATTTTGAACTTTGGTTGATAAATAAATAAAAAGATAAAAAGGCGGTTGAAATCTTCTATTTGGCTTAAATCGGCTGAACACTTAAAACTTAATGCGTATACTCGTACGTATATAGACTTTGTATGCCTAATTTAATTATATGATGATGGGAAATGAAATTAGGCAAACAAAGTCGTGAATTAGGAATTAAACCAATTGGTTATATTTAATAAATGAATTGACATTTTTTCTTAAATATTTTTATAGCAGAGTTTTATTTGTTTTACGTTTTTTTTGTATGGCTAACTTTTATTTTTATTTATTTTAACTATTACTGGCACGAACTTCGAAACTTTAAAAGTATTGATATATTGTACAGACTTTGTAGTGTACATTAACAGGTAATGCAAAAATGTTGTACCCCATTTTATGAAAATTACAGGAATGGTTGGAACTCCTCTATTCATTTGGCACAATAAAAAAAGATATTAAAAGAGATAAGTTATTTTGTAATAATGCTCATAAACACAATACTAAAAAAAACATACATACTATCACGCGTTCGACACACACACATACATTTAGTTTTTGACAATAGAATCTTAACAAGGTTCAAAATTACAATATAAATTAATTAATGTCATATTCAGTAATAATTCTGGGCGAGTAGAGAAATCGGAATATGGGTCTATGTATATTACATAGACATAGACCTATTACATAGACATCAGATCTATTACATAGACATAGACCCATATTAAATTATAATTTCATATTCAGTATCAATAACATTTTCTGCATCAATAGGTAAAATGAAATCTCACCTGAAAAACGTCACCTTCGGAGACAATCACTGAAAATTTCTGTAACGTGACAGCTTGCTCGTGGGTACATTTTGTTGGAATATCAAAAATCGAGTCCAGCGTACATCTGCGGAATTGAGCCCGAGCGCTTAAATAAAGAAAAAAATAAACCTCACAATAACGTAGTAGTGATGGAAAAGCTAAGACAATAGCGCTGTTTTAAAACATTTTTCAATGGCTTGTTCTATCTAAATTTTCTATTACTACTATATTTTTTTTTTAAACTAAGAAAACTAGCTGCTAAATAAATTATACGCTTTTTTGAGATAGGCTAAATTCTTGTGAGATATTCTATATACGTATATCTATACATATAAATAAAATTGGAGTGTCTGTTTTGTCTGTCTGTCTATCTGTCTGTCTCTTTGTTCCGGATAATCTCTGAAATGGCTGGACAAATTTTGACGTGACTTGTTTGGCAGGTAGCTGACGTAATACGGAGTAATTTAAGCTACTTTTATTTTAGAAAAATTAAGATAAATTCCATTTGGACTAAGTCGTGGGTACAGCTAGTCTATAGTAAAATTGAATTTATATTTGTTCATATAGTCGTAAAAAGGTACAAGCATAATATACAGATAAATACTATTTTTACGCTTGTGTCTATAATACTAAGATTCATTATACTATAATAAGTTTTCTAACCATTTATATTATCTTTAATGTATTCAAATCAGCGCATACCAAATGGACCGGTAAAAGATAAAGTACTGACTACGAAAAATACTAGACAAATAATATTTCACTTGTAATATTATGCCTATCGAAATATTTCTTTTGATATCTTCTTTTTTTCAAAGTGTCACATTGATTTGTCTATCTTTATGTCAAACATGACACTATCATTAGTCCCTTACTTTAGTTTCTGCTTTATGTGAATGTATGAAGTGTCAGTTTATTTAAAACAATTAGAACAAATAGAAGAATAGTAGGAATTGAGGGTATTCTCTAATTTCTACTTTCAGTCAAATTGAAGATTCTTATTATTTACTCATTTATTACTTGGTTTTGAATAATTATTATTATGAACAAGTATGTATGTACATAAGTGTTCTCCCTTCCAAGTATTTTTACATTTTGAAACTTATCTATTCTATTGTTACAATCTTATGTACAATCTTATATATTACAAACTAAGACATTTTGTAGGAATTTCTTCGTACGAGTGCAATAGTAGTAGGAATTACTATATTTTTGTAATAAAATACAACCTATATCATTTGACTTTCTACAATGAAATAATTTTTATATAAAGTCATTTAAGTATTTTTTATTTGTTGTGATGAACCCAACACCGATATCATTTGAACAATTAATCCGAGAGATGGCTATAGGCTCGCCCCCTGCCACGTTGGATTCTAAATATACTGAGTGAAATATGAATGTGAACATGTTATGTTAAAATAAATTAATGTTTCATCTGTACATTTTAGACAGTGTCATATGCCCTCTCCATATCTTGCTTTATCCAATTTCTTATCTCCATATAAGCATTCTTGTCACGTTTTAGAGAGTTTGACTTCTACCTCAGTGCAATGTTATAAGTAAACCTTGGACACGCTGACTGTTGAGATATGTCTCTCTGTGTCTTTGCCAAAATAACAAATAGAATAATTTATTTCATACAAAATTAACAATAGTTGTATACGTCACAAATTGTTCAGTGTCTTATTAATATTACAAACGCGAAAGTTTGTAAGTGTAGATGAATATTTGTTCTCTTTCACTCAATTACTACTGAATGGATTTTAATGAAACTTTACAATAATATGGCTTACACCAGAATGCTACATAGGCTATAAATTTTATGAGGGTGGAAACGTGGGCACAACTAGTATAAGATAAAAATAATAATTCGTTCCGCGTGCTGATGGTTTACGCTGGCGGGGTACCAGTGGCGGATGATAAAATGAGTATGAGGTACTGGACCTCATACTCATCAGTTAGCACATCGTGGCAAATTTACCATGGATTTATCCGAACATATCGATGGTTTTCAGAGGGAACCACGTGGAGGTCATCCTGACATTGCTAACAATGGGGTTATCACTCCACATGACTAACAATCTTCTTCTCCATAGAGATACTAATACAATATAATTTAAATATAGTACATATAAATACTGACCAGCATAAATAGAAATGTGTTTCAAAATGAGTCCATTCGTGTGTCGTGTTTTTTTGTTCTTCAACTAATATCTTGAAATTTGTATAACAAGACTCCCATAGGTCTTCTGTAGCCTCTATACAGAGTGGTAAGTCATCATATTCTGTAAGAATAAAACATACTTATTATAACCATTAGAAGACACATCAAAACATATTATAGAATATACGGGTATAATAATCAACCAGGATAATTCAGGATGCACATCTAAGTCCTAAGCTAAGCAGAGCTTGTTTAATGGGTACTATACCACTGACACAAATACTTAATTAATTTAAAATACCCAGACCAATAAAAATGATTATATATACGAAAGTTTGTATACAAAAAATACTACTCTTAATGAACTCAAATTACATGTAATAAAAATCAGCGAACATATTATTAATATTAATAGGATTATTCACACAGCGCCATCTAGTCCCAAGCTAAGCAGAGCTTGTATTATGGATACTAGACAACTGATATAAATACATATACATGTGTGTGTATATTTGTGAATACATGCATAACATACATAATAACGAAAATACCCAGACCGATTACACAATCGTACTCATTAATTCAAATATTTGTACCGTGCGAGGATTCGAATCATCAAATTGCAAATAAAAAAATTGCAATTAATTCTTTACCTCGTTTTTTGAAGTTGGTTAAAAGAGCGTGCTAAACAGACATACGTGATAAGAACCACTCGTCGTCGCACACATTGTCAACAACGTGCATGTGGCCCCTTATGCTCTCCTCGTTGAAGTGACTCTCGGTGACGTCTCTACAATCCGCGTTCCAGTCTATGGCACAATTTGTGAGCCGGCGGATTGCTCTAAAAACGAGATGTGATGCAAATAATCAGTGGCATTTATTTTTTTAATACAAGTGCATATGAAAAGAAGCATAGGAATAGAAGTAGACTGCTCAATGTTGCTTCTGACAGTTATATTCGTACACACGACTGAAAATCACTGAATTATCTTTTTTCGATTAGACTATTTATATACAGTTTCTTATAGTCCGCTTAAGAATATTAATATAGGTTATTTCTTCTCTAAATAAAAAAAAATAGGGTATTTGCAGAATATGGACCAGAATACATCACATTAGTAAGACATAGTTACTAAATCACGACCAATGAGAGATTCCACAGGGTTTAAATGAAGGCATGATGTTCGTAGTGGGATGTATAGGTAATATTTACTACTAAACATCAGGTAGTCATATCTCAGGACAGTTCACATAGCACAAGCTAGTCTCAAGCTAAGCATAACGTGTGTTGTGGGTACTAGACAACTGATATTAATACATTTTTGTAATTAGATACATAATATACATAGAAATTACCCAGAGCAATACAAACATATATTAGTTATATCATACTCATAAATGCAAGTTTTTACAGCGTTCGAGAAATCGCACCCACGACCAAAAGTAAGGTAATGTTCGAAATCACTAGACCACTAAGACCGTCAAAATACATGCAAAATATATAGAATAAATTAATATATCTAATTATGTCACTATGTACATACGTGTTTCAGTCTTTACATAAAAAGAAGGTAAACACAGTACAATATGAAATTAATCCTTTTAAACGCTTGAGGTAAACAACGAGAATGCTTTTGAATTCGTGTATTGTTACATAAAAACGGTAGAATGCATTGGACTCGTAGCGAAATAGCTTGTTTGCCTGCATAAATTCTCAGGTTATTTTCAAAACGACATTAACGTTTTATAACTTAACGTTCATTCACGTTGGAACTAGAACTAAAGTTACTATAATATGGAACACAATAGTTATTTTATCATCCTTTTTAGTAGTTATTGCCCAGATTTACATCGAAAAGTCTCGTGTTCAAATCCAACTGACATTAAAAAATCTTTGGTGTACTGTACATTTTTATCGAACTCTTTGGTGATGTATACACTAATATTGAGGGTTTTGGGATATTATCAGGTGCCACCTGTAGCACTGCGACCTGTATAGAACTATCAATTTCGCATTTTTAAAAGTTCACTGCTTAGACTTAGTTCACTCACTACTTAGTTAAGGATAAGAATTGAAGGTTATTCTTAGAAACGATGGTTTTTATCTCCTCAGGATAGTGTGTATGCTTTCCAAAGGAGATATTTCGTTTTTGCATGAGTGGGCTACAACTACGAGTACATAGGATGTATAGTAGCGTTTCCCCTTCAGTTTAGCAAAATCTGCAGATTTTTGTTAAGCTCGGGCTCACCTAACGCCATGTTGAATTTAATAATGGCGATTAAAATGTACAACATAACAAGTGTTGATTTTACCGACAATCTATAAATAAGCTTCTGGGACTACCTAATTGAATAAAAGTCGCAAAGGTGCAAAAAAACTATTATTTCATCATGTTGATACCCACAAAGACACAACGACGAATAAATCCAAATAATGACGGGAATTTTTTAAGCCGATACACGTACCGTGTACATGAGATTAACTCTGATGCGACTCGAGGGGAAAGTTGTCAGAAATGAATTTCCTTGTACCAATCTACGTTGTTATAAAAACGGTGACGAACATTCGCTGTGATGGAAATTGTTTCAGTTCGTGTTACAATCCTGTAGTGTAATATTTGGCTTGTGCAGTATATTATATTTAAGGTTTTGCTATATCCGCAGTATAGAATTTAATCGATAACTGAGCATTGCTCAATCGATACTTGCCATTTCATTTGCTTCAATTTACACTCATTTTGTGTATTTAAAAACGTTATCTTAATTACATATGTCTTGAATTATGAAGATACAAAAATAAACTTCAATAAATAGTTTAAATTACTATATTACATATATAATACATGTGTGCTTATAGTTGTTACTAAATTCCTACCAATACTACATACCTGGACCTATTTGAATTAATTTTTGTGTAGATATTCCAAAGTTACTAGAACACTTTGGTTTTGTATATTTATAAAGTTAATATAATTCGATAGGATGACGATGGCCAGGTCTACTAATAAATCTATATAATATAACAATATTTGTACGGCTATACTTATGAACAAGGTACTTAGGAGACCTTGTTAAAGTATCGGCGTCGTGGTGAACGATATACCTGAGAACTGTGAAAGTATGGTAACATTATGCTGGATACCGTTTTAATCCAAGCTGACATCGTGCGAGCCTACTGTTATTTTACAGTATAATTATTAGTATATACAGTACTTCTTTCATTTAGAAAGAAAGAAAAAAAAGCACAAAGTGTTAGAAAATCACGATTTTTTGTATGCAATATTAAATTTCCTTATATGTATATTTTAATCTATTGAAAAAATATTGTACTGCATTATTTTCTTTCCTTTAGAATGATGCTTCCTAAATGTACGAGCTATTTGCTTCATTACAATAAGAAGACAAAGCATTAATTTAAAATGCTCACTTCAAAAACAAACTTAAAACATTACCTGCACCAATCCATAATCTTAGCTGGCAACGGTGGAGTTTTTCTACTTGAATTATACAAAAGTGCAGCTTCAATGGTACAATTTACCGCGTATTTTGAGAAGTTATCGCAATTAATATTCTTAACTGACAGTCCTTTTTCTTTGTTTTTTGTCAGCGATATCGTTGGCTCGAACTCCATTTCTTCTATAACTCTTTTTGTAGTTATGTCATCGTAATCGAAAAGGTCTGAAAGAATAATATGTATACAATTAAGTATATTACTGTATTTTAAAGTAAATATCCGAAAAGAAAACGCCATTGTAAATTAAATTCACAATTAGTAAATATCCCAATGTATTGGAAAATCACTTGACTTTCCTCGGGCGACGAACTTCTTAGCATTCCATAGTTTCATCGTGCTGGAGCCCGATCCATCGTATGGCAGAGAAGGAAACTCTGAGCAGGTCTCGAGACTTGTGACTCGGGTGTAGATTTAAAGGACACTTTGCCGACGTACGTTAATATGCATCTTCATCGCTCCTTTCTCTCTCTACCCAACCAAATCAGATCAGTGATAGGAGCCTGGTAGTGCATCTTTAGATAGACGTTCTAGCATAGCACTTATTGCAGTTCTGGATAGGCTTTTAGAAGATCGTAGAACGATTTCGCTGGTATATCTCTGGGTTCTACTTCGATTATATATAAATTAACCATATAGTAAATTTTAATTAATATATTTATTAGTTCGTAATATTTATAAGTTTTTATTGCATGATCTTTAGGCATATACGCCGTCTCAAATGACGCAGGTTACTTGGAACCCGATGACTAATCAGGTCCAGTTTAAGAGATGATGTTTTACTGAGAGTAATAAAAAGCTGTGAATGCATATTGATATTATAAATACGTAAGTGTGTATATTTGAACGGTACCTTTTATAGATGGATTGGTAACATAGACCACCCACTAATATTATTATATAGTCTTGTCATTGACTAAAATAAACGCATGTAGTATTATATGTCTAAACAAGATTGCAATCGGTTTATTCGGTTCACTCTTGATTGCATTTCAAGAGTACGGTACAAAACCTGATTGGATTTAAATCAATATTGAAACTGGATTCAAGCGTAAACCTGCAGGTCGAGTGAAAAGCCTTTTAACAAGGTTCAAATATACACTTTCTACAGAGACTTAGATACTTATCGACTTGTATTAATTATTTATAAATATTAAACGAAAATAAAGTAGATCAAATTATTAACAGGATGAAATATTGATATTGTAATGATGGAAATAATATTACATTTTTTACATTTTTATGTAACTGAAAGGATAAGATATAGATAGATGGATGTTTGTTGTCTCTTTCACGCAAAAACTACTAAATGTATTTTAATTAAACTTTAGAATAATATAGCTTATATATCAGATTAACACACAGGCTATAAATTTCATGCAGAGGAAACCGCGGGCACAGCCAATGTAAAATATACAGTATATTGTATTTTCTATAAATAGGAAAAAATATAACTTAAAATATGTCTCAAATTCAGTACGAATAACATATAATTTATAAACTTACAGACTGCGTTCAGAAAGTCGAAAAATATTGCCGAAACGAATAATAAATATAGCATTGCGCAATTCACACCCTGTTAAAAGCATATCTTTGCATAAAATTTATTTCACATTAGATTACATTATTGATATTGTCTCATAATGTCACAATTTGTGTCACGTCTCTGACTTTTCACTTTTGACATTATTTTCCATAATGAAAGCATGAAAACTTGATGGATACATATTACAATGTGAACGAGAGTATTTTATTTCTTTTGACGGCCTCGGTAGTCTAACTGTTCAGCACACCGGCTTACTACCGATGGCATCGCAGATTCGATTCCTCGGGTAGTACAAATATTTGTATTCATGAGTACGATTGTTTTTATCGGTCTGGATGTTTTCTATGTATATTTGTATGTATTTACAAAAAAAAAAGTGTATTTAAGGATTTATCTGTCTAGTTAGTACCCATAACACAGGCTCTGCTTAACTTAGGACTAGACGGCGCTGTATGCATTCTCCAGGGTTATTATTATTATTATTAACCGACTACAAATAATGAAGGAGTTAGACTACATATGTAGGTTCTAGTGATATAACTTGTAAATTCAAGCTTGTAACGATGTATAGAATTTTGAATTATAAATGTAATATTGCTATCTAGATACACTATCAGTTGGTAGAAGTAAATCAGAAAATTGTTTCTATTTTTAAAATGCTTATTATGCTTTATAATAAAATTATAAGAAATATTGAGTCTTTTAATAGAAACACAAATACGGCTACGTTATTCCAATATTTTTTCTGTTGTTTTCCTTAAGTAACTCTTTAAGCTAAGTATGACTACTTAATAAATACTTTTCCTTATTTCTTTCGAATGTCTTTTATAAATAAATTTTGTTTACTACATAAATGTTTTTTATTTGGGCGGGAATTCTGTACATAGTTGTCTGTGTGGGAGTGTTTGTATTACCCATTTTGTTGCCAAGCCGCTTGTTCTGCAATCTGTGTTTTGCTTTGAATGATTGCAGTCATTTTCAGTCAGTCGGTATTTAATATAATATATTTTTCCGACTTATTTCCCTTATGGGGTCCATAGAATAATTAATGAAAAAGTATATATCTATATTATGTATCAATAATTAGTATTAGTATTTATATCAGTTCTCTAGTATACATAACATAAGATCTGCTTAGCTATGGAATAAATGTTGCTGTATGAATTCTCTTGAGATATCATTACTATCATCGTTACATAGTATAAAATTAAGTGACTTCCGCTATTTGTGCGCTTAGATTTTTTAAACTACGCAACGCATTTTAATATATTTGTAGCAACAAAAGAGGAAGGCTTATATGTATAATACATGTAAACCGGTATGAAGTAGTGGGTAGTTATTACATAAAGAGCAAAATAAATTGTATCAAACGTAAGAATTGTACAATATTAACGACAATCTTGTTTTGAGAATTCTCCTATATTAAAAGTACTGAACGGATCATCCATCAGTCGTGAAGTTTTGTAATTGGAAAAGTTTCATACAATAGAATATAGCACTTAGCAGTATTTCTTATAAGCGAATGGAAATCTTGAACGGTTATATTGTCATACTTAAATTCAATTATGCGTAAGTGTTATAATGATATTAATTAAATTGATTATAGTAGAGTTTATAAGAGTTTTTTTAATGTTACATTTAGGGACTTTTATCATAATATGATAATGCCAGTGCCATATAATAATATGCCCGTGGTATATTATTACTAATCTTATCTACTACAATACTATACAATTAAAAAAAAAAAATTGCTGGCGGTGATACAGGATCAGATAATACACCGTGGTACATACCAACATCAAGCCGGTACAATCCAATTTTTTTTACATACAATTTCCTTTTAAATGCGTCTCGGAAAAACTCCATTAATATGTGATACAGATCTTCTACAGTGTTGCATGTTTCGCAGTTGGGAAAATTCGATTTGTACATTAAAAAGGCAAATGAATTTAATGGATAATGCTCGGAACGTTTAAAGTTTTATAAGACTTTATAAATGATATTTTTTGCTTGAACATTTACAAGTTTAGATCTTACAAGTGTTTTGGTACAAATGATCGCCTCGTATTCAGGAAGCATGCAAAATTACAATTCTATTTAATAACTTAGAAATTAATAAACAGAAGATTAAATATTGAGTTCATTCTCGCAAAGAGTAACAGCACTTTTTTCGAGCCTACCTGGTTAGTTCACAATATTGCAACATATATTTTGTTAGAGATGCGGCATATGCAATTACATAAGACACTGAAATGTATATAAGTTAAATAAAATCTTGTAAAAATCTTACTATTGAGTGGGATATCAAAATTCATCTACATTATATCACGGTCGGGGCAGGTCGAACTAAAATATGGAAAGTCCAACGATGTGTGAAATGAGGAAATTCTGTAGCGATCCTCGAATCCAAGCCTCTCATTTTTCTTAGTTCTCGTCATAAGCCGGGTTAAATCATATATGTAATAGATGTCCTAATACTAGATATAATAAGTCGCCTACGTGGGTATCTCAGTCTTACAAATTTCAGCCGCGTAGCAGCTTGCTTTATAAGCTATGTTTTGGTTATAATAATCTTAATACTCTGGAATGCATGAACGGATCACGAGTGTTACATGATAACATGATACCCGTAGTGTTGTTCATGTATAATACATAAGCAATAGTTACCGTTTAGCATCGTGTAGGCTTGTTTGCCATAGAATTGCAATTAAATTAAAATAAACAAATCTTTACGATTTAGTATTATTTCTTAATGTATGTTATAGAAACTTAATTTGTAACATTATTGTAGTCTTGCTCTTAGATGTGACATTGTCTATTTTTTTTAATAAAATACAGTCTATGTTCGTACTCGCAATTAGAAGATCATAGTACAAAACACAAAGATGAAGGCTTCAACATTAATATAAATGGAAATTGAGCCAAAGCTCTAATTATTATTAGTACCCATTCAACTATTTTAATGCAATATTCACTTACTGCTATTCAGTTATCATACTAATTCAAAATTAATAACAGCATTGTTATTTTGAAGAAGGTATAGGCCCATAGTTCAACTCGTAATCCTAGTATTAAATTGTTGAATATTTATTCAATAGAAATAGCATTCTAGAATCTACTACAAAGTTTAACTATAGTTTGTCATTTGAATTGGATATTAGTAATTTATTTGTTGCATAATCGTCGCCTATACACTACTTTGGTTGGTAGTTTCAAAGGTCGTCGAGTTTGAATCTGGATGATGCTAAAAACAATGACAAAAATCTCAGCCTGGGAAGGCATGGTGGGAGATTTATAGAATTTATTTCAGATATTTGTTTAAAAGTAAAAGACTACTACTTTTGTGAAAGTTGGATTTTGAATGATGCAAACCCCTTTTATAGGCTTATAATTATAGTAGGTATAGGTGATAAGCTAATAAGACTGATCAATTTAAATAACGGATATATTCTCAATTTAAATGTATTTTTGTTGTAAAAAAAAAATATCAAAAATTGGAGTAACTTCAAAATCAGTTCTGACTTCTGTCTAAAGAGAATAAAATATTGTATAAATTATTTAAACGGGATAGCTCCTCGATATTTCAACGTTCACACAAGCGTCCTAACTTTTAACGAGTTATCTAGGTGGACTGTAGTTTAATATTTTCTATCTTACAAGAAAATTTGGTCATTTTTAGAACAAAAACTATTTTTAAGAAGAATAACAATAGTAAAATAAAACAGAAATTATAGATTTTTTGAAAATTTGTGTGTTACTAAATATATATGTTACAGTAGTCAGGCTCAAAGGACCAAAAATTATGTTGATTTATTTTGTGTTAAGGAAGAGTGTTATACAAATCAAACTTGTGACCTTAAAATATCAGAACATCATAAATAATATTACGGTAAATATCCTAATTAAGCGATATGTATAATTTTCTTTTTAATAGAATTTTAAAGAAAAATCGGTAGGAAAAAAGTTAACACAAAAACTTCAGACGTTCATAAGCGGCTAAAATGTACTACATGAATAAATGTATTTTGTAAAAATTATTTGATAAAGGGTCATTATTATTATTACAATTGTAGACAACGGCGAAAAATTCAAAATAAAAATATAGGTAATGTTTATTACTACTATTAATAATATAGTGTTATCTATACAATGTTTATGATATTCCGAACCCATTGTATATTCTGAATTATGATATTGTATGGGTTACTGAGAGGATTAGTTTAGCTAACCGCCGACTATCCAATTACATTTATCTCTAAGGTTAATCATACCAATTTGGTTACGGCATAATACCTTTCTTAGGTCATAATAACTCTCGGTACATTCTTGTTTGAATTGTTCATATTTTCAACCGACTTTGAATAGGTTATCTATGAAATTGTGTTTTTATTTGACTACAGCAAATTTCAGTAGATAGGATATATTTATATTTAACATAATATGTCCTAAATTAATATATAATTTTTTTGTGACCATCCATCCGTCTAGTTCAGTTCAGATCAAACTAAATTCTTATAGTCTTCACTAATATTCTAAATGCGAAAGTATGCTCATCTGTCTGTTTATTTGATACCTTTTCATGTCTAAACTGCTGAATGGATCTAAATGAAAGACGTTATTATAGATGATATCAATGGACGAACTGCATTTGTTATATCTCTATTAAAAAAGCAGATAAGTTACCGCAATTGAAAGTTCTTAATTATATATTTACTAAAGATCTGTAGAATTGTAGATAGCTCATTCATTCATAATTTAAGAGCTATGCACATGTCTTGGAGCTCTTGCCACTTCCCATAATCTTCCATCATCCTCTTTAAATGTTAATCACACGACTCCAATTTTCTTTAATTTGCATTATGTAACTGTGCCTTGGTCTTCCCCTCTTCTTTTTTTCTTCTGCTTCCCCCTCAATAATTAATTTAATAAATTCATCGCGCCGTATCAAGTTTACCAACATTTTAACAAACAGTAGATGGTGCCGATATAAAATAGAAAAAATTGTTATTTTTATATATCTCGATACAACATGCGCCATTAAAAATTATTAACGTTGACTATAAAAAAAATCCGCTATTTTCTATTTTATTCGATAAAAATATTGGTATTGATTTATACGTGGCTGAGATAACAGCACGTTTTACGTTAACCGTTCATTATTATACTCTAGTTGTTATTGTGGTTTTGTTGCGGAAACGGTTTTAATTAAACCTCTGTTAAATTAATTAATAGTTAACGAGACAGTTTTATTTTTACGTTTTTGTTTTATTCAATGCTACGTAGTTGTTGCTTGTTTAGATGACTTGAGTTAGTCATGCTCACTCGATATCATGATGAGCCCTTAACTACAATATTGAATGGCTCATCAATTTTTTTCAATGTGAGTTCATTGCTTGATTTACTGTAGTTACTTTTTATAAGTTGAATTCCGAACAAATAAAATACAGTTATTGTATATTTTCTTTTCTAATAAAATTAAAATAATTTTAAGATTCAGATTCTTTTGACAAATATTTTTGTAATATAGCGCTATGACTATAACCACAGATAACATAATATTATATGTTTGTCTATCACAAAGACGCGCCATCGGGGTTATATCAAGGGTTGTATAATTGTGAAATATAAATACCTCTAAACGCTACGCAATTACATTTTTATGTCATCCTTAAAGTTGGTAATGACGCATAACTGCGTACATTTCGCAGACGAGATCGAGTGGCGACAAAGCTGAGTATCATAACATGGAGCTAGGGTACCCCTTTTTCCCTTTAACGCCATCTGTCGTCCCGCTAATGAATTAACTTTTGCACCAAACGGTGCCGCGTTTAAAAGTTTAAACTTTCGGCTATTAAAACTTGGGTGTAAAAATTTTAACACACCCTGCACTCTGTTTAGGGGTTAAGGATATAAAAAAACTTTTACAGGACGAAAAGATAATCAGCTCTACTGATAAGACGACATGTTTTGGAAAATTAAAGTTACAGATAAAATGGTATATAAAAAGAAACTTTAATACTCTGTTATTAAGACGGCGTCGGGTTTAGCACAATAGCTTATATCCGATGGTGCAGATTCGATATTTCTATACAAAATTTTGTATTCATAAGTATGGTTTTTTATATCGGTCTGGGTGTTTGTTATGTATATCATGTATATATTTACAATAAATGTATAATATATTGAAGTATCTCTATCAATTCTCTAGTACCATACTAAAAGCTCTGTGACTAGAGGACATATATAATAATTATTTACTGATTTTCTACAACCATTATAAACATTGGAACCTAAAATTACTCTTTCCTATATCCCTCTTGTTTTATCCATTTCTGTACATACTTTCCTATAATTAATTTTAAACTTCATTTTGTCATACATTTTCAAATATCTTTATAGCATAGTGATTTTGTATCACTATAACTTATTTATTTTATTAGAATAAAACAGACAGATTTTTAAAAGACCCTTACCTCAGTCTGTACAAATGTGTGTGTTTGTGCACGCTAATCGTGGAAACGGCTAAATCAATTTGGGTCCAGTTACTAATTGAGGTAAGTGTCTCTTAAAAAATTATATCTGTTTTATTTTGGCAAAAATCATATAAATATTTTTTAAAAACATCTTTATTATTCGTTTTTAGAAGATAGATAGAGTGTTACTGTGATAAGATCAAAAAAGACAAAGAAAAGGGGTGAATGTCCTGTGTCACACTTTGTAACTCTGAAAAAACTAGGCACTCAGTAAAATTAATATTTAGACAATTCATCACAAAATATTTTTCCGTTATAAAATGGACGCCGAAATAAAGGGATATAATCATTCTCTGTTATTCACCTCACAAAAACTTGTTATAACAGGAAATAAAATATAGTAATTTCAACGTCTTCAAAGAAAAGTGACCAAGAAGACACCTACAAAAGTGTCGATAATCAAAATAACATTAAAACCCGAAAAGTCTGTTGAAATGTCGCTATAACAATAACCATTGAGAGATTTGAATGGAAAGAGAATTCGTTGATGGGAACCATTATAGACACCCATTATAGGAACCACGCCTTTAACTAATTGTTCAAGTTACAAACTTATAGCGGATTCTTGATGTACTTATGTACACGTGGTAAAAATTTATATAATGCAAAGAGAAATAAATCGATAAAAATATTGTTGGCCTAAAACAAATCCATATTTATACATTTAATTTTGGAGGTTCCCTATTTTTATTACGCAGTTTTTCAATCTATATACAGCACAGAGTACATTAGTATAGAAAACCATAGTTACAGATAAACTCAACCAAAAACCAAACCAAATACTCCACTCGTAATAAATGAGCATGCACTCAGTTGATGGTAAACTATTCCTGCCGCCCATTACTACTCATTACTATCAAAGTAAAAATTATTTGAATAATATAAGTTCAATGACCATTCTCTAGCACTTTAAAAAAATACTGGGGTCGCAGGTGGACCCCAGTATTCACTACTTTTTAGATAACTTTTTTCTTTAAATATTCTAAAATACTTTTTTTAAAGTGCTAGAGAATGGTCATTGAACTTATATTATTCAAATAATTTTTACTTTGATTAAAGAGTAAGAACTACAGTTTAGTTTACTAAACTTATAGTTTACTAACTAAAAGTTCAAAAGTATGTATTCATGTAGGACATTTTATGTAAATCAATGTGGTACATTATTTTAAAAATCTAAAGCATAAGTTATTAAATGAATTATTTTTCTAAAATCTCTGTATCTTGTAATTTAAACCATTCTCAGATAAGTAATGACTCAATGTCACCAGCAACTTGCGCCGATATTTCGCCAATTTCACTTCTTTAGACTTTCGCATTGGTTTTTCTTTTGTTTTTACTCCATTCAGGCGCATTCAGGCTTGCAGGCTTAAATGAAAAGAATTAAAACTCTAAATTAAAAGTTATTAGAAAGCGAGCGGTAATTTGAAGATACTGAGGCTAACATTGTATTCTTAAGTCTGTTGTTTGGCAAATTGTTTGAGAGAATTGGTAACAATTTTGTTGGGGTAGAGGTTGGTGATTGGTGTAATGTACTGCCTCACCATACGATAACAACAAATATAAACAGTTTGTGTTTGTTGTTTGCGTATTCTATATTTATTATAAATATGACAGTGTATATATATGTGTTGGTTCTGATTCTTCCTTCTTAGACAATCAGATAAAGGAAGAAATTCGAATTAAAAAAACATTAATTTATATAAGCCGTTTTAGTGATAGAAGTCAACTATACTTTTACATAACTGTTTTTCGCGTTGATTTATTATATATATATTGGAGAAGAATTATTAAGAAAATAAACTGTGAACACTTTTTTTGTTATGAAAAATATATAAGCATACTTTTATAATTTTATAATATTTCTAGGTAAAAATGAGCGTATACTCATTAATAAGGTACCTTTACGGTAAAGATTAAAATTCTCTTGCCCAATGTAAATATTTAATTTGACCTACTTCTGGTAATTCACGCTCGGCATCCATATTTTTACTGTTGACATTTTATAGCTCCCATTTTAATATTTATTCATGGTGCCCATAAAGATTTATGATCATTTCAAATGATAAACATTCACCGCGTTTATATCGTTTAAAAATTCCACACACTGTATTCCATTTGCATTTTAAACACAACAGCTTATTATGACTTTTACGCATGTGACTCTATAAACTGTCATAAAAAGGGGACCACTCACTTTTTCTCAATACGTGAATATTAAAGACTCGTTTATTACAAAATATGTAAACTCATCAGATGATTTTGATGATTCTTTATTTATTATACCGAAGTAAACTTTAATGTATATGGTGAAACTTGAATATATAACTCAAAGGTGACTGACGTAGTGAAACCACTGGACGGATCGGGCTGAAATTTGGCATGCAGGTAGATGTTATGACGTAGGCATCCGCTAAGAAGGATTTTGATTAATTCTACCCCCAAAAGGATAAAATAGGGGATGAAAGTTTATATGAAACCTTGTCAATTTTAATCCGATCGGGCTGAGACTTTGCATGTATAAAGCTACTATAACGTATGGTCCCTAAGAAAGGATTTTTATAAATTCTACCCCTAAGGGGATAAATTAACGCGAGCTTAAGCCGCGGGAAAAAGCTAGTAGTCTTATAATTTTAATACATTCACCAAAATCAAACCTTCTTCTTGAATCACTCAACTATTACGAACTGCAAACAACTCCATTACCCTGTTTAAATAGCCTACTTTTAAACGACTTTGTTCTATACTATATATATAGATAGTAATACTAAAGAAGAACTTGTTACATAAATGGGTAATATTGATTCCAAGTCATATATCATATTCTCAACTAATTTCTACTCGTATTAATTCTGTACATACCACTGGGACATCTGCTGGATATGTAATAATTTGTTATATTAATAGAGAAAGTTTGCCTTAAACGGTTATCAGGGAAACAAGATTTAAGTTACGCTAAGTAACGGATTACTAGAATGCTACATTGCTCAAGTTGTGTCTCTACGGAATAGCTATTTATAAAATTACTGGCAACAGTTTCAGTTGTATAGGTCGTTTTAATCAATTTTGGTGATATAAACTTATAACAATAATGTACAATATATATATTATTTAAGTTTTTTTAAGGTTGTTTACTATTAATGTGATATTATAATAATATCCCTGGCGATTCACACACCACCATATAGTCCCTAAGCAAAGCTTATGTTATGGATACTGGACAACAATTAGATAAACTTAATATCCAAATACATACATAATATACATAGAAAACACACAGAACAGTACAAACAAATATACTCTTTAATACAAATTCAAAATATGTTTATTCATGTAGTTTGATTACAAGCTCGTATAATATGTCAAATTTACCGTCCCCTTGTAAATGTTTTATATCGTGCGAGGAATCGAACCCGCGGATATCGTAAGTATAGCGGAGTGCTAAATCGGTAGACAACGAGGATGGCAATACCGCATTTACTATAATAATAACATTTAAGTAGCCTCTTTAATAATAATAATAATAATCTCCGAACAATTCACACAGCACCATCTAGTGGGACTAAAGTTAAGCTATCTAAAGCTTGTGTTACTAGATAACTGATACAAATACATAGATATTTTTTTGTTTCGTAAATACATACATATTATACATAGAAAACACCCAGACCAATACAAACAATCATACTCATGAATACAAATGTCTGTGCCGTGCGAGGAACCGAACCCGCGACCGTCGGACGTAAAGCGGAGTGCTGGACCGCTAGACCACCGAGGTCGTCTCACAGAACGTTTTTAACTGCGTAGAAATATCATATTTCTACGTAGTTAGATAAATATCAATCTAGCAAATAGCCCGTGTGTAACTACACAAAAATATTATATACACTGTTGTGTATTATTATACATTTTTTTTAATTATATATTTTTTTTTTGTAATCTTGCCTGCATTTTCAGTATCGCCGATCTAATACGGCTAGTGCGGAAGGCACTCCAAACCCGCAGTTGGATTTATGGAGCGGCTGAAGGCCCACTCCTACCTGACAGATACAACTTTATCCTGAGGGCACTGCTAGGGCTTCGAACCTCTGAGTTCATCCTTATCTCAATACACGTTGGAACGGGACTCGGGAATGATTGGAATACGATCGTTGTTCTCCACCCGTTTCGGAATCAACATTTTTTACCATTGTCCATATTAAAAATAGTTGTTTCTATAAAACCCGGAAGTCGACTGTAAAAAGTCGTATCTCTGTCTGATCTATTTCAGCCGCAAACAAAATGCTTTGTAAACTGTATTTCGGTTGTAATATTATGATTAGGCATTAAATTACAGGAGAAAAGGAATGACATCTTAGACTTATGAGTATATATAGGATATTACTCATTATATATTACTATATTCTGTATTATATTTTTTAGTTCCAATAAAGAATTATTATTATTTGTGTGGTTCGCTTTTTCAGTCTTTTTGCTGGGGTTTTACGCTTTGTGGCGTATACCACACTTACGGACCAAAACCAAGTAAGTGCAGTGTGTGTATGTGTGTATGTATGTGCGTGTGTGTATGTGTGCATGTATGCATGTGTGCGCGTGTGAGTGCGTGGGTGTGTATATATATTGTGAACCTTTTAATTTAGGTGATAGGTGTTTTGTCATTTACGTCTATTTCCAGAAATTTTCGTACAATTCAACAGATATTCAAAATGGCGGCCTTCTGAAGGGTGGTGTAGAGTGATTTTTCTAAATTTAATTGTTTGAGACTATGATGTAAGTGATTACGTATGATACCTATGGATGAGAGAACTATCGGTATGATATAAACTCCTTTTATTATTATTATTATTCATGTATGTAGACAGCAGTTATACCTTATAATCAGTTTATTTACCATTCCAATTAAATAAGAAGTCCCACTTATTAAACACTAGTATATATCTAACTAGCTATCTCGGCAAACGTTGTTTTGCCATATAAATTAATAATGCTATAGAAAAATAGGGGTTGATAATAAAAGGGTGAAAATTTAGGATTGTATGTATTTTTGTATGTTGTATCATAAAATAATAGAAAGTATAAATTTTGTCTAAAAAATAAAAATAAAAATTTAGGGGTGGACTACCCCTAACATTTAGGGGGATGAAAAATAGATGTTGGCCGATTCTCAGACTTACTCAATACGCTTACAAAATTTCATGAGAATCGGTCAAGCCGTTTCGGAGGAGTATGGGAACGAAAACTGTGACACGAGAATTTTTTATATAAGATAATAACATAATAGGTTATATTACACTATTATCTATTCAAACCAAAGCTACCCTTACACGCTCTACACACATTTTCATGGCCCATATTTAAACAAAACTAAGCGGTACGTCTCTTAAATCATATCACGCATCGTTAATTGGGTTTCGGCTTATGGCCGTTCTTTGAATAAAGAGGGTATATCGTTATTTATTATGTACCTTGCAGTAATAAATATTCGCTTTTACAAAACTTGTTTTGTAACTAAATATATTTACCTTTATTATTGTTCGTATAGGATATTAATGGAATAGATAAATATTCCTTTTTCAGCCGACTATAAAATGAGCAACATTCGCATTTCGACTGTATTTTTTGTTATGTTCGTTACATTTTTTATAAGATGATAATAAAAGGTGCCGCCTGCGTTAACGGTTTATGATGGTGGGGCTCCAGGAGAGGATAGTAAGATGAGCATAAGCTCAGTTCAGTTAGCCCATATGTTTGACGGGCTCGATGGTGTAGCGGTTTACACACCGCTTTACTTCCGATAGTCGCGGGTTCGATTCCTAGCATGGTGCAATAATTTGTATTCATGAGTATGGTTGTTTGTATCAGTCTGGGTATTTTCTATATACATTTATTTATGAATATTATATATTTATAAAAATAAAAAGTATTTTACTTTATATCAGTTGTCTAGTACCTATAACACAAGCTCAGCTTACCGTGGGACTAGATGGCGCTGTGTTATTTGTCCGGAGTTATTTATTTATTTATGGTGCAAATTCAACAGAAATTTATCACGATGGATTCCAAATGCAATGGCATTGGTGTCATTCTGACATGGTACATTGAGAGCATTGAACCCATCATTAGTCCACATTAATAACAATCCCCTTCTCACCTGTTTCTTATATTCGCCTATTTAGAAATAAAATTCTGAACAATTTAATGGATTTTTGTTTCAAAGCTTTTCTTGCAGCACTGCCCATCCCTTTTTGTAATTGTAGCCAATTTTTGTCTTTAAATGTCAATCTTCAAAACAAAATATAGATTACACAGCAAGTTAGACGACATTATCGACAAAGTAAGATTAAGTAAGATTCATTATAATAAATTCTAGAAACTCATAAGTTTCGTGAATATAAAAGATAGCAAATAAAGGTTGAATTCAAGTCAGCATTCAACCACTAAAACCCGTAACAATTACTCGTAATGAAGGATCAAGCGGGTATCTCGAATGCCGCAGACAAAAGAAGTCTTTATTCAATTACGCCGCAAAGACAATTATTTCAAACATTTATTTTAACATAAAATAATATAATATATATAGAACCAACTGGTGAAGATTATTAATTGATATAGGACAAGTCTATATGATCAGCAACATGTAAAATTACACCTTCCTAAAATAAATAACTGACTTTTATGGGCTCTATCCGCGCTCCGCTACCCATTGCATCTCGTCACCTCATATGTACATGTATTTCCTTTAGATTTTTTTTTATTACTATGTTAATGCCACTGATGCAGCTGACCTTTAAAACTTTATACGAGCAAAATGACCGAAGACCTTGGTACTCATGGAGCGGTTGAAGACCAACTTCTGTCTGATAGATTCGACTTCAGCTTGTTAGGAGTATTGTTAGGAGTTCAAACTTTGTGGCGAATGAAAGCTAATGCTGGGTGCATTAGCTTTTAAGAGTCCATAAATAGGGGTCAGTCATTTACGAAAAACTTCACGATACCTTCGATGGAGTTTTTCGTAAATAGGAGTATCACAGTTGGTTCTTCTCGAGCGAACTCTATAAGATATTTCATTCAAGTAAAAAGAAGAGTTTGAACTCAGGCCATCGTTTGGAATGGGACTGGAATCGGTGTCCGCTTTTGAAAATATTCTTGAACTCAATTCCGATTAAAGTGTGCCTTTTGATAGGTTTCCATTAAATTTATATTCAAGTAGCGATAAAAGTTCTTGCGTGACAGTTCGCAGTAGTGAGACTTGAGGCATTTATAAACCCACAAGTCACACAAATTCAATCTTAAAATTGCTACAAACTTAGGATGGTGATACAATGGGTGCATAAAACTTTTCTTATAGAGAAATAATATAATGAGTTTGAAAAACGGAGTCAGGAATTAAATAGAAATTTAATTCCTTTATGCAGATGATTTTATAATGATACGTATAATTTGGTCAACAAAATTATAACGCGCCTCCGTAATTATAATTTTAAATTATTTAATATTAAATTTACTGGAACGGTATGACAATAATAGTTTATTATATAATATGTAATATTCATATCTTACAAAGAGTTTGTACATTAAATATTATAAAAAAAAATATATACATTTCATCATCTAAAAAATAAATTTTAGAACTTCATTTATTTTATACTTTGTCAAATATAACGAGGTCATTATTTATTCGAAAAACAATACAACGGGATTATTATAACGTTGTATGTTACCGTAATTTTCTTAATTTTATTAGTTTTTTTATGTTGGTTTCAGCTTGATGACTACGGTAACAGCAAAATTTACATGAATGTGTTTTGTATTATGTATTCTAGCATTCCTGTATAATTTAGTATTTATTCCACGATAATCTGTTAACAAATAAAATTATATATTACTATGCTTAAGTAATCGTGGCCTTAATAGTTAAACATTAAATTTATTTACTTAAAATATGCACTCATTGTATCTCAAGCCTTGCAAAGGAGAGCCCCTCACTTTGATTATACAACGCTGTTCCGTGAAGCCCTTACTGCAACGGTCTTTACCTTGGAGACCTTCTGTTATCCTCACTGTCAAGTAAACAGGTAGTGAAGGAAATTTTTACCGTTTTGCTTTTTCGCGAAATTTGTTATTTAGGGCATTATGTTTTCGCTTGTTTATGGGAAACGCGATACTTGTTTCGGACGGAGGTTTCGCAATTTTATGGATCATCGGTTTATCAAATATACCTCTCCTTATTGAGGAAAGTATTTGCGGTATATTTGTTTGTTTGTATGTGGATAGAATCATGGATACACTGAAAATTGAATTATTTACTTAGAAATGTATACGGATGATTCACTAGCAAGCTACCCTTGAGGATTATTGTATTATTTCTCTTGCATTTGAGTTTAGAATAATTTGTATTTCGTAGAATCACAACAATGCCCGTATTAATGCTTTGAAGTAGAAATTGGTTATATGTAGGTATATTATATCTTTATTTATGTCTTGCCTTTAACTTAACTTAGTTACCTTTCTGTGGCTCGTCCCGGTTTTGTCTGAGTATTCATAACAATATAAGTCTTGTATATATTTATTAACAGTATATTATATAACCTGTCATTACGCGATACTCACACTGGTTTTCTGCATCCCTCTAAGGTGATGGATGCATAAATTGTACTTTTTTTTTAATGGGTTAATGTACATTTCCAGTAGAGATCTTTTTTGATGAGGGGATCGGTAGTAATGGGAATTACTGGCTCCTGTTGCTAATTATTTACCAAGTTGTAAGTGTAAGTACTATCTCCACGATGCTTACCATGTAAATTATCCTAATAAATTATTTAATTGAAAAGTTCAGAATTCAACTTAAAACTTTTAATTTTAAAGTCTAATTCAAAATAATTGAATTTTTCATCTAATCCGGTATTGTATTAAACATGTAATATGTATTTTAGTGCAGATAGATATTGCTATATGTTTCATTTAGTACTTCTACCTACAATTTAATTTGAGCAATATTTAGAATTATTGATTACAGAATTAAAAATTGTAAAACATAGGTTAACATGATTTTGAGTAGATTCGATCACAAAACGTCCTATCAAAGTGTGTTCATTTAGTAGGCCGATGTCCGCTTCATTACGGAGCCCAATCGACCGGGGCGAATCGAGTCAAGAGTATCGATTCAGGGAATCCTTAGAACACGGTTTTCGGGTTCTCGAGTGATATAAATTAGACACTCAATTGTAAAGACTTAAGCAGCATCAGCGATAGAGTCAAATGGATGCTGTTCATACTACCAACATTTTTTTTGTATGTCTCCATACAAAAAAAAATTTTTGGTAGTATAACACCTTAGTAATCAGGAATGACAACGCATATCTATGTATGTTATGAGTAACGTGACCAGACGTCCCGTTTTAAACGGGACTGTCCCTTTTTATAACAACAAGTCCCGGTGTCCCCGAAATTAACTCTGGGACGCAAAATTGTCCCGTTTTTGGAAACTCGGTGAAAATATGTTTAGTCGAGCGGGCCGGTTGTGATGTAGATTATTGTTGATAATTAACGTGAATATAAAAAAACGTGCCATTTTTATATTGTCTTGTAGACAAGCAATTAAAGTTTTTAAATTAATTTAAATCATCTTTACCTTTAAAGTTTTAAATTCACAAAGAAGTATCATATATCATTTTAAAAGTATTTAGATAATGATTAAGACGGCGTGGTTAATTTGATTGACTTATATAAAAGGTGGCAATTCTAGCTTTTAATTTTGAAAATTGTCATTTTTCTATTAATTCGACGATATGTTCTCTCTTCTAGGTTGTCTGTAAGAGACTGCATATAGCGTTAAGACTGCCTATTGTAATTACTTTCTATTTACTGTATTTTCTTATTGTTTATTTTGTGTACACAATAAAGAGTTAATTATTATTATTATTTTATATATGTTACATCTCCCTTTTTACGGGGGTAATACTTTTTTTTAAAGAATTAGCTGTAATAAATTGTTTCCTTTATTGACTGTCTATTAATTGATATAAATAAATGTCCCGTTTTGAGTCAAAGAATAAATGGTCACGTTAGTTATGAGTCATGAGACTACGTATTATGTATGGCGCTGTTCATATTTAAAGTGTCTATTACCACTCTCTGTAATACGGTATTAGCTGTATGTAACGACTTATAGAATGGTAATAAGATGCCAGCTGATACACAGGTGAGTAGAACACCTTCGGTAGATTTGCCATATCATAAGTATCTGTAATAGTAACCTACATATGTGATATGTTAGTGGAACACGCATTTTATAAATAAATATTGGACTTTTCCAGTGTTCATTAGATTAATTCTTCACCGAACGTCACGTAATTCAAGTAACGTTTAGTATAGTCATAATAACTAGTGTATGTTAGAGTATCAACACGTAAGAATCAAAATACAATATACAAGAACCAAAATACACAAGTTCCAACCCTACTGTGTGTGTTTTTACTCTCACAACAACATCCAGTCATTACACTTGAATGAAGATATTTTGATTAATTTGATTTTATTTGGTCAGTTCTACGATTATCACGTTATTGGGCCTGCGATTTGCTATTCCAGACAATTAAGGGGTTTTGTCTCTTACCCTGTAATTTCACTACTTTTTCTCATCCTATTACTGTAACCACAGATAACATAATATTTACTGTAACACACAAAGCAAGCGGCTTGCTGCTTGACGGCTGAAATAGGTAAGAATGAAATAGACCCATTTTTTGCAGTTAACATCTAGTAAAAAAAGTATGTTATAAAGATTAATGAAAACTAATCAAATTAATGACAAAACAAGTATCCAATCATGGAGTATGTATTGGTATAAAGGAACTGTGTCTGTTTCATTACGGGATCCAATCGAGTGGGGCGAATCGAGTCAAGTATCGATTTAAACTGCCTCTAGCACATGGTACTCGGGTTCTCGAATGATATAAATTGAGTAACCAAATAGCATTTAAATATACTCAGTGAATCGTGAGTACTGAGAATATTGAGTACAGGACAATATCGGTTAGATTTCCGGTCATATATCTTTACTTCACAGAACCATCAACGTAAGTAATCCAGTGAAAATTATGGCGCAATATTTTCTTAGTGCTCTCTTATCTTATTTATATTAGGGAGATCCTGTTAAAAATGTTATATTTACTCCTAAGTTTTTTTCTGTTGATTAATTTGTCAATGTTTGCTCAATAAATAGAAACCTGTACGGTATACGGAACTATATACAACGGAGGACGATTGATCGATGGATAAATTCATGGATTAAGAGACAAGCTGTTGTGGGTGGAGCTCTTGCCAATTCCCATAATATTTTTTGAACTATTCTTATGCTGTTGACCTTCACAGCTTCACCGAACGATACGAACGGACGAGTCCATATGTTACTCCGAATCCGTGGAAGGATTTATGGAGCGGATAAAGGCTCTGTTAGGCATGATAATAGATACTGCTTTAGTCTAAGGACACTGCTAGGGGTTGGCTTCAGCCTTGACTCAGGCCATCGTAACTTCAATCCCTGTTGGAATTGGTTGTGTTATAGGTCAGAGGAGTAAGGCGTGCCGGTATAGAGCGACGCTGTATCGTGAGGTTAAGGTCGTCGTCTTCGCCAGGGAGGACGGTGTCGTGTGTGTGTATGATAGCTTGGTAGGGACGGAGTTGGTTGGAAAGGTAAGATAAAGGCACCGAAGACTTTATACAAAGTCTACATATTTTAAAGTAATACCTACTTAAAAAGAATTATCTTTTTAAGTAGGTATTACTTATAATTCCTACATTATTAAATTTTAAATATAAAATTGTTAGTAAGGCAATTTATTTGTAAAAAAGAATAGTGTGTATGTTAAACAAATGTAGTTCTAAATATGTATTAACATATTTAGAACTACATTTGTTTAACTACATTTTTTGTTTTTGTGTTCTTTTGTGTGTGCCAAAGATACAAACATTTATCTATCTATCTGTCTATCTACTTAACAACAAGTTTTATTGAATTGTTCATATAAAACAAGAATGAGAAATGACGAATAAATATTTTCTATTAAATATCTACGAAATACTTCTGAATGCGAACACAAAAGAAACAATTCAAGAAACGAAGCAATTCGTTTGTATCAATTGAATTTTCAAATTACGCGATTGAATTAGTTTGAATTAAATTAGTAACATTCAGAAACGAATTACGCTATAAATTCGACACGTGCGTTGTTACGTAGTAAAGCCAAATTGAAAATCGTTAGAAAACTTTGTACACTTTGTAGGTGATAGCAATCGTGCGCTATTGAAATAAATGTATGCCATTAAACAAGTTATTTCGGGGAACTACATTAAGGAGATGTACACGAAGGAGAATTTAAATAAATATCAATCAATTTTTACATTTTATGTATAAAATTCTCGTATCACAATCTTAGTTACCATACTCCTCCGAAACAGTTTGACCGATGTTTATGAAATTTTATATGCATATTCAGTACGTCTGAGATCGGTTACTATCTATTTTTCATACCCCTAAGTGATAAGGGTTATCCAACACTAACATTTATTTTTTATTTTTAAACAATTTTTATTTTTTTATATGTGGCAATAAAAAATACATGCAACTCTGAATTTTCACCTTTGTGTCACCTACCCCTGTTTTTTAATAGAGATATTAATTTATACACAAAAAATAAACCTTTTTATTAACATCAACTATAATTTTATCAATAAATTAATTATATAGTAAGTGAGTGGTGTATTATAAAATATTACAAGAAATAATTATTTCATCACTGTGAGAATGACTTCCCAATATTCTTTAGCTTAATGCCTCATACTCACCCTTTTTAACGTGAAGCCTTAATACACAAACAGATACTGCCACACATTTAGTTAATGTACGTGAAGATAAAAAAGAATATGCAATATCTTCGCTATTCTTTACGCTACTTTTATTGGTGCCCTTTTTAATTATCTAAATTATAAATTATTAGAATTTTGACGTTCTAAATTGTACATTGAGAAAACAGTACTACAACGCTTATGAATAATTAACCATGGATTACATTAGTTTTTTATCTAAATTATAATAAAACAGAAAGTCAGAAATAATAGGTTTTAAACCTATTATTCCTGACAAAGAAAGTACTTGAACGTAATAATTACGTGGATATAATAAATTACCTAGTATAGAGTACTAGTTCTTAAAACGCTTTGAAAGAAGGTATTTCTATCATAATTAATAAAGTAAAAAATGGATTCATTTATGATAATGTAACTACTAGATGACATTTTTTTTATACTGCGGCTTTGGTAATCAAACATACGATCCTGATGGTAAATGGTTACCATAGCCTATGGACGCCTGAAACACCAGGGGCGTCGCGTGCGCGTTGTCGACCCATCAGAAACCTTAATATGAGAAACCATAGCATGGAGTTTTCATGAAGGCTTTTTGAAAAACCCCATGCTATTTCTAATGGCTGATAATTATATGATTGATGATGAACGTTGATGGAACATCAGTCATCAGATTATAGGGTGAAAATAATGCTAGATCAGTCAGCCCTATATGGCAGTCGCACTGCAATAATAGGTACATTGCTAGCAATGCGACCTCTGGGTCCCACTATTCTCTACTTCACACTAACAATCTTTTAAACCCTATTTACCATATTAATAATATTTATCATGAGATTTCTTGCCATTTAACGATTATTTTTCTTTATATAATTACCAGTATATTTATGATAAAAAGCGGGTACATAATTATATATTCGTTAATTGTTATAAAGGCTCCTCTACTGACTTATATAACGGCGACGTTGGTTTGTTGTAAAAAAAACAATTATCGAAATCATCAAAAAACATATTATTTGAAAATAGCGCTCTCAAAGTAATTGATTTAAAATTGTATTCAAATAAAACTAAGGATATTTTTCTTATTCTTATTCCTAATACAAACAAGCTTGGGCCTAACTTTATCCAATTTGGTCAATAAATCCGGGCGCTTTTGTAACTAAAACTTAGCTGGTTATTTGATACGATACGATAATCCAGAACGGATTCTCGGAAGGCGATGGAATTTGTAAGGTACAGATGCAGTAAGCTGTATTATGTATATTATTCAACTTGTTAGTTTTGAAAAGAAAGTTATGCCCAAAAGGTCGAGAGTTCAAATCTGTTAGAAAACCGAAGTAGACTGGTAAAAAGGTCATGTGCGTGAGTAACTCAGACTTTCAATAGCCAAGCAGCTTGCAACAATCTAAACAATATTAAGATTAGACACTCTAGGTTCGTCTGACTGTGTTTTAAAAATTGTAGGGAGGAAAAGGGATACTTACAAAACTGATTGCCCTATTGCTATGTCAGATTGACCTCCACGTGATTACTTACTAAACTAAACCATCATGATAAATTATTGCTGAATTTGTCGCTAGGAATAACTCACCTGACCTCATGTTCGCCCTATCATCCTCCACTTTCACCCGGCCAGAGTAAATCTTTAGCGAAGGCGGATATATCATTAAATTATCATCAATTAAAAAAGTGTTATTAAATCTTCACTGTGGCCAACTAGAACGCAATAATACAATTATTATTCCCGTTTTGCAGAATCTGATTTCTGTCAGCTTTCAACGGACAACTGGGTCAACAAGGGATTTAGAATGGGCAAGAAATGTTGCCTTAACCGAGATCTAATAGTCGCAATTTGAGATTGTAATAACAATATTAAATTTCTGAACTTAGGTAATAATAATATACCTTCATATCAGGTATATAGATCTATCTGTAACTCAAACTTAACGTAACCTAACATATCTACATTTAGTTACGAGATAACATTTCTCCAAAAGTCGTTTCTTGAGATTTATTTGAACGAATGAATAAATAAATATTTGCAAATAAACACGTTAAATAGGGGTTTTCACTTTTACATAGCACAATTGTTATGAGCCAGTATAAGATACCTGAAATCTGAAAACTAGAATTTTGAACTTTAATAGCTTAATTTTTTTTCTGTACGACCATTTTTTACTGAAATAGGGCCTGTTGAAAATCACCCACAAATTTGGTTGTGTTTTGTTTGTAAAATGTTTTTAAAATGTTTTTCTGTTCCTTTAATTTTTGCGAGTAGTGTAGTACCTATAACACAATATCTTAATTTGGGAGTAGATGGCGCTTTGTGAAAGGTCCTGAGATATTACAAAAGAATAAACAAAGAAAAGTATTACAATACCTTCTTGTATTGTATGATTTCAATTTTGTTGTCCTTTGAGAATAATTAAATGTCGCCATCTTAACCCTCATATTGCTGAACCTGTGATCCTTGAACTGTGACATCCAACCCGATAATAACCACATTATTAAAAACCACCCAAGTATGTAGATAACAATGAAATAAGAAATGAACAACATAACAAAAGAATAGACAATACATACTGCTTTTGCAATAGCATATGCTGTTACTCTATTCTCCCAAATTTGAATTTAAAAATTGTAAACATGTTAATGTTAATATTACATTAAATTGAAAAGAATACGAGCTCAGTTTCTTGTCAGTTCTTCTCATCTCGAAATCATTCCGAACTGACGGTAGATTTGACATATCATAAGAATTTCTAATAGACCTACATGAATAAAGATATTTTTAATTGAATTGACTATGTCTACCCTAAAATATTACAAATTTAACACAGTACGCTTAATTTTTATGTTTAAGATTTAGCATACTAACTTAAATATTTATATATATTTTTAACAGCAATATTTCATCTTGTATTTGCTTCCGTACCTTCCCAGATGTTAAAATAGTATAAAATTTCTCATTTCATATAATACAATTAAAAGAACTGTATCTGAATAGTTACAAACTTTATTTTAGAATAGTTAGACATTTAACGTAAATAGAACAAGTAATGTTTTTATTGTATAAAAGTATTTTAAGAAAATTTTAATTGTTCTAAAAAGATTGTGTGTGCTGTCAGTGTGTATACTTTTGTGTCAGATAAAAAATAAGGTAATAATTTTAAATAAACTTAGATAATATAGAAAATTATAAGAAAAATATTTTAATAGTTTAATAATAAATCCATTTTATGTTTACAAATAATTTAATAACATGTTAAATTTCGTTTCATATGTACATTTTGTCTTTAATAAAAATCTAGACCAAGATAACTTATTCATTCATACACTAAGATAACAAAACGTAAAGCAAATGCTCCTACATACATACTTATATACAGTTATACACACCAATAAATAAAGATTACTGTGAAATATACTAACATGAACGTCCCTATGGGTGTGGCTCTAAAACAAGAGATCACGGGGTCATTGACTTTACGCGCCTAAATTAGGTAAAATATTCAGATAAAATTATAAACAAAATTAAGTAGAATAAAAGAAAATATTATCATTTATTTCTCCCTAAACTTCTATAAGTTATTTGTTGAGACAATTTTATCTCTAGAAACTTATAAAATTATACAATAAAATTGTGAGAGCAAGTTTGTTGGTTTGTTACCTCTTAACGCTTTCACAGATTCCTCACGCGTCACATTAAGTGTCTAATAAGATGAAATGAGCAAAACTTTTGTATAATATGCAAGCATATTATTTTAGAAATGGTTCTAACAATAAAATGAAGAACGGTATAATGTCGAGGTTTTGTTTGATAGCAAAATATTATTTTAAATAATATAATAAATAAACACATATTTATTAATATTGTTACCAAATAGCACTGAGTCATAAATACTAAAACGATTATATATGTTAATTACAGATGCATAGACCTTTAACTGAAAACATAAATAAATATGAGCCTTGCCAACAAACTGATTCGCTTTTTGGCGACCTATGGAACAATATATTGTACATATCTTCCAAAAAAAGAAAACAATATGGTCCCCAATTTTTAAAACAAATAATATAATAAGAGATATGAATCTTAGTTCTCCAGAATGGCATATTGTGAGGTGTATAGCGCAAGTCATTATGATGATGTTCATGTAGATCTTGTAGAGGCGAGAGTTATCATTTACCATTAGGTACAACATTACATAAAAAAAAAAAATAAGTTGCAGCTAACTTTAATAAATAAAGTAGTAATAAATATGGTCACCGATTTTCAAATAAACAATGTAAAGTAGTGTTAGTAGCTAATCGCTCCGATATTGTTGTTTCGCTTTATGTTAATAAGGATTTCATGGCCTCAGCCATAGAAAAAGATTGTCTTTTCTATTGTTATCATTACGCTGGTAAGTTCAGTCGGGGTCATTTAGGCTTAATAAGAGCCGATAAATATGCCGAAAAAATGGCCCCCAGTTTGTTTATTTCGAAGTGTGGTCTAAATGTGGAAAAAGGAGATAGTGTAAATGACCCACTTAAGCCGAGGTATTTTACCTTGTTAACTACTTTCAGGTTTTCTTTTAGCTGTTAATGAATAATATATATAACGTATTTTTACTTATATATCGACAAACTTTCCAAATAATTATTTGTAAATATTTTTTTAGAATGTATATGCATTTTTTTGTATGAACATTGTATACGGAAATATTTTGAATAAAATTAAAACTCAAATTGCTAATTCGTTAAACGTATATACCAATAGTTATTCATGTACGGGATTTTCGATTTAATACATAGATAAGTAAGTATTGTTAACAAATTAAATTTATAAATTAATACGAGAAATAAAACTTTTTGCCCCTTTTTATAAAGGTTGTGTGGATTTTCAATAAAGAAAATTTTACACACAATACCATGTTTTTGACACATACACACGCATATATACTTTTATGTTTATTGGTAAAGTCTGTGGTCAAATTGAGATTAGAATTATATTATTTGTCTATAGTCATGTAATGTAATAAGGACTCTAATCTCCGCATTGAGCTTCTCATCTGGGCTATTGTACGTGTAGAGCCGAGACTACTAAAGTAGCAAGCCGAGCTCCTCCCAAAAGTCTCCTGATGACTTCACTGGCTTCACGGAGCGACAGCATCATTGCATTTGAGTTCGTTGTGTGGCCACTGCTACGCAGTCCAGGATTACGTGAGCGCTAGTTTCTTCGTTTTCAAAGCATCCCCAACAAATGGGACTGTCTGTTGCACTTATTTTGTTTATTTAAGAGACCCGTGGCCTATTATTATCCCTATAGTTATTTTAAAGTTTTTCCTATTTAGGTATAATTGACGTTTTGTGAGTTTTCTATGGTCATAATGAATGTGGCATTAATTATGGTCAAAAATCGACCACTAGTTTAAATAAATATGAATTATTTTTTTTTATTGGGAGTTTTTCTCATTTCTATATAAACCCTGAACTGGAATGTACAGAAGATACTATACATAAATGTATTGTACATTAATAAATGATTTTTTAATTTAAATACGCACTGCTAACTTCACTAAACAATTATGCATCACAATTCTGACTACGACAAACAACACAGAACAACTTTGCTCAAATAAGCCATCCGGTTGGAACATTAAAATGTCGTCCAATTACATACGCTATATTTGTAACGACATAATATGAGACTACTGCCCCCTGGCGAGCAATCCACTTTGTAACAAAAGGTAGTTTTTAGTTTGAACTCGCAAAAAATAATACTGGAAGCGATTGTTTCTATTGAGAATTCTGGCAAATATATAAGAATAATAATTGCGCAGGATAATATAAAACAGCGCCATCTAGTCCTGACCTAAGCAGAGCTTACGTTATATAGACAAGTGTTGAAAATACTTAAACTCATTTTTTTTATAATGTAAATACATACGTGTATAAAACACTCAAATATATACAAACAATTATACTCATACTATCTAGCTGTTGAAGTAATGAAATTCGTTGGGAGATTTTTTAATTTATACTAATATTATATATGCGAAACTATGTCTCTATTTGTTCAATACCATAGTTAAATAGTTAAACGGATCTTACCATAAATATTACATTACGATAATGGACATGGCTATTGTTGGTTTTTTTAAAGACAACTAAAATATTGGTACGCATGATATTCATATTTACTTGTTTTAAAAAACAAAATCACGAAGTCGTATCTAGAAGTTTCATTTCAAACTTTACAACGGAATACCGAGTTCCTATGTACACAACGTTTCTCGAAATATCTCAGTAAATTTAAACAAGAACAATGACGCAGTAATGTTTTATGTTTAAATTTTCAGATCTATTAATAATGACATATATTAAACAAGAAATCTATAAATACACTAGCTGAACCCGTTGTTGAAAAGTTGTTGTGCATTATAAATTAATATTACTATTTAAAAATAGGGGTTGATGGTAGAAGTAGAAAAAAGTAAAAATTTTGTCAAGTAAATAAAAAAATTATTCATTCTTATCATTGAGGGATATGAAAAATAGATGTTGGTCGATCTCAGACCTATCCGATATGTACACAACACTTTCTAGGAATATGGTAACAAACACCGAGACACGGATATTTTATATATTAAATTTTTATTTGTTTATGATATATTATTTATGAATTGATAACAATGTGTTCAATTTGCTTTGAAAACCACGTTTTACGTTAACGCTAACTACATTGAGGCACAAGCTAACATACATTTACGTTTTATACTTCAATTAATATTATCTCGTACATTGGTGGGTAGTTCATTAATAAATCGAGGAACTAGAGCATCAGCTGTACACTCGTTGTAGCATTTGTTTATGTAAGTATTAAGGGTGCACGTTGTGACGGTTCGCCTGGTATTCATTTTAGTTAACACCATATATTTTATAGAATTATGATAAAAGAAAATAATAACAATAATTATTTTAAGATTAAGACTTATAAGTTATATAATGGAAATAAAGCAAACAAAACAAAAGAAAGAAATAGTTATTAGTAAGTAATTCTAATGTAATTATCATTCTGATAAACTCCATGATAATTAGGGGGTCGACTGTGACGGTTCGCCTGGTATTCATTTTAGTTAACACCATATATTTTATAAAATTATGATAAAAGAAAATAATAATAATAATTGTTTAAAACAAACAAAACGAAAGAAAGAAATAGTTATTAGTAGATAATTTTAATGTAATTATCATTCTGATAAACTCCATGATAATTAGGGGGTCGACTGTGACGGTTCGCCTAGTACTCATTTTAGTTTTACGTCATATTTTGCATAAAATGGGCGATAAAAGGAAATAACAAAAAAATGTACATATTAAAAATATTCACTTCAAAAATTATACATACATAGAATAAATTAGCATATATTCCGTTATTTAATTGACAAAATAATTGTAGTAGAAGCATCGTCTTATTTGATAAATAAAATACATAAAATAAGTTAGATGTAAAATAGTACAAAATACTAAATAAAATCAATATTGTGTATTTAGCTCTCAACACCAGAAAAAGGATAGTTCGCTATAACTATCTATAGATATTACATGTGTGTCAAAATAAAGCCATTAAAAACTGTTAAATGCATATATGTAAACATGTTTACTAGCAGAAAAGACAATAGGGCGGCATCCTTTTGTGTTCGTCAAAAAGAAGGCCGACAAACACACTATCTACAGATATTACACGTTTGTTAAAAACAAAACTATTAAGAACTGTTAAATATTTTTCTGTAAACATATTTACTAGCAAATAGGACAATAGAACGGCATCCTTTGTGTTTAACAAAAGAAAGCCGACATGCATACATAGGATGTTCCAATTTACTACGTTGTAAGAGATCATGATTTAAATAGATAAATAGAAAACGACTTCTAAGGAATTAATTGTATTGAAACATTAGTTCAGGTTTTGATAATAGAAAGGAATTTATTAGAATTTCATAAAAACACAGTATGTAAAATAATAGTATCAACAGAATGAGCGTTTATATATAAATACTAACGTTTATCTAATTATAATGATTTATTAAGTAAATTATAAATTACATTTTTATTTTTATTACAGACTTTAATATTAATTACATATTATATATGTGTTTGCAATTTATTATGATGTTATATCAGCATTAAATTAATAAATTAAGTAATTATAATATGCAATCGCGGTAAATGGTTATTTATAATTTATATAGGAAAAATATTTGAAAAACAAAATAAAATTTAGGATAAAGAAAAGTGTTACAAAATAAATTTAAAAATCATCCTGTATAATTAGTGTGAACTGCATAAGAACGAAGTTCTCACGTTGAGTTATGTTTAGATATATATATATATTTGGCAAAACCAAAATTGGTAGAATTGTGAGGAAGGACGAAGAAATCGGAATTTGAGTTAGTCGATGGCGAGCATCCGTAGGTGTAACAAGTGTATATTTAATTCTTTTACTATTCGTAAATAAGGAGATTTTAGTAAGTGATTTTAATACTTTTAATATCCGTTCTTGTCAACATATTGGTAAGTCATTTTAATTCTTTCACTTTATTTATTGTGCTCATAATATACTGTATGTCTGTCATCATTTGACTGTATTATTGGGATATTTTAGATAAACTGCCAAGTTAATTAGGAAATGTACATGTGTTTATTTATTTTATGATTTGCGTGGAATTAATATGTTGACGAATACATTGATTTAGTTTACTTACTTATACTATAAAATTTAACGAGCATGGTTTATTTGTGTCTTTCTTATATTACGATAATAGTCTCAATTTGTACCTAAATCTGAGTTATATTGATGTATTTTCTTTAGTTAGGTTGAAAGGTTAGGAGTTTAATATTAAATGTGTATATTTACTCTTTAGATGCTAATGAATGTAATTCTGTTTTTTAACAGTTGTTGATAACTCTAATATTTTATATGAGAATTATATTAATAATAAATTTACTACGACTAAACTAAAAGTAAATTAAGGAAGTTATAGTAAAACCCTATTGTACTTATAATGATGGCTAATAATAGTTCAGTTACTTATCAAAAATAAATATTTCATTCACTTATTTCAACTATTTATTACTTATTTCAAATATTTCATTACTCACACTAAATGTCTTGCTGTGTGGTGTTCCTTGTTTGGGATAGTAAATTACGTTTACTATTTCGAATATGTAGATATTGCATGGTTAATATTTAGTACATGTCTATATTACATTACACGGAAGATGTAGTGAGAGGAAAGTCTTATATATATTTTGCTGAAGGCTTTATTAGAAGGAGGCAAATGTTTGTATCGATGAATAAACTATTGAAGTAACATTTTCCAATAATTTATGATGATCAAATGTAAACCGTAAATCTCTATGGAGACTTTAGCAAGTAAGTGAAGTTTATAATAAATAGGTTGTGGAAGTTTTTATCAGGAGGAGAGAGAGGCTCAGATCAATGAATCTATGATGAAGTCACATGTTCCATCATTTGAGGAGAGATGAGTCAAAGCTCGCAATGAAGGTTTTAGACCACGATCCCTGTGGAGATTTCTACAACCAGTAGGGACTTAACTTAGTTGATAACACTGTGGTTATCTAGGACACACACCCTAAGTTTTACCGTATGCATGTTGTATGGCTAGTGTATCAATATAGCGATATGTTGCTACTCTGGATATGCAGCATTGTGTGGGTAAAGTTTATGACGCATTACATTTATTATATTACAACTTATTATACACTGCACAAAGTAAATAGATAATTAATAAATGAATTAACCCATACGAAGATTATATACATTCCACAAAAGATGTCGCTTGGGGGGTTTCTGGTTACTGAAGGCTTCACTAGAAGGAGGAAAATACTTGTATCGATGATTGAACTATTGAAGTGACATTTTCCAATAGTTTTTGATGATATATTATGATCCGTAAATCTCTATGGAGGCTTTAGTAAGGAAATATAATATCTGTAATAGTTGTGGAAGTTTTCATCAGGAGGAGAGAGAGGCTCAGATCGATGAATTTATGATGAAGTCACATGTTCCATCATTTGAGGAGAGATGGGTCAAAGCTCGCAATGAAGGTTTTAGACCACGATCCCTGTGGAGATTTCTACAACCAATAGGGACTTCTGCTTAGTTGATAACACTGTGGTTATCTAGGACACACACCCTAAGTTCTACCGTATGCATGTTGTATGGCTAGTGTATCAATATAGCGATATGTTGCTACTCTGGATATGCAGCATTGTGTGGGTAAAGTTTATGACGCATTACATTTATTATATTACAACTTATTATACACTGCACAAAGTAAATAGATAATTAATAGATGAATTAACCCATACGAAGATTATATACATTCCACAAAAGATATCACTTGGGGGGGTTCTGGTTACTGAAGGCTTCACTAGAAGGAGGAAAATACTTGTATCGATGATTGAACTATTGAAGTGACATTTTCCAATAGTTTTTGATGATATATTATGATCCGTAAATCTCTATGGAGGCTTTAGTAAGGAAATATAATTTCTGTAATAGTTGTGGAAGTTTTCATCAGGAGGAGAGAGAGGCTCAGATCGATGAATCTATGATGAAGTCACATGTTCCATCATTTGAGGAGAGATGGGTCAAAGCTCGCAATGAAGGTTTTAGACCACGATCCCTGTGGAGATTTCTACAACCAATAGGGACTTCTGTTTAGTTGATAACTGAGTGGTTATCTAGGACACACACCCTAAGTTTTACCGTATGCATGTTGTATGGCTGGTGTATCAATATAGAGATATGTTGCTACTCTGGATATGCAGCATTGTGTGGGTAAAGTTTAGGACGCATTACATTTATTATATTACAATTTATTACACACTGCACAAATTAAATAAGTAATTAATAGGCGAATTAACTATTGAATATTGTTTATATGAACCAGCTGAAGCAGTAGCAATTCGGTTTAGTATAACTTCCTTATAAATATAGAGATGTCTTTTACATTCTATAAATAGTGGAACTATCAAATTAATACAGAATTATCATATTGAATTTATACGAATGCAACTATTAAAATACATCACATTGAAATTAGTAATGTTAAGTGCACTTATCTTTTCTATTGAATATATTCTACATGAGTAATATAAATTAATAATAAGGATTGTAATAAATTACGTTAACTATTAGGTGAAGATATGGATATTAAACAGTTAAGTGAAAATATATGTAATTGTGAATATTGTAGGGATTGGGGGGTTTATTAGTTGGGAATGGGAGGTTACCAGAAGTAGTGAAGGTGAGTGTTAATGCATTCTAAAAGGTACCTTTAAACCTACACCCGTGTCACAAGTCTCGGGCGCTATTTGGGGTGCCCTCCCTGAACCATCTGTGACCGGCATCAGGACCTTTGTCGTCATCATAATCAGGAGTAATAATATAACTTTTGAAATTGTGATGAACCTTGCTTAACCTAACCTTTATAAATAGCTGCACTGTCAGATTATATTATAGATTTATGACATTGAAATTATGCGAATTAAAATTCCATTATATTGGAATTACTAATATTACAGGTATTTAATCTTTCCGATCTAGCATATTCTATGTAATCGTATAATCTAGTAGTTAGGTAAGGTAGTGAATAATAGGTGTAGAAATAGTATTACAAATAGTATTTTAGGAATCTAGACCTTTATTTTATTATCAACTCTCATTGGTCTTACGATCTCTATTAACGAATATATTTATTATAATCCACATTGCTACTTAGTTAAAATAATCAACTATTTACCTTATATTACAATTATTATTTATACCTTATACTCTGTATAATAATTTGTATTATTGAGATATGTATTTATCTCGCAGTTATTACTCCATCATATACCAATAAAAGAATCTATAGTTACTACATATACACAACGGGTCCACCGATACTAGACGATCACAATAATTTAATTATATGGCCAAATGATTAAAGATTAAATGTTCCATCGTTATATGATCTATTAGATTTAGCTGATCCTCTGATATTTAGAGAGGGTATCGTAGATGGTGTTTTTAGGTAAGGGGGGGGAACGTTACAACGTACACAGTCGTTTTTGCGCTGTAGCCCGTATATATACAGCATGTGTAATTACGGTACGGCAATGTATCTGTCCCGTCTACATTACGCCACTAAGGAACAGGACATCGTTGATTATATACGAACCAAGAGTAACCTGATACCTGAAGTTGAAGAGTGATGCAGCTGGAGTCGAGTCACAACGCGAGTTCAAGGCGTTTGTGACCCGGGTTCCCACCAATATTCTGCCCATCTTCATGAAAAAGGACTACTGGCCGAATGGTGTGGTGTGTCGGCGCTTCTGTGGCAGATTGGCGTCATCAGTGGCGTGACCACACAGACAATATCAATATATTAGTTTTATAATATTAATTCGTATGTATGGTTAGCCTATAAGCTGTTTATAATATAGGTCTACTGAAATAAATAAAATAAAAGAAATGTTAGGTAACGAATTGCTAATAAAGTGGAATTATGACCCCATAGCTATTACTGTAACATCTCCGGTTGACATCTAGAAACTCCCCTTCGTTTCCCCTGTAAACCAAACCATCGTGATAAATACCTGGGGAATCTGTTAGGCGCTAACTGACTAATCTCATGCTCATATTATGATTCTCCATGCCGGCGTGCTTGGGGGGAAATGGGGTTGTTAGTAATGTTGACTGATTATATTATTGCTAGCAATGTACCATGTCAGTTTGACCGCCACGCGGTTACCCCTGGAAACCATCGTGATAAATTCTTGGTGAATTTGTCACGATGGGCTAACTGACCTGACCTCATGCTCATCTTATCATCCTCCACTTACCCCGCCACCGTAAACAGTTAGCCCAGGCGGGTCCACTATTCCAATATCATCAAAAACATCACCTTTGAGGCTTTATAAGAGGTGTACTAATCGCGAATGTTTTACAGCACAACGAGATAGATCATAATTATTAATTAATTTTTAATATTCCATGCTTCCTATTAAAAGATATATAATGTACGTGCAAACCTCAACCCTCGTAACACATCGCAGTGAAATTTCCAGCAATCAGAAATAACTTTGCCGAGCCCAAACGTCGTACGGTCTGTAATTTGTACCTACAAGGGGTCGCTCGTTCCGTTTCTATTACTGAGAAATTTTGTCGGGTTAATACAATGATATACAATTTTTAAAGATATGACAAATATAATTAGGTCTACTATTATTTTCTAGAAGTTCAGAATTTAAGAGAGTCGAGAGTGGCCTCGTGGTTCGTTACGCTGACTTAGAGTCAAAGGTCCTGAGTTTGAGGCTAGCCGACATAAAAAAATTGTATAATATTTATATAATCCTCAACTGGGTCAACTCACTCTATGGTGATGGAAATAGGTTATACGTTTTTATGTTGGAAACACCACCGATCAAAAGAGATATATACTAACTAACTACTCCATCTAGGATAGCAATCATTATGGTAAATTCTTATTATTACATATTAGGTATTAAGGTAAAAGAGGTATTATAATTAAAAGTCTACATGAAAGTAAGTTAATACTAAACTGGTCAGTATTAACATTAAATCAGATGATATTCACAAGTTCAATAAAGTCAATGCTAAATGCGCTACATTTTAAGAAAGATCTAGAATTTTAGAAATGTACTAAAAATATTGTCCTATGGTAATATATTTCTAATTATGTACGAAAATTTAATGAACTTGCTATATTGTAGTTTTTCAAGACAATTCTTTCTTCATCTTTAATTCAATTTCCCTGAGCTCGTAAACATAGAATTTAAACATAAATCTTACTGCGTTCTTAACTACTTCAAGTTCTTTTGTTAAAAATAAGAATAAAATAATATATAGTAGTATTTGAAAGTCGAAATTCAAAAATGTCTATTCTAGATATCTTTCAGTCTGTGGCATAACCTTCTGATTGCTTGCGCCTCCTTGATTGGTACTATAGTAGAAACAATACAGTCCCCGACAGAGAGAAAATAAGGGTTACAATGATAAGTTAGGATTGGATGTGAAAAGGACCATAATAACTTAGAAACTCTGCTGAATTAGTGTGTTGTGTGCCAACACATTAATCTGCTGATTGCAGTCATTAAATATAGGAGAACTGCTTCTGTTATGGTTAAAAAGCAAACAGAAACTGTGGGATATATTCATAATTGCATTATAACGTATTACATTAATATTTAAATAGTGATAAGAATCAAGTGGAGTGTTTTGTAATATATAAAATAGATACTATATTAATAGATATTACAAAAGATCAAGATTTACTTTTTTGTAATTGAAGACTTACTGATTATATGCGTCGTATGTATACATGAACAGCATAACGATAGAACGCATGTATTGCTATTCCTAAGAACTAAGATATTTTGAACACAGAAATATAAATTCTAAAGCACAGCTACCAAAGCAAGCTGCTTGGCAACTGAAATAGAAGAAAATAAGGTACCACGCAGATGATTATTTACAATCTATTTCTGGTATAATAAAAATGCTACATTACTAGTTTTACCGTCTCCACCAAAGTTGCAATCATCTGGGCGCCATCATGTATATATATTATAGAGTATATAGGTACTTATATCTATAAATATGTACCTATATACTCTATAATGTATGGGACTAACGTGTCTTGCTTCTATATCCTGTAATTCTACTACTTTATCTCGTTGCAAACCACAACTCACTTCATGACACAAACAAGCTCTAAACAGACGTACTCTTGTACAAAGTTTCAATAATTGCATCATTTGCTTTCCTTTTTTCTTTATATCGAGAACTTACTCTGCAAAGAACTCTCATCTACACAAATTAAATAAAGCGACAATCAAACAAGAATTGTATTTCTATTTTTCAAAGGAGGTGCTTAAAGCGTAAAATTAAAGGCACGAGACGGAGCGACCACTTCGCTAAGTTGAAGAATAAATCAAAGCGACACCTAAAGTGAACAAAGCAGTTCCTCCTACCGTCCAACGTCAACTAAACGTTTCTACGAAACGAGGAGGTGAAGTGAAAATAAAACATTCAACAAAGACTCGTCTCGGGTTTTATACTTAATACATAACGTTTCGGTGACAACATCTAACGTTCGAGAAAATTAAATGTTCTTGACTTATTCGCATTTCTATTGTAATGTATCATCATCATCAACATCATCTGTTTCTTTCTTATCCCATTTATTTAGGGTCGGCTTATGATATTGCTTTTCCCTTCCATTCGTCCCTGTTAGCAGTCATCTCGTTATTTACTCTCTTTCTTACCATATCATCTTTCACACAGTCCATCCATCTCTTTTTCGGCCTTCCTCTGCCCTTATAACTATCCACATTCATATGTAACTAAAATATTATCTATTGTATATATAATATAATGTTATCTGTGATTGTAATATAATAAAATCTAAACTTTCAAGAACTTAAATACTGTTAATATTTTTTTAACCTGATACCTGTTCTCTCTATATATACTATCTAATCTGTAGAAATTCTCTGTATAAAAGTCTTTCTTAAAATTTATAATTTTAATACGATATTATTCCTTAAAATTGACAGTTCTTACTTTGGTTTCTTGTGTATTTTTTTTAGTTAACTGTGATAGCAAACAAACTATTCATCCTGACTGAACAGAACCATATATATCAATAATTTGGTGAATATATAAACCATATATAATAATAATTACCTCGGTGGTCTAGCGGTTTAGCACACCGCTTTACGTCTGGTGGTCGCGGTTTCGATTCCTCGCACGGCATAAACATTTTCATTCATGAGTATGATTGTTTATATCGGTCTGGGTGTTCTCTATGTATAATAGTTATGTATTTACGAAAAAAACAATCTATGTATTTGTATCAGTTCCATAACACAAGCTCTATCTAGCTTAACTTGAGTATAGATGGCGCTGTGTGAATTGTCCTGAGATTATTATTATTATTAATAATAATAATAACGTCAACAAAATGTGGTATTACTCTAATAATTGTAAGTATTTTACATGTTACTCGATATATCCGTCCTATAATACTATACGTTATAATTAATTATTGTAAAAAATAACTGCCTTTTATACATAAGCTGATTAAATGATAAAATGATAAAACAAGCAATACGATGCAACTATTGCCTGCTCTAAGATAACAATCAGCTTGTTACAAACTAACATATTAACACGAATCCAGAATCAAGATTAACAGAATAATGCTTATCAACTTTAAAGATATCGTTATAGATAACGTAAAATCCAGATTAACTTTGTGATACCTTTGTGATATGCATTGAGTTTATTGGTGCAAATGCGATTGATTAAAAATAGAATAGATTATATAATCATTATTTAACATAAGCCTTTTTGAAAAGTCATTATTTTATTCTAAATTAGTTTCTTCGAATGTATTTACTTTGTGTAAATGTAAACTACCAAACACTACTAAGTAATTCAAAAGATTACTCTTAAAGTAATCTACTCAGTAAATAAATATTTACTTAAATCTTATTGATATTATAAACGCGAAAGTTTGTGAGTGTGAATGGATGTATGCTACACTTTAACGCAAACACTGCTGAACAGATATTGATAAAACTTTATTACTATAATGAATGTATAAGGTATATTACTATATACCTTCTACATCAGAATAATATACAGCCTATAAATTTTATGCAGGTCAAACCTCATTTTATGTTCACTTTGTTAGTAGAGGACAGTTTTAGACTTAGTTGCTATTGTTGTCGTTGATTTTTTATTGTATTAATTTACTAATAAAGGCTATAACAGAATAACAGAGGGTAGACTCACTGCCCCCTCGGAGTTATAGACCGATATGCCTCGATTACTTCTAAATTATAAGCAGCAATTGTTATATATAGTTTATTATTTATTATAAATAAATAAAAATGATTATTATTATTATATTTATTTTGAATACAGTTTTGTGACTTCATTTTATTTTATTGAGTATTTTTTCATCATTTTCCTAACATTTAAGCGCCATGTTATGTGGGTTCGGTCATTTTTCTTCTAAAAAAACTGTTGTATGTTAATCGGTATTTCGAAATGTTATATTTTAGTTGATTTTTTCAAGATTTATTATTTTGTAACATTTCTACTTAATTTTCATTGTAGATACGTGGTATACCGGAGATATAGTCTCTGGTTTATTTTCTTGCTCTGCGCTCAGATTCCAATTTGGGATATTATTATAGCTTTACCAAAATAGTAACAAGACGTGCAATACAATATGAGCCTATACTATGGATGGGATACAAAAGATATCAGATACTATTGTGTTCGGACCGCAAAGACCCAGGATTTCAGTAGTAAACGCTTTAATGGACCGTATACTCGGTGAATGTTCCATTTGGCTTAACTGTGAGGAATTTCTAGCATTGTGAGCTAGATAAGTTACTTTTATGACGCCTGTTTCATATATGACTTGCTTGAATGATGGTTGTAGCTAGTTTTATAAGAGAAACACGATTTAAAAGAATTTAAAAGAACAAACAAAGTCTAGTTTAGGACATCTAGATGTTCGATTAATCATAATCATGTACACCGTGCGAAGCCGGGGCATGTAGCTAGTACAACAATAAAATATATCATGTAACTACTTGCCCCGGCTTCGCACGGTGTACACGTATTATATATATAAACTTTCCTCTAGAATCACTCTATCTATTTAAAAAATTCGCTTCAAAATCTGTTGTGTAGTTTTAAAGATTTAAGCATACATAGGGATGGACAAACAGCGAGAGCGACTTTGTTTTATACTATGTAATAATGGTGTAAACATACAAAATTTCTATCACTAATTATTGAAATATAACAGCTAATTATAATTTCACAGTCTGTTATAGTGACAGCATCGGAGTAATACAGCAGGTATTATTTCACTTTTAAAACATATTGAAATTGAAAATAACGCTGCGCATTTGGTAAAAACTTATACAATAATAGAAATTATATGAATGCGATTACCATGGTAATATTATTCATAAGATCCCGATATTTCAATAGTGGTACAAATGTCCTGGTCGCGGGTCAACTCTCTAAATTAAATCAAAACAGAATAATAATAATATCTTTAGTCAATCACAAAGTTACATGTAGTCCTAAATCTCAAACTAGTGTAAATTGAATGAATATATTAGGAGTCAGTTCATTCCTGTTTATGCAATAACTAAATGTCATTTTTATACTTATTGCAATTAATCATAGATTTATTACTAAAGAACCTCAGTTCTTATTGGTTTATCGTAAAGTTAAAAATGAAACTATGATTACCTTTTCGGTAAGTTGTTTCGATTGTAGGGTTATTAGGTAATTTTAGTCTACTGGAATTGTAACACGTGAGTGTTGCTGCAGGCGTTACATGATAACGAGAAGACATAGTGTTGTTATATATATACATAGACAACAATTACTAAAATATTATTTTAAAAAATCTTTTTTTTTATAGCACATTTTTATAGTACAAATGAACATGCGGCTCACCTGATGGTAAGTGATTACCGACGCCCATAATAAATCTGCCCTGATTATATTTCTATGATAACTGCATCCCTCAAAATACCTTTCAGTTAAGGAAAATAAGGAAGTAAAAGTATATGTGTTCCTTCAGGCGCGCAAACCGCACTAGTATGACGCAATGAGTCGGGCATTTCATTCATATCCTCCCGAGAACCTCCATCATTTTTCGAGATTTCGACACATGAATTCACCATTAAAATGGCCATGAATATAGTGGATATCATACTGTAGATATTCAGACGCTAACGATGATAACCCAATTTTAAGAAGAATGTATCAATATTTGTATTTTTAGAACATTTGGGATGTGTGGAAGGGTGTTTGTGAATGTATAATAAGTTGTCGCACATAACTAGATAGATAAAACTTTTATTTTGGTTAAGGGACACACACACTCACACACTATATGCAGTAATATAAAGAAGAAAGTGCAAAGTAAAAACAGAGCTACATTCGTAACAATACTCAATATATGCAAACAACATTTGTATGTAGTGTGTGTGCATCGCCCATATGTAAGAAAGGCAGCACCGCAGTGTATTGTTTGTTCAACCACTAATTTTCAAGTATTGCCCAGGGACATACGCGAGGACGCATGTAATTAAGTGATAAATACGACTAAGTCCTATCTAGCACACACGTCATTTAATGCCATACCAATTAGAACTAGTATAAGGGGAAGAGACTACCTTTACCTTAATTTATTTGTTTGTAAAAAAGAGAAATTAAAGTAATAAAATATATACATTGAAGAATGACAAATATGATACCACGAAACACGCTATTAGCGACGCGGTGTGCTCATACCCATTGAAGCATTCTGGTACAAAATAAAATATCCCCAGAAAAATTATAGGAAGATGTATAAGTATAAAGGCATAATGTTAGTAAAGCGGGTATAATTCTTCCCGATGAAGAATTCTGAGGCAAAAAAGATATTCCCAAGGCTCCAACTTGCACTGTTGTCGAGGTTGAAGAAGGCCCTCTTATTTATGAATACCAGACATATATAGATCTAGACAATGAAATAGCTAGAAATACATATTTGAATAGAATTTATAAATGAATCGAATTAGAAAATATGAAATACTTTTGTTAAACAACACTCAAATAACACTCCAGAAAAAGAGCCTTTTTTATACAAACATATGAGACAATAACTTCCAACTGTATAAAAGTTAGACGAACAAACCGAACAACAAACGCGAACATTGGAAACAATATCGCAAGTTATAAAAACTCTTAAAACGGTGGCTAACTCCTAAAGCGAAATCAAGACTTGAATAGAAATCCGCAGATAAGGCTGAGACACACGAGCGTAGAATTTAACGACCTTCAATTTTGGTGAATTGAAATTGTAATGCGTTAGAGGCGGCGTTATTGTTACGAACGCGATTGTAAACTTCTTCAGGTAGTAACTGAAAAAAAATGATATTTTGTGGTGAATGATAATGAAATTCCGTCGCTTAATGATAAGCTCTCACGGAGCGCTGGTGGATGATGAAGTAATGTCACTTAGTCTGGATCTGGCCAATTTAGTAGAAATTAATCACCTTGCACAAGTTTTTTTCTCTAACCGACACTCTTGTCCAAACAATGCTATATATCAAATTATTCTGACAAACGGCAATAGGTCACTCCGTATGTTCGCGCCGGTCTGTGCTGTGGATTCTAATATACTTGGCGAAATGTGGGCATGTCAAGCATTCACTATAGCTACACTTGACCAGTAAGAAGTAGGGAAGGTATATTTTAATCACACACACTTTATCATTTTTCTTAACGTCCTGTTTCTTTCTTTTATTTCTCCAAAGGTTGCATGAAAGAAATTGCTTAAGCGACAATATTCTCTTTTGTAGGTACCTTCATACTTTGTAATTTAATTTTGCAATATAATACATTTTTGTTAACAATTAATAAACAGTAAATAATACATAATTGTTATATTTTGTATGTTAATTCGTTCAGCAATTCAATAAAGCAAATATATTTTTAAACAGTCACATTAGCAGTGGTAATACTATTGTTTTTTTTTATATAATGAACCTTAATATACACAAATGCAAAGTTGACTATTTTATCAAACAGTATATCACAAAATCCTGCGGTTTCCATTGCTGAGGTCGAGGCTACAAATAAAACGGCATGACAGTTACGACCAACAAAGCTTACTGGGATTACTTGACCAAGAAATTCACGTAAAACCAACCCAAAGGTGTAGTGCAACAAACGCCTACAATTACTTATTGTGAATGGAAATTATAACAATTGACTTTATGGGGGAGAGGAATGTTAATAATGGGGATTAGTGACCATAGTTAGCAAAATAAGCAAATTCAGACAACCTCCATGAAGCCCCTCTTGAGAGCCATCGTAGCAAATGCTAAAGTCGCCACGGTGGGTTAATTCATCTAACTTCATCATCACTTCATTCTTCATTGTACAGTTGTTGTTGGTCTTAGCTAAAATAAAACAACAATGATGTGCGATTAACACCAACGAGTCTGTTGCTGGCAACTTGTCTACCATTCTTAACTTACTTAACTTTACTTTCAACTTTATATTTTTGACATCTGTTTTTTATGTCACTTTAGACTAACTGTTGTTAGTTTTCTCATCGCTGTGAGCCCTTTTGGGAAAAATACACATTATTACTATTATTTGATTTTTAATTAAAATAGTAGTTGTGTTCTCGCTCCAGTCACAGAGTCTGTTAACTTGTTAAGTCGAAATATAATTCGCGTTTAAAATAGTCTGCAGAAAAAACAAAAGAATAAAATAAATGGCTATCACTCAAGAATGCACAGAATTCTTTTTTATTATTTTATGACGTAAGATGCTAAAAATATTTTATATCTTTAGTTTTGTTAAAGTTTCCAACAGTAAATATAATTAGAAATGAATATTGATCTAAACGCATTCTTCTCATTTTAACAATTATTATTATTTATTTAAAAAATAACAGCTTACAAATTTATCAGTTATGCACATTTACAACTGTCTCTGTACTAAGCGTAACTTGTATCGCAGGGGCTAGACTACATAGTACCTTTTAGATTTCTAAAATATTGTAAGTTTTCATAATAATACGAAAAAAATATCAATAGCTTCATGATAATTCAATACTGTTCAACTTTGTAGGTAATTCTAAATGTATGGTATTATGATAGTCCCCATAAGCAGAGCATCGCCGATAACATCACCATAGGAATAGTCATAAATCGACTTCACTTCACTTCAATAATCTCAAATGCTGGATAAATACTCTCTATATATGTATAATGATGATAGGAATATAAACATTTTATATTAGATATTAATCTATACAGATATAATTACTTTACAGGTTAATTTTATTATCTAGATTGTGTAAACTTCATTTGCTATTCACCTTGATATAGAAAGATTATAATCTTTACGCAACATTATCACAAATAATTAACATTATCTATTCAGTTAGTATGTCTGTGTATAAAGTCTAATGTAGGTTGGGAATAGACAACCCAACCAAGATAGTTTTTTTAGATCAGGAAAATTTTCATACAGACCAATGGGAAATGCTGGATTCTTATCGCCTAATCCTGACGGCTATTTCTCCGTAATATTTTGCCAAGGAACGCGACTGCTGGAAACGCGATTCCATCGACAGGACCCCACAGAAGATGCGGGAACGTACAGTGTGTGCATGTACACTGTTTGTCGAGGAATTGACAACCCTAGTATTTTTGTGTAACTGGAATGACGGTCAAGTTGACGATCCGCCTGATCCCTAAGTGGTAACCATTTTCATCTACACGTCATCATGTTATGTCCATGATACCACTCAACTATTCCATTCCGTAGAAATAGAATATGATGCCTCGTACTTATAATTATATTGCCTTATCTCTCATCCACTGATTTTACAAAGAAAGTTTTGCAATACTTGGCGGCCTAAATTTATGAGCAAGAATAAATCCACGGAGATAATTTTGTACAAAACTTAATATCTACATACATACAAACATATATATCTAATCAAAGATCATCAAGTATTCAATTATATATAAGAGGTAATATTTTATTAGTCTCCGAAACGAATTACTAATTTTAAAAATTCTTTAACTATTACTTTCCTATATTATACCTAATGAACATTGGCGATAGAATATTTTAAAAAATTTGGATACCGTGAAAGATATACCAAAAAAATATTTTATTGTACTCTGCAGAAATTATTGACAATAGGGCTTAGTGATGTACTATTGTTTTATAATGGATCTAACTATAATATTACAGTTATTTCAAAATAAGTACCTTTACATGTCAAAATATGTAATTGTAACGCCGGTACAAACTTACACATTATTCGTACAGTTATAATTTTTGAAATTTTTATTAAATAAAGACTGGAGCGTTCCGCTAGTCCATAATATGTTGACAATATAACCTTCTTCTAGTACTTGAACGAATATACCTCCTTATCCACAATAAGTGTATTTTCAATTACAACTTGAAAGAAATTGAGATATTGTTATTAATTTTAATAGTTGGGGTTATTATTTATTAGAGAACGAATTATTATTATTAGTACTGTTAGTATATGTGTACTATATTTTTGTAACATTGGTCTACTACTTATGTATTTTAAATAATCCAACTCACGTTTCGTCGTGTTGCCATTTAGACTTTTATCTATTAAATATAGAATATAGCATACACTGTTAATTTTTTTTTTATGGGTGATTATGGAATGTTGCACCCGCCTGCGCTAACGGTTTACGCTGGCGGGGCGCCAGTGGAAGATGATAAGATGAATATGAGGTCAGGTCAGTTAGCCCATCGTGACAAATTCAAGAAGAATTTATCACGATGGTTTCCAGGGGGAACCGCGTGGAGGTTAACCTGACATGGTATATTGCTAGCAATGAGATCATCATTCCACATTACTAACAATCCCCTTTTCCCCTTTTAAATATATTAAAGAATTGTTATACATGATATGTTTTTACGTATATTTTTGGTAAAGTAGAAACCTTTGAGGAATAATTACTAAAATTCAGGATAACTATTTTAATCATTTTCAATTTCAATTGACGACCTCGATGGTCTAGCGGTCTAGCACACCACTTTACGTCCGATGGTCGCGGGTTCGATTCCTCGCACGGCACAAACATTTGTATTAATGAGTATGATTCTTTGTATCGGTCTGGGTATTTTATATGTATAATATGTATGTATTTACGAAAAAAAAATTATCTATGTGTTAGTATCAGTTGTTTAGTACCCATAACACAAGCTTTAGCTAGCTTAACTTGGGTCTAGATGACGCTGTGTGAATTGTCAAAAACAAAAATAAAAAAAAAATCAATTGAGCCATTCATTTGACGAGATATCATTGTTTTATCAAGGAATAGCGTGTTTAACCTATTTTTTTATCTCTTGAACATACGTTCACACGTTTTACGTAAGCATGAATTGGGTGAAATGTAGTTTGTAAACAAAGCAAGATTATCAAGATTTCTGTGTATATCTATAACCACTTGGTTATCTCAACAATTGACTTATCTGTCAGAATTAGTGTGAAGGTTCACTTTTATCAGTTAATTGTATTTGTATTGACCCAATAATCTTTTGTAATTTTCAGGTATAAATGCTTGCTTATAGTTAAAGATGGTGGCCAGTTATTAAGTCAACATGTACAAGTTCATGTTAGGAGTTGCGGTCTTTGGGTTCGTTGGTGAGTTGTAAATTATCAATTTAAATATTTTCCAATATAATTGGTGAAAGTTGTAAGCTGTAGATGTTTGTTAATTTAGTTTTTTATCTACTAAGTTCAGTTTATTATTTGTTTTTCTAGACCAACTAGGTCTACACTGGAGACTTGCATAATATTAAGATAAACCTACTCTGTTTTCAATGTTAAATGTTACACACAATTTGTTATACACAATTTATTATAGCCTCGGTAGTCTAGCGGTTTAGCGCACCGCCTTACTTTCTATGGTCGCGAGTTCGATTCCTCGCACGTTACAAATATTTGTAATCATGAGTATGATTGTCTGTATTGATCTGGGTGTTTAGGTATTACGTATAATTCGTATGTACCATACTTACGAAAAAAAAATGTATTTGCATCAGTTATCTAGTACCCATAATACAAGTTTTAGCTAGCTTAACTTGAGTCTAGATAACGCTGTGTGAATTGTCCTGAGATTATTATTATTACTATAATTGTAACCAAAGTGTTTTTTTTTTACAATCAGCATCAGCACCAACACTCAAAAGCATAGAAAATGTGAGAATAGTTGGTGGTGAAGATATAGAAATATCCGATGCACCATACCAAGCCTCGATAATACACTATAACCGTCATATCTGCGGAGGAACCATCATAGCAAGAGATATAATAATAACTGCAGCCCATTGTATGATGATGTAAGTTGTATTTTTTTAATTTTTACTAGACTCATAATTTGTCAGATATCATTTACAAATTCTCGTTTTTAGTATATAACAGCAACACAGTATCAATCATCCTGATTACCATTCTGAATGACATGTCATGCCATTGTATTCTGTAATTTTACTGTTACCTGCTGCAACTGAAACATATATTTCAAAGCAAAATACTTGGCAGTTGAGTCTTAATGTTAAAATGCCGTTATTTTTAATACATGGTGTTATCAGTAGGTTTTTTTAACTGTATAATATCAATAATAAATTAATCTCATCTCCTCTTTTAAATAAGGATTATGATATGAGACCAAAATTATGCACAACATTATTTTTTTTAAAAAATCATATACTGTGTACGGAATATTATTTAATTTGCCTATATGTGCACATTTTATTCTAAATTATTTAGATCAATCAGACCCAACCTATTGCTCTGTATTTCTATGTCATCGTCTGTATTATGTAACATATATACGTTAATTCAAAACGTTATTCTATTTTATTTTTTAATTGAAGTAATTGACATTTCTCATTTATATTAGTGCACCGCCAACAATCTTTCTCTGCACCACTCATGGTTGACTGGTAGATAACGCCGCATGGTGTTAAGTCCATCATATGTACACTGTTTTTGTGTATTAAAGTTAAATAACTAAATAAAAATAAAATCATATCAAATATAAGGTTTCACTTGCGTTCAATAACAATTGCACGCTCTACTTTCTGCCAAACCATAAAATGTAATAAAAAGATACTTGTGTATAATCATAAGGGGGTAGATAATATTAGAATAGAAATAAGATAGATGTAACTTAATTTGTATCTGCTATAAATAACTCTATTTATTGATATTATATTCAACTATAGGCGATTATTTAGATTGTAGAAAAAAATACATTATTAATTACGAAGTCTGAATAAACATAGTTTTTTGCTACATTAAAAGTGTTAGATTGAGTATTTTTTTCAGTACGTCGTCAATTAAGAAATTTCTTAGTTTGGACTGTTTCAAAGGTCTCTCTGCTTTATTTATTTATTAAAATGACATTATAAAAACATAATTATTCGCTCTTTCATTTCTTATTCAACGGAAAGTTTTCTCGCGTTTTTATTTATTCTATTTATAAAGTATTTCTTTATGAATAATAGAGGAGAATAAATTTTAAGTGTTATTTCATTTTTTTGTCTATTTTTCGGAGACTTTAAGGCTGATTGTATGAAGTATTTAATTAAAAATCCCACTCAAATTCATGTCGTCATTTAGCACCTTTTGGTCTTTATGCAAGTCATATATAATATCAATATCCTTACCGTACAGTTTGGCTATCTCCTTTAGTTAAAAAGAACTGGCTATAACCTCAACTAGTACACTTTTTATGTTAGTATTATTTTTAGGCAGTTTCAATTTTTAAATATTACATAGCATTAAAGTTGTGTATATGTCTAACAGTTATAAAATAAAAATTCTCTTGTCTAAACAAACATAAAATAAAAAATACCTGACGATAATTTCTAACATTATTTTATGAATCTTCAAATCATTATTTATCTCTAAAATTATATTCATATTTGAAATACTATTGTCTTTTCATTGATTTATATGGCATTGGGCAACTAAATTGAATTAATATTATTTCAAATTCATTTAAATAACAAAGAATTCATTTGATAGGTCTAGACTGTGACAGAAAATTGATATAAATGACGATTAAAAAAAAAGAAACATTGGCGAATGATGTTGTGGTGAACACAATGCTTGAATGCGTAAATTCTGCTCAGTATACGTGAATTCAACGTGGTAGGTTCGAGCCTCGCCTTTGATCGGTCCCACGTCCAATTCAAACGGGGATCGACATTACGACGGCCTAAGCCGAGGTCTGAACCCCTTGCGGTGCCCCTAGACTAAAGTCGTATCCGTCATGCGAGAATTGGACTTTAAATGCTCCATAAGTCCTTTCGCGTGTTTCGAGTGCCTTCTTCTTGCTTCTCCTGCCTTATGCCGTCTGCAAAAAACCCCCTATCGTCCGGTTGAGCTGTAACAAATTAGTAAACAGTATTTTTTTCGGACTACTCAGTCTATGTATATCAGTATAAGCTTGATTAGCTATCTGTGAATGATAGTCCCATCAAAACAGGTCCCATATTAAAGATTACCAAGAACAAACACACAGACAGACAAAAAATTGTAAGTTATTTTTTTTAAGTAAGTACCGTATACACTTTATATTCATGTAGTGGAAAGCTTAATTTTATCTTATTTTTCAGTCCAGACATCGAACGATATACAGTTCGCGTCGGGTCATCGTATAGCACGCATGGAGGGGATATATATCAAGTCGGGGATGTGGCCCGTCACCCAGGTTTCAGTTTCAATAAAATGGATAATGATATAGCAGTTATTTGGTTATCGACACCTATAATTTTTAACGAAAACGTATCCTCAATTGATTTGTTTGAACATGATGAGGAGTTGGAAGATGGAGAACTGGCTACGATAACTGGATGGGGAGATACTGTGGTAATTGTTTTTCTTCCTTGAAAGTAATGTATTTATATTGAATCGGACGGTCATTGTACAGCGCCATCTAGCGTTCTTCGTTCTATAGTTGTTGTATTATAGAGAGCGTTGTTGTAACAGGAAGTTGCGACATATATAAATAATATTATTAGAACAGAGAAAAAACGGATGTACATAAATTTGTTGATGGTATAGCAATTTATATACATATAACAAAATATAAAAATAAAAAATGTTGTCGAAAAAAAAAATTTTTTTTGGGATCCATCCTTAACACTTAGAGGTATAAAAATAAGTTATAAACCTATTCTCAGACCTACTGAATATACAAATAAAATTTCATCTAAATCGGTCAAACCGTTTCGGAGGACTATAAACAGGAACCTGTGACACGAGAATTTCACCTAACCTAACCTTATCGAGTAACAATTTACAACAGACGATTATATCATAAATTATTATTATTACATTTCAATAACTTAAACATAGAGTACTGAAGTAATCCAAACATTTGCTGGCTTTACATTTATAATATAAGTCGAATTGATGTTTGTTCCAGGAAGGTGGTGGTCACCCAGATATTTTACAAAGAGCACTGGTCCCGAAGGTGAATAACGAAAAATGCCACCTGGCCTACGCCCCTGAATACACCATCACATCCAATATGCTCTGCGCTGGATATCCCGAGGGCGGCAAAGATGCTTGTCAGGTATGCTAATAAAGCAAATAAATATGAATAATAATATCTCAAGATAATTCACACAGAGCCATCTGGTCTGAAGCTAAGCAATAGTTGAGTTATGGGTACCAGACGACTAATATAAAAATATAATATACATAGACAATGCCCAGAACGATACACCCAATCTTATGAATACAAATGTTTGTATTCTGAGAGGACTCGAACTCGCGACCAACGGAAGTAAGGCAATAACATCATTTTACAACTTTTTACCATTGTATAACTTCATGTACAATTCTTTACCCGCAAAAAATTGACCCGATTTTTTTTTAATAAATATTCTTGATGTATTTAGACGTTAATATATAGAGAGATAAAATATGTTTTATGTGCATTGTACAATGATAGATGATACAATTAATTAGTACTACTACTAATTAATTATTAATTATTTACACATATACATATGTTTAGTTAATACTACTATTAACTAAACATATGTATATGTGTAAATACAATAAGGCGACTTATGGCTGAAACTTATGGTGAGTGACACCCACCATTTCAAATAGAAAAATTAAAAATAATGATTTTTATATCAAGGAAAATATGTTTGCAGGGTGATAGCGGTGGTCCCCTAATGTATAATAACAAATTGGCCGCTGTTGTATCTTGGGGTATCGGATGTGCCAGACCCGGCTATCCTGGTGTTTACGCGAAAGTATCAGCATTCCGAGGGTGGTTGGACGAAAAGATCACGTATTTGAGAATAAAAAACGTACTACGAGGCTTACCGTATGCAATTTATGAATAAATAGACATTTTTATATTTTTTTAATAAAATCGCGTTATAACTTGAATCTATATTGTTTTTTTTATTAATAGTAATTCACTATTCTGACTTAGATCCCAAAGTTGGAATCCCATGTAATAAAACTCTTACTATGCCTATTACTCGATTAAACTGATGAGTAGAGTGATACCAAAGAACTAAGATTTCCTTCCTTGGCCAACGAGATCTTAATAAAATTTACGCCATTACTCAGGATCCATTAGGCAGACTATGCAGCGAGCAAAAAGACTCTGGGCAAGTTTCGGCTCGAACTACTGTCCTTACTCCTACTTGTCCTTATTGCTCAAAGTCTCATAACATTGAAACGTGCAAAGAATTTAGTTTAGTCACAGTAGAAGTTCGATAGAAGTGGATTATTGCTAACTAACATTGCTAACAAAGTCTGTTACAAATGTCTCCAAAGCAATCTCTATTTCTTTCGCCGCTGTACTCTTAAGCATTGTCAGGTGAAAGGGTGTAAGAGTAGATTAAGCCTTAACTCCCTACTCCACAGAGCCACCACCCCGATAAAAACTGAGAGCGACACAAGTCCGTCGTGTGACGATACAGCGCCGAGTTCGTCGGCAACCGTCACCCACAGTCGATCGCTCTCTACGTCCCAGCGTCCACTACTGAAGGTAGTTCCCGTCACAGTAGCCGGCCCTAAAGGTAGCCTCGATACTTTTGCCTTGCTAGATGATGGCTCTACAACCACCCTATTAGACTCATCAGTAGCGTCCGCCATAGGTGCAAAGGGACGAAGAAGCCATATTAAGATTGATGGTGTAGGAGGTAGGTCAACCGAGTCCGATATATCCCTAGTCGATATCACTATCAAGGGACGTTATAGTATGGAGTGGCATTCTTTAAAAAATGTTCGTTCTATTTCTAACCTGAACCTTGGTCCATAACATATTGAATTAAAAGGTTTACATTATTTATCATATTTGGTTGATTTCATATGTTACGAACATGCTAAACCGTTGCTTTTAATTGGTATCGACAACTGGAACCTCACCCTGCCCACAGAGATCCACCAGAGCTCTAAGTCTCAGCCTGTAGCCGGTCTCACTCCTCTTGGTTGGGTCCTCTTCGGTTTCAGCTCGAGTAAAACCAAACCAATCGTTTTCGTAAACCATACCATTTCTACAAATCCGTCAAACAGCTATGAATCGTTAGAAAACCTCATAAAAAGAACATTACAAACTAGATTCTATAGGCATTGTAGCTAAAGATTATAGTATCCCTACTGAGCCTGACTCTAGCAAATCTAACGCTCTTTGCGTTAGATTTGCTAAAGTCCACCACTACGTCTTCCTTCAGGGCGATTTGAACCTTGTTCCGCTTTAAAAGCCTAGAACGAAAACTCATAGGCGATAAGTCGCTTGCAGAATTATATAGGCAACAGATAAATGCCAACATTGTCAAGGGTTATACAGAAATATGCACAGAACCTGCAGACCCCTCCAAAATAACTTAAATTAGGGTTGTACACGACGCAGAAGCCACTTTTGAAGGTGTTAGTCTCAATTCTATGCTTTTAGCAGGTCCCGATTTACTGCAACCTCTGTTAGCAATCCTGATGCGCATTCGTGAATTCCGTATCGCTCTCAACGGCGATATTCGGGAAATATTTTACCAAATTAAAATCCGGAAGGAGGACAGAGACGTTCAACGTTTTCTGTGGCGTAATGAACCATCCCAACCGATTTTGGAATACAGGATGTCGTCGAAGGTTTTCGCCCCAGTCCGTGCACAGCTCTCTACCTGAAAAAGAAAAACGCATTAGACCATAAAAAAGAATTTCCGATGGTCGTAGATGCACATGTCGTAGACAGAGAAGCACATGCAAACACAGTATTAATTGTCAACGAATTACGGCAGAACTATTTCATCTTCGGTATACGTCCAGCCGTATAGAAAGTCGCCAGTTCTGGCCAGTTACTGTATCCATTGGCCGACGAACCGAAAAACGCTATATGGCACTCTTCACTTGCCTGACAGTACGAGCCATCTACCTAGAAATTGTTGGCAGCTTATCCTCGGATGCGGCAATCATGGCTCTACGTCGCTTTATATCACGTGGATGCCCAATTAAAATTTACTCAGACAACGGGACAGCCTTCGTCGGAGCAAATAATATACTGAGACAACTCTACCATGACGACGTAGTCAATGATGCTGCCAATAAAAGGATCCAGTGGCACCATTCCACCTTCCGAAGCGTAAAGACAGCTCTCTCCGCAATACTAAAAGAAAAATCCCCACGAGAAGAGGTACTACACACACTCCACTTGGAAGCCGAAGCCTTAATAAACTTAAGGCCTCTCACCCACGTCTCTGTAGACCCTAAAGACCAAGAAAGTATAACGCCATTTCACTTTTTAATTGGTTGCTCCTCTCCTTACCAATCATACGGAGAGCTGGATGAACGCGACCTTATCCGTCGAGTAAGTTGGAAAAGAGGCCTTCGTCTTGCTGATCACTTTTGGGCTAGATAGTTGCCGGAATACCTTCCCACACTGATTCTGAGACGACCAGGAGAAAAACCAGATCTTAAAGTCGGAGACCCGGTTCTTATTGCCGACGGCAACCTCCCGCGCGGTTCATGGCCACGGGGCCGTATCTTAAAAACATTCCTCGGTCCCGACAAAACGATCCGTGTGGCAGAGATCGCCACCAAAGGAGGTACCCTCAAAGGAGGTACCCTTGTTTATTTATTAGAGAACGAATTATTATTATTAGTACTATTAGGGTAGGTGTACTATACTTTTGTAACATTGGTGGGTTGAATTTTTTTTTTTTTAATAACACAGGAGACAAACGAGCATGCGACTCACCTGCTGGTAAGTGATTACCGCCCATGAGCACCCGCAACACCAGGGGAATTGCAAGTACGTTGTCGGCCTTTTAAAAAGAAATAAGCTCTTTTCTTGAAGGTTTCAATATCGTATCGGTTCGGAAATACCATAAGTACTACTTTTTTATAATTGAACCCACATTTCGTCGTGAGATATAGAATATTATCTATCTATGCACTGTTAAATATATAATAGGATTGTTACACATAATATTTTTTTTACATAGGTTTAAAGTAAAGTATAGACCTTTGAGGAAATATTACTAAAATTCACGATAATCATTTCAATCAATTTGAATTGAGTCATCTATTTGTCGAGATATCATTTTTTTATCAAGGAATAGCGTGTTTACCCTAATTCTTTATCTCTTGAATATACGTTCACACGTTTTACGTAAGCATGAATTGGGTGGTATAATTTGTAAACAAGGCAAGATTATCAAGATATCTGAGTATATCTATAACCACTTGGTGATTTCAACAATTGACTGATCAAAATACAATTAACTGATAACAGTGAACCTTCAGACTAATTCTGACAGATAGTCAGAATTAGTGTGAAGTTTCACTTTTATCAGTTAATTGTATTTGTATTGACCCAATAATCTTTTGTAATTTTCAGGTATAAATGCTTGCTTATAGTTAAAGATGGTGGCCAGTTATTAAGTCAACATGTACAAGTTCATGTTAGGAGTTGCGGTCTTTGGGTTCGTTGGTGAGTTGTAAATTATCAATTTAAATATTTTCCAATATAATTGGTGAAAGTTTCTTAGATAGGTAGGTTAGGTAGATGCTTGTTAATTTAGTTTCTTTTGTCTACTACGTTCAGTTTATTATGGTTATCTAAATATAACCAATGTGAGATTATTATATGTACATATTATCTTACATATGCTTACCTAATACACTACTGGATCGAATAATTTTTTTTTTAATTAGTCTTTGTAGGTAAAGATTTGGAATGGATTATCCAAAAGTTGTAGTTTTTGAGTTAATTCGGTATTGTACTGGGAGTGTGATAGAAATGTCATCATTATCAAATAACAACAATAACATATCAGATTCAAATAATTTTAGTCACGTATGCGGCTCAAATTTTTGTATTTAATCTCTATATATGACAAGTAAGAGAATATACTGTATGTAATATATATTTTTCAAATGTCGTCCAGAGTAGACCTAGTTTAATAAACAAATGTATGTTGACCATAATAATGACGGTCTCAGTAGTCCAGCGGTTTAGCGCACCGCCTTACTTTCAATGTACACGGGTTCGATTCCTTGCACGGCACAAACATTTGTATTTATGAGTGTGATAGTTTGTATCGATCTGAGTATTTTCTACGTATAATGTGTATGTATTTACGAAAAAAAAATGTATTTGTATCAGTTATCTAGTAACCATAATACAAGCTTTAGCTAGCTTAACTTGAGTCTAGATAACGCTGTGTGAATTATCCTCTGAGATTATTATTATTACTATAATTGTAACCAAAGTGTTTTTTTTTACAATCAGCATCAGCACCAACACTCAAAAACATAGAAAATGTGAGAATAGTAGGTGGTGAAGATATAGAAATATCCGATGCACCATACCAAGCCTCGGTAATACACTATAACCGTCATGTCTGCGGAGGAACCATCATAGCAAGAGATATAATAATAACTGCAGCCCATTGTATGATGGTGTAAGTTGTATTTTTTTAATTTTTACTAGACTCATAATTTATCAGATATCATTTACAAATTCTCGTTTTTAGTATATTTAGTATATAGCAATACCGTATCAGTCATCGATTACCATTCTGAATGACATGTCATGCCATTGTATTCTGTAATTTTACTGTTACCTGCTGCAACTGAAACATATATTCCAAAGCAAAATACTTGGCAGTTGAGTCTTAATCTTAAAAAGCCGTTATTTTTAATGCTTGGTGTTATCAGTAGGTTTTTTAACTGAATAATATCAGTAACATTAATTTATCTCATCTCCTCTTTTAAATAAGGATTAGGATATAAGACCAAAATTATGTACGTCATTTTTTTTTTAAAAATCATATACTGTGTACGGAATATTATTTAATTTGCCTATATGACATGTGCACATTTTCTTCTAAATTATTTAGATCAATCAGACCCAACCTATTGCTCTGCATTTCTAGGCCATCTTCTCGGTTATATAATTTGTAATAACGTTATTTTATTTCTTTTTTTTATTTGCGAAACGTCTAATATAATGTTTCATTTGTGTTCAACAACAACGTGTAATTGTTGCACTAAAAGAATGTAATAAGAATCTTCTTATTACATTTTATTATTTGCTAGAACACACATGTGCGTATAATCATAAGAGGGTAGATAATATTAGAATAGATATAGAAGATTTAACTGAATTTGCCTCTGCTATAAATAACTCTATTCAATTATATTCACCTATAGCAGATTATTTAGGTTCTAGAAAAAAATACATTATATATTATAAAGTCTGAATAAACATAGTTTGTTGTTTCATTAAAAGTGTTAGATTGAGTATTTTTTTAGTACGTAGTCAATTAAGAAATTTCTCAGTTTGGACTGTTTCAAAGGTTTCTGCTTTATTTATTTATTAAAATGACATTATAAAAACATAATTATTCGCTCTTTCATTTCTTATTCAACGGAAAGTTTTCTCGCGTTTTTATTTATCCTATTTATAAAGTATTTCGTTATGAATAATAGAGGAGAATAAATTTTAAGTGTTATTTCATTTTTTTGTCTATTTTTCGGAGACTTTAAGGCTGATTGTATGAAGTATTTAATTAAAAATCCCACTCAAAATCATGTCGTCATTTAGGACCTTTTGGTCTTTATGCAAGTCATATATAATATCAATATCCTTACCGTACAGTTTGGCTATCTCCTTTTGTTAAAAAGAATTGGCTATAAACTCAACTAGTACACTTTTTATGTTAGTATTATTTTTAGGCAGTTTCAATCTTTAAATATTACATAACATTAAAGTTGTGTATATGTCTAACAGTTATAAAAGAAAAATTCTATTGTCTAAACATACATAAAATGAAAAGTACCTAACGATAATTTCTAACATCATTTTATGAATCTTCAAATCATTATTTATCTCTAAAATTATATTCATATTTGAAATACTATTGTCTTTACATTGATTTATATGGCATTGAGCAACTAAATTGAATTAATATTATTTCAAATTCATTTAAATAACAAAGAATTCATTTGATAGGTCTAGACTGTGACAGAAAATTGATATAAATGACGATTAAAAAAAAGAAACATTGGCAAATGATGTTGTGGTGAATACAATGCTTGAATGCGTAAATTCTGCTCAGTATACGTGAATTCAACGTGGTAGGTTCGAGCCTCGCCTCTGATCGGTCCCACGTCCAATTCAAACGGGGATCGACATTACGACGGCCTAAGCCGAGGTCTGAACCCCTTGCGGTGCCCCTAGACTAAAGTCGTATCCGTCATGCGAGAATTGGACTTTAAATGCTCCATAAGTCCTTTCGGGTGTTTCGAGTGCCTTCTTCTTGCTTCTCCTGCCTTATGCCGTCTGCAAAAAACCCCCTATCGTCCGGTTGAGCTGTAACAAATCAGTAAACAGTATTTTTTTCGGACTACTCAGTCTGAAAAAAAAGTTCAAGTCGGCCCTCAGTATATTTTTCGCTCGCTAGCGATTGTGTCCATTTGGATATAAATAAAAAAAAATAGTATCAGTATAAGCTTGATTAGCTATCTGTGAGTGATAGTCCCATCAAAACAGGTCCCATATTAAAGATTACCAAGAACAAACACACAGACAGACAAAAAATTATAAGTTATTTTTTTTAAGTAAGTACCGTATACACTTTATATTCATGTAGTGGAAAGCTTAATTTTATCTTATTTTTCAGTCCAGACATCGAACAATATACAGTTCGCGTCGGGTCATCGTATAGCACGCATGGAGGGGATATATATCAAGTCGGGGATGTGGCCCGTCACCCAGGTTTCAGTTTCAACAAAATGGATAATGATATAGCAGTCATTTGGTTATCGACACCTATAATTTTTAACGAAAACGTATCCTCAATTGATTTGTTTGAACATGATGAGGAGTTGGAAGATGGAGAACTGGCTACGATAACTGGATGGGGAGATACTGCGGTAATTTTTTTTCTTCCTTGAAAGTAATGTATTTATTGTACAGCGCCATCTAGCGTTCTTCGTTCTATAGTTGTTGTATTATAGAGAGCGTTGTTGTAACAGGAAGTTGCGACATATATAAATAATATTATTAGAACAGAGAAAAAACGGATGTACATAAATTTGTTGATGGTATAGCAATTTATATACATATAACAAAATATAAAAATAAAAAATGTTGTCGAAAAAAAAAAATTTTTTTGGGATCCATCCTTAACACTTAGAGGTATAAAAATAAGTTATAAACCTATTCTCAGACCTACTGAATATACAAATAAAATTTCATCTAAATCGGTCAAACCGTTTCGGAGGACTATAAACAGGAACCTGTGACACGAGAATTTCACCTAACCTAACCTTATCGAGTAACAATTTACAACAGACGATTATATCATAAATTCTTATTATTACATTTCAATAACTTAAACATAGAGTACTGAAGTAATCCAAAAATTTGCTGGCTTTACATTTATAATATAAGTCGTATTGATGTTTGTTCCAGGAAGGGGGTGGTCACCCAGATATTTTACAAAGAGCACTGGTCCCGAAGGTGAATAACGAAAAATGCCACCTGGCCTACGCCCCTGAATACACCATCACATCCAATATGCTCTGCGCTGGATATCCCGAGGGCGGCAAAGATGCTTGTCAGGTATGCTAATAAAGCAAATAAATATGAATAATAATATCTCAAGATAATTCACACAGAGCCATCTGGTCTGAAGCTAAGCAATAGTTGAGTTATGGGTACCAGACGACTAATATAAAAATATAATATACATAGACAATGCCCAGAACGATACACCCAATCTTATGAATACAAATGTTTGTATTCTGAGAGGACTCGAACTCGCGACCAACGGAAGTAAGGCAATAACATCATTTTACAACTTTTTACCATTGTATAACTTCATGTACAATTCTTTACCCGCAAAAAATGGACCCGATTTTTTTTTAATAAATATTCTTGATGTATTTAGACGTTAATATATAGACAGATAAAATATGTTTTATGTGCATTGTACAATGATAGATGATACAATTAATTAGTAGTAGTATTAACTAAACATATGTATATGTGTAAATACAATAAGGCGACTTATGGCTGAAACTTATCGTGAGTGACACCCACCATTTCAAATAGAAAAATTAAAAATAATGATTTTTATATCAAGGAAAATATGTTTGCAGGGTGATAGCGGTGGTCCCCTAATGTATAATAACAAATTGGCCGCTGTTGTATCTTGGGGTATCGGATGTGCCAGACCCGACTATCCTGGTGTTTACGCGAAAGTATCAGCATTCCGAGGGTGGTTGGACGAAAAGATCACGTATTTGAGAATAAAAAACGTACTACGAGGCTTACCGTATGCAATTTATGAATAAATAGACATTTTTATATTTTTTTAATAAAATCGCGTTATAACTTGAATCTATATTGTTTTGTTTATTAATAGTAATTCACTATTCTGACTTAGATCCCAAAGTTGGAATCCCATGTAATAAAACTCTTACTATGCCTATTACTCGATTAAACTGATGAGTAGAGTGATACCAAAGAACTAAGATTTCATTCCTCTTATCCTGTAATTACAGACTGATGTTAGATCTTCTTGTTAGTCTTATTATAATTATGTTTTTATATTTGTATTCATATTAGTTTGTTTTTTCTGTGAGAGGATCAATAAAAAATCATCATTCATTCATTCATGTGTAGCTATGTCTATACATAATGTAAATAGATTTACTTTAAAATGAAAAACAGTTGATTTTATTCGAGCAAGGTGTAGAGTGTGGTGGTTTTCTATGCTTTTATTTGTGATACAATTATGCGTACGTGTGCCTATGGTGTTGTTTTGTGGTACGTACGGGTCCGTTACGATTGGGTGCGCCGAGAAGTGCCCACTATGGGCCGCCTGCTCCTGTGGCACGGCCTTGAAGGCAGCGACGTGAAGACCCTATATGGGCATCGGCACTGCAGTCCCTGCAGGTACTGCATCGCATGCAGCAGGAGTGGCAGGTGGACTGGATGGGTTCCAAGTCTCCGGCGCGCAGTTTGTTGCAATATCTTCCACCACACTCTACACCTTGCTCGGGCAGTCGCTGACGTCGCTATAAAAGCGGCCCAATCATCCAAGAGAACCTAGTGAGGCTCAGTACTAGTCTCCGTGGGGCCACGCGCGATCACGTAGCTATACTGCTAGAGGCCACGCGCGACCCTCGTGAGGTCATTCATGCTCTTGAGGTATTCTTTGCTAGACCCGAATTCATAATACTCTCAGAGATCTCGGCAATGCAAGCCCTCCCAAAAATAAGTAATAATGAGAGTATGAAGGAACTCAATCTTTTTGCTTACAAAGTACGCAGATGCACGGAACTCTTGCGACTGCTCAACCGACCAGAGTATTTGGCGTCACCCGATTTGGCCAACGAGATCTTAATAAAATTTACGCCATTACTCAGGATCCATTGGGCAGACTATGCAGCAAGCAAAGAGACTCTGGGCAAGTTTCGGCTCGAACTACTGTCCGAATTTCTTATGCTCGAGGCCAAATTATGTGTTCGATATGGAACCTATTCTGTTCAAGTAAAGGCCGAGCCGCCCAAACGTCAGTGTCACCCGCTGACGTCATGTCATAGTACCAAAGACAAAGTTGCTACTTGTCCTTATTGCTCATAGTCTCATAACATTGAAACGTGCAAAGAATTTAGTTTAGTCATAGTAGAAGATCGATGGAAGTGGGTCATTGCTAACAAAGTCTGTTACAAATGTCTCCAAAGCAATCTCCATTTCTTTCACCGCTGTACTCTTAAGCATTGTCAGGTGAAAGGGTGTAAGAGTAGATTAAGCCATAACTCCCTACTCCACAGAGCCACCACCCTTATAAAAACTTAGAACGACACAAGTCCATCGTGTAATGATACAGCGCCGAATTCGTCGGTAACCGTCACCCACAGTCGATCGCTCTCTGCGTCCTAGCGTCCACTACTGAAGGTAGTTTCCGTCACAGTAGCCGGCCCTAAAGGTACTCTCGATACTTTTGCCTTGCTAGATGATGGCTCTACAGCCACCCTATTAGACGCGTCAGTAGCGTCCGCCATAGGTGCAAAGGGACGAAGAAGCCATCTAAGCGATGGTATAGGAGGTAGGTCAACTGAATCCGATATATCCCTAGTCGATATTACAATCAAGGGACGTTATAGTACGGAGTGGCATTAGAAAATGTTCGTTCTATTTCTAATAGGTCCATAACATATAGAATGCGAGTTTGTTAAAGGTTTACATTATTTATCATATTTATTAGTTACGAACATGCTAAAGCATGTTCGTAACATATGAAATCAACCAACCGTTGCTTTTAATTGGTATCGACAACTGGAACCTCACTCTGCCCACAGAGATCCGCCAGAGCTCTAAGTCTCAGCCTGTAGCCGGTCTCACTCCTCTTGGTTCCTCCTCGGTTTTACCTCGAGTAAAACCAAACCAATCGATTTCGTAAACCATACCATTTCCACAACTGTAAATCCGTCAAACAGCTATGAATCGTTAGAAAACCTCATAAAAGAACATTACAAACTTGATTCTATATGTAGGCATTGTAGCTAAAGATTATTGTACGTATCGATTACTGAGCCTGACTCTAGCAAATCTAACGTTCTTTGGGTTAGATTTGCTCGAGTCCACCACTACGCGTTTTCCTTAAGGGCGATTTGAAACAGGTCTCCTATGGCGAGACAACTTAAAAGATGTAATAATATAAACCAATAATTATAAACTTGCCTTGTCCCGCTTTAGAAGTCTAGAACGAAAACTCATAGGTGATAAGTCGCTTGCAGAATCATATAGGCAACAGATAAATGCGAACATTGTCAAAGGTTATACAGAAATATGCACAGAACCTGCAGACCCCTCCAAAATAACTTGGTACCTGCCACATTTTGGCGTCGTACACCCACAAAAAAGAAAATTAGGGTTGTACACGATACAGCAGCTACTTTTGAAGATGTTAGACTCAATTCTATGCTTTTAGCAGGTCCCGATTTACTGCAACCTCTGTTAGCAATGCTGATCGTGAAGGCCGTATCGCTCTCAACGGCGATATTCGGGAAATATTTCTCCAAATTAAAATCCGGAATGAGGACAGAAACGCTCAACGTTTCCTGTGGCGTAATGAAGCATCCCAACCGATTTTGGAATACAGGATGTCGTCGAAGATTTTCGGTGCGGTCTCCAGTCCGTGCACAGCTCTCTACCTGAATAATAAAAACGTATTAGATCATAAAAAAGAATTTCCGATGGTCGTAGATGCTGTAGTTAACAACCACTACATGGACGATTACCTGGGTAGCATCGACTCTGCAGATAAAGCCGCTCATCTCGTAGCTGATATTGTAGAAATCCACTCTAGCGCAGGCTTCGAGATGATAAATTGGGTTTCTAATTCTAAAGAAGCTCTTACCTTGATTTCTCGAGATCTATGTGCCGCAAACGTCTTAGAGGTAAATCTCGTGAACAATGCCCCAAACCATAAAATTCTTGGAGTATCTGGGAACATCGTTGATGACTCTCTAGGGCTTTTGTGAAGTTAACCCCCTATCCATGAGTCTTCTAAGTGGACTAAGCGCCATGTCCTATCATTACTAATGCAAGTATATGACCCTCTAGGCTTGTTGGCTCCTATTGTCATAAGAGGTCGAATTCTTTTTCAACAAACCTGGAGACTCGGTATCAACTGGGACGATCACTTGCCATCCGAAATTCTATTAAAATGGAAACATTGGTTTGAGCACTTATCAAATCTCCGCCAAACTTCTATTCTACGCTGCTACACAACTACAAAACTGTGAGTGGACAGAAAAATAACTCCATGTCTTTGCTGATGCTAGCGAATACGCATACTCCTGTGTAGCGTATTGGCGTTTCCTAACACACTACAACTGTAAATTAACCCTCTTTGGTGGAAAAGCAAGGCTAGCTCCACTAAAGCCGACTTCTATCCCTAGATTAGAGCTCCAGTCAGCTCTGATCGCTGCTCGTTTTTGTAAATATTTAATAGAGGCATAATAATTTCATAAACATAAGCCTGTCAAAATTTTCCTTTGGTCAGATTCTTTAACAGTTCTCAAATGGCTTCGTAGCGATGCTCGCAATTTTAAAGTATTCGTTTCACATCGGGTTGGGGAAATTTTAGAACTCACAGACATTTCTTGCTGGAAATATGTTCCAACTCATCTGAATGTTGCTGACGACGCTACGAAGCCACAATCAAAATTCGAAATTTCACGTTGATTCTCCGGGCCTCCCTTTCTATTACTCGGTCAAAATGAATGGCCTGAGGAACCTTCTACAAATGTGCAACTAGACCCCGAAGAAATGAAATGTGATCGAGAGCTAGTTGCACTAACAACAGATAGTTCTCCGGAACTATCGCCAGTAGTAGCTAATCACTGTTGTTTCAGTAATTGGATTCGTCTAGTTCGCGCTACAGCTACTGTCGTTCTCGCTGCTAAGTTTTATATACATTTATTGTTTCGTAAGATAGAGAATAGGATTGACGAAGCCCCTTCTCGACGGCTACAAGCCTCAAATCTAGTCGCATCAGAACTCCGTTTACTCTTGCGTTCCCAACTAGACTCTTTTGGAGAAGAACGTCGCCTTATTAAAGCCGGAAAGCCCTTTCCTTCTAGAAGTCGTTTGAAACGGCTAGCTGTCACCTTAGACGATTTCCAAATATTAAAATTAGCAGGGAGGACAAGAGCCTGTGCGGGCTCAATCACCACAAGCAACCCCATTGTGCTCGACGGCAAACATCCCATCGTGAAACTTTTAATAAAACACCATCATTCTTACCTTTGTTGGGGACACACATACAAGAATGTCACTAATGAATGTCACTAATTTATAGGCCGTAACATCTGTGCTAGGGAGTCCCTGTGTTACAGATGTTATTTCCTTCCACAATGGTTGGTTCAATTTAACAATTTTTACGTAGCTTTGACGTACCTTAATTTTTACTTATCTTATATGACATCTGATGAATTTGTTTATAGTTATATAGTTGTGTGTGTGCGCGCGCGCGTGTGTGGGTGTGTGTGTGTGTGTGTGTGTGATGTATAATTGATATTATAAATACATCTATGTATTTTTATTTTTAATTTAAGTAATTTTAATTATATGAGACTAGACATTTACAATTTTTTCTGTTTCAATATAGGTTAATGTAGTTAGGTAATTAGTAACGTTAATTTTACAATTATGTGTAGTAAGAGGGTAAATTTTTATCTGACTACTGATTTTATTATATAAGTGAGGTCCGAGAAATTTTAATTGACGTTGCCCAAAAGAAGATTTGCATTTTATTGTAGTAAATATTTTATCTTGTCTACGTTTAGTAACTATGTGCTGTATGTATTGTTGAGCAGATACATGTTGGTATAGTATTATCTTTAATATATATAATTGTCTAACTGTTAATACATTAAATTCTTTATACAATTGCGTCGTAGGGTACCGGATAGGTTTTTGAAGTATAATTTTTAATATTGCTCGTTGTGCTCTTTCTATATGTAGTATGTTATTTTTAAATGTACCTCCCCAGGACAGGATGCAGTAATTAATTATAGATTGACATAATGCAGTATATGTTGTTTTTAATAGTTTTAGGTCAAGAACTGCTCTTAGACGTTTAAATACTACTATTAATTTTCTAACTCGACCCGTCAGTATTTGTATGTGCTTTTTCCATGTCAGCAGAAAGTCAATATAGACACCAAGGTATTTTATAAAATCTACTTTATCGATGGTGGGGCAGTTACAATTTGCATTATTAGTACAGTAATGTCCTTTAATTTTATTTATGTTGGGTTGATCAGTACGCTGTTTACTAAAAGCTATGAATTTAGTTTTTTCAAAGTTAATTGTTAATAGGTTTTTATGTAGCCAATGGATAACTTCAGTTAAACCTTTTTCACTTTTGTTAATTACATCGGACCAAGTCTGTCCATGGAAAACCAGTGCTGTATCATCTGCAAACGTGTAAACGGTTCCTTTATCGTCATGTAGGTTACAAAGGTCATTAATATAGATAATGAATAAGCTAGGTCCCAGGATACTACCTTGAGGAATACCGTATGTTACTTCTTTTTCCGTGCTAATATAGTCTTTTATTTTTGTTACCTGTGTACGGTTAGTGAGATAGCTTTTAAATATAGCCAAGGCTGTACCACGAATTCCGATCTTTTCAAGTTTGTTGAGAAGTGATGGGATGGATACAGTATCGAAAGCCTTGGCTAAGTCCAAAAATACTGCTATACATTTTTGTTTATTTTCCAAGTGATTAGCGATATCATATGTTAAGTCTTTAACTGCCATTTCAGTTGATTTTCCAGCTAAAAATCCATATTGATTATTAGAAATTATTTTATATTTTGACAAGTACGAATTCAATCTTTTGTTTAAAAGTCTTTCGAGGATCTTAGATAAACTGGGCAAAATTGATATAGGTCTGTAGTTACTAATGCACTTTTCATCTCCATTCTTGAATATAGGAATTATTACAGACTTTTTGAAGCAAGTAGGAAATATACCACTATGAAAACTTAAGTTTGCTATATGGGTTATTATTGGTACTAATATATGATTTGACATTTTTAGAACCTTTGTTGGGATATAATCTATACCTTGAGCTGTATTATTCTTCAAGTTCATTAATGTTGTATATATTTCTTGATCGTCAGTGTCTAATAGTACTAGTGAATTTCCTTTGTCTACTAATCTTTGCTGTGAAACATTATAATTGGTGGTATTTATGTTTATGTTTATTTGTTCTGCCAGTGATTTACCTAATTCTGCGAAATGTTTATTTACCATATCAATAGCATTATTTTGATTATTTGTGATATTCAAAAGAGCTGATCCGTCAATTGGTTTTTTAATTTCCATTCTTCCAACGTCTTTTATAGTACTCCAAACTTTTTTAGTGTTTTGTGCCGCTTCATTAATCTTATCTTTATTGTATTGAATTTCTATTTTCTTTAGTAAGTCGTTGCAGTAGTTTCTGTACCGTTTATATGTAGTTTGTAAAATTGTATTTTCTGGGTGTTTTTTTAAGTCGGCATGTAGTTTGTCCCGATTTCTTATACATTTTAGTAATCCTGGTGTGATCCAAGGACGAATTATTCGTTTACGGTTTGGAATTTTTTTAACTGTTGTGTTTCGAGTGATTATAGAAGTTAATTTTTGTGTTAATAGCGTTGCTGCTTCATCTGCGTCAGCGCATTGTAGTACATCAGAGAAGTCTGTATTCTCCACATCCAATTTGATGACATCATAATTAATATATTTTTGAATTATTTGCTTCTTATGTAGAGGTTGAGTGGTGGTTATTGTTAGTATAATCGAGTAATGCATGATGATGCAATCCATCACAACTGCACATGCGAACACAGAATTAATTTTCAACGAATTACGGCAGAACTATTTCATCTTGGGTATATGTCCAGCCGTAAAGAAAGTCGCTAGTTCGGGCCAGTTACTGTATTGGCCGACGAACCGAAAAACTCTATGTGGCACTCTTCACTTGCCTGACAGTACGAGCCATCTACCTAGAAATTGTTGGCAGCTTATCCTCGGATGCGGCAATCATGGCTCTACGTCTCTTTATATCAAGACGTGGATGCCCAATTAAAATTTACTCAGACAACGGGACAGCCTTCGTCGGAGCAAACAATATACTGAGACAACTCTACCATGACGACGTAGTCAATGATGCTGCCAATAAAAGGATCCAGTGGCAGCATTCCACCTTCCGAAGCGTAAAGACAGCTCTCTCCGCAACATTAAAAGAAAAATCCCCACGAGAAGAGGTACTACACACACTCCTCTTGGAAGCCGAAGCCTTAATAAACTTAAGGCCTCTCACCCACGTCTCTGTAGACCCTAAAGACCAAGAAAGTATAACGCCATTTCACTTTTTAATTGATTGCTCCTCTCCTTACCAATCATACGGAGAGATGGATGAACGCGACCTTATCCGTCGAGTAAGCTGGAAAAGAGGCCTTCGTCTTGCTGATCACTTTTGGGCTAGATGGTTGACGGAATACCTCCCCACACTGATTCCGAGACGACCAGGAGAAAAGCCAGTTCTTAAAGTCGGAGACCCGGTTCTTATTGCCGACGGCAACCTCCCGCGCGGTTCATGGCCACGGGGCCGTATCTTAAAAACATTCCTCGGTCCCGACAAAACGATCCGTGTGGCAGAGATCGCCACCAAAGGAGGTACCCTCAAAGGAGGTACCCTTGTTTATTTATTAGAGAACGAATTATTATTATTAGTACTATTAGGGTAGGTGTACTATACTTTTGTAACATTGGTGGGTTGAATTTTTTTTTTTTATAACACTGGGGACAAACGAGCATGCGACTCACCTGATGGTAAGTGATTACCGCCCTTGAGCACCCGCAACACGAATTGCAAGTACGTTGTCGGCCTTTTAAAAAGGAATAAGCTCTTTTCTTGAAGGTTTCAATATCGTATCGGTTCGGAAATACCATAAGTACTACTTCTGTATAATTGAACCCACGTTTCATCGTTTTCGTATTAAATCTCTATGACAAGTAAGAGAATAAACTATATGTTTGGTAATAGATATTTTTCAAATGTCTTCCAGAGTAGACCTAGTTTAATAAACAAATATATGTTGACCATAATAATGATGGTCTCGGTAGTCTAGCGGTTTAGCGCACCGCCTTACTTTCAATGTACACGGGTTCGATTCCTTGCACGGCACAAACATTTGTATTTATGAGTGTGATAGTTTGTATCGATCTGAGTATTTTCTACGTATAATGTGTATGTATTTACGAAAAAAAAATGTATTTGTATCAGTTATCTAGTAACCATAATACAAGCTTTAGCTAGCTTAACTTGAGTCTAGATAACGCTGTGTGAATTATCCTGAGATTATTATTATTACTATAATTGTAACCAAAGTGTTTTTTTTTACAATCAGCATCAGCACCAACACTCAAAAACATAGAAAATGTGAGAATAGTAGGTGGTGAAGATATAGAAATTTCCGATGCACCATACCAAGCCTCGGTAATACACTATAACCGTCATGTCTGCGGAGGAACCATCATAGCAAGAGATATAATAATAACTGCAGCCCATTGTATGATGGTGTAAGTTGTATTTTTTTAATTTTTACTAGACTCATAATTTATCAGATATCATTTACAAATTCTCGTTTTTAGTATATTTAGTATATAGCAATACCGTATCAGTCATCGATTACCATTCTGAATGACATGTCATGCTATTGTATTCTGTAATTTTACTGTTACCTGCTGCAACTGAAACATATATTCCAAAGCAAAATACTTGGCAGTTGAGTCTTAATCTTAAAAAGCCGTTATTTTTAATGCTTGGTGTTATCAGTAGGTTTTTTAATTGAATAATATCAGTAACATTAATTTATCTCATCTCCTCTTTTAAATAAGGATTAGGATATAAGACCAAAATTATGTACGTCATTTTTTTTTTAATTTCATATACTGTGTACGGAATATTATTTAATTTGCCTATATGACATGTGCACATTTTCTTCTAAATTATTTAGATCAATCAGACCCAACCTATTGCTCTGCATTTCTAGGCCATCTTCTCGGTTATATAATTTGTAATAACGTTATTTTATTTCTTTTTTTTATTTGCGAAACGTCTAATATAATGTTTCATTTGTGTTCAACAACAACGTGTAATTGTTGCACTAAAAAAATGTAATAAGAATCTTCTTATTACATTTTATTATTTGCTAGAACACACATGTGCGTATAATCATAAGAGGGTAGATAATATTAGAATAGATATAGAAGATTTAACTGAATTTGCCTCTGCTATAAATAACTCTATTCAATTATATTCACCTATAGAAGATTATTTAGGTTCTAGAAAAAAATACATTATATATTATAAAGTCTGAATAAACATAGTTTGTTGTTTCATTAAAAGTGTTAGATTGAGTATTTTTTAGTACGTAGTCAATTAAGAAATTTCTCAGTTTGGACTGTTTCAAAGGTTTCTGCTTTATTTATTTATTAAAATGACATTTTAAAAACATAATTATTCGCTCTTTCATTTCTTATTCAACGGAAAGTTTTCTCGCGTTTTTATTTATTCTATTTATAAAGTATTTTGTTATGAATAATAGAAAAGAATAAATTTTAAGTGTTATTTCATTTTTTTTTGTCTATTTTTCGGAGACTTTAAGGCTGATTGTATGAAGTATTTAATTAAAAATCTCACTCAAAATTATGTCGTCATTTAGGACCTTTTGGTCTTTATGCAAGTCATATATAATATCAATATCCTTACCGTACAGTTTGGCTATCTCCTTTTGTTAAAAAGAACTGGCTATAAACTCAACTAGTACACTTTTTATGTTAGTATTATTTTTAGGCAGTTTCAATTTTTAAATATTACATACTCGTAGCATTAAAGTTGTGTATATGTCTAACAGTTATAAAAGAAAAATTCTCTTGTCTAAACATATATAAAATAAAAAATACCTAACAATAATTTCTAACATTATTATTCATATTTCAAATACTATTGTCTTTTCGTTGATTTATATGGCATTGAGCAACTAAATTGAATTAATATTATTTCAAATTCATTTAAATAACAAAGAATTCATTTGATAGGTCTAGACTGTGACAGAAAATTGATATAAATTACGATTAAAAAGACAGAAACATTGGCAACTGATGTTGTGGTGAACACAAGGCTTGAAATGTGCAAATTCAGTATATATGAATTTAACGTGGCAGGTTCGAGCCTCGCCTCTGATCGGTCTCATAATCAATTCAAACGGGGATCAAAATTACGATAGCCTGAGCCGAGGATCGAACCTCTTGCTGTGTCCCCAGACTAAAGTCGTATCCGTTATGCGGAAATTGACCTTTAGCTGCTCCATAACCCCTTTCTCGGGTTTGGAGTGCCATCAGGAATAGCTCATATCATCCGGTTGAGCTGAAACAAAATAGTAAACAGTATTTTTTTCAAACTACTCAGTCCGAAAAAAGAAGTTCAAGTCGGCCTTTAGTATATTTTTTCTTCATTTGTGACTAAAAAAAAATAGTATCAGTATAAGCCTGATTAGGATGGGATCTGTGAGTGATAATCCGATCACAACAGGTCCCATATTAAAGATTAGCAAGAACAAACAGACAGACAGACAAAAAATTATAAGTTATTTTTTTTATATATGTACCGTATACGCTTTATATTCATGTAGTGGAAAGCTTTATTTTATCTTATTCTTCAGTCCAGACATCGAAGAATATACAGTTCGCGTCGGGTCATCGTATAGCACGCATAGAGGGGATATATATCAAGTCGGGGATGTGGCCCGTCACCCAGGTTACAGTTTCAACGAAATGGATAATGATATAGCAGTCATTTGGTTATCAACACCTATAAATTTTAACGAAAACGTATCCTCAATTGATTTGTTTGAACATGATGAGGAGTTGGAAGACGGAGAACTGGCTACGGTAACTGGATGGGGATATACTGCGGTAATTTTTTTCTTCCTTGAAAGTAATGTATTTATGTTGTATCGGACGGCCATTGTACAGTTGTTTGTTGTGATGTTTGTTCCAGGAAGAGGGTGGTCACCCAGATATTTTACAAAGAGCACTGGTCCCGAAGGTGAATCACGAAAAATGCTATCTGGCATACGCCCCTGAAGACACCGTCACATCCAATATGCTCTGCGCTGGATATCCCGAGGGCGGCAAAGATGCTTGTCAGGTATGTTAATAAAACAAATAAATATGAATAATAATATCTCAAGATAATTCACACAGAGCCATCTGATCTGAAGCTAAGCAATAGTTGAGTTATGGGTACCAGACGACTAATATAAAAACATAATATACATAGACAATGCCCAGAACGATACACCCAATCTTATGAATACAAATGTTTATATTCTGAGAGGACTCGAACTCGCGACCAACGGAAGTAAGGCCATAACATAATTTTACAATTTTCTACCATTGTATAACTTCATGTACAATTCTTTACCCGCAAAAAATGGACCCAATTTTTTTTTAAATAAAAATTCTTGATGTATTTAGACGTTAATATATAGACAGATAAAATATGTTTTATGTGCATTGTACAATGATGGAAGATACAATTAATTAGTAGTAGTATTAACTAAACATATATGTGTAAATACAATAAGGCGACTTATGGCTGAAACTTATGGTGAGTGACACCCACCATTTCAAATAGAATAATTAAAAATAATGATTTTTATAACAAGGAAAATATGTTTGCAGGGTGATAGCGGTGGCCCCCTAATGTATAATAACAAATTGGCCGCTGTTGTATCTTGGAGTATCGGATGTGCCAGACCCGACTATCCTGGTGTTTACGCGAAAGTATCAGCATTCCGAGGGTGGTTGGACGAAGAGATCACGAATTTGAGAATAAAAAACATACTATGAGGCTTACCGTATGCAATTTATGAATAAATAGATTTTTATATTTTTTTAATAAAATCACATTAATAAATTCAATCTTTGTTGTTTTTTTTTATTAATAGTAATTCACTATTCCGACTTAGATTCCAAAGTTGGAATCTCATTTAAAAACTACTTTGCATATTACTTATTTAAACAGATAGCGATAGGTAGAGTGATACCAAACTACTAAGATTTCATTCCTCTTAAACTGTAATTACAGACTGATGTTAGATCTTCATGTTAGTCTTATTATAATTATGTTTTTATATTTGTATTCATATTAGTTTATGTTTTTTTCTGTGAGAGGAACAATAAAGAATCTTCATTCATTCATTCATATGTAGCTATGTCTATACGTAATGTAAATAGATTTACTTTAAAATGAAAAACAGTTGACTTACCCTCGATTCTTAACTGAAAATCGGCCGAACTGTACGGAAGGTTTAAATATGAAATAGAGTCTTCCATAAGTCACTAACATTAATTAATTCTTAAGAGTAAATACAGTTAATAAACTACCGAAATGACGGCAACCACTCGTAATATGAATTCGAACTCGAAACTATCATTCATTGTACTCAAAGATTTTAATAAATTCAAAGTAAAGGAACCAAACTTTTAACAAGAATCTTAAAGTTTAATGTTACTCTTACATTAAACTTTATAATGTAAAATCATTTTAAAACTGATAGAAAGTTAAAATTCTAATGAACTCATCGTGAACTTTTGAATCCATCCAACTATTTTCATTAATGATTGCAAAGTTCAATTTTTAAATACTGCAGTTTTGCTAAAAGGAACTACTGCTAATAGGATTAGGTACTCTTTTTGTACTTTTGCTACAGCTGTTCATTATTTTCTTTTCTAAATACAGGATTTACTCTCCCGTTTTTACTATACTCTTTGTCAAGCCTGTTACTAAGTTTTATGTAAAGTAAAATGTATTTCTGTGTCTTTAGTGAGAAAGGTTTGTTTCAAATTACTTAATTTTCAGAAGAGACCCAATTCTGTGTCTTTAGTGAGAAAGGTATGATTCAAATTTTCTTACTTTTCAGGAGAGAGACCAAATAATATTTTTTTAATAAATTATATACTGATTTTACTGTACACAACTAGGAGACAAATTGATCCAATTAAAAAAAAGGTTATGTGAAATTGATTCTAAGTTGATTTAAGACTATTTTATTGCAGCGTTAAAGCAAAATCATTTATTGCATATAGAAAACCATACTTCTACCTTAGTAAAGATTAAAATATAGAATAAAAAATACAATAAATGTATTACAATTATAAATATTAATAAAAAAAGAACAATTACATCTTCACTACTTTCTGTGGTCGAAGACAAATTTTATATATAGTCATGAATTACATTTGTATAGTGTGAGAAATCCACCCCGCATTATTTGTCCACATTCTAACAATCTCTTTCCATGTAGTTCCACAAAAAAATGTGCTAGTGGTGATGGCAACACCAATAACAAATCAAACAAATCCGAGAGATGAGTTGTTAAGTAAGTTGACACTAACTCTGACTATCCTATGTTTAATTATAAGATAGTCAGAGTTAGTGTTAACTTTCAACTTCGAAGATTATACATCGTTTGACTTACCCAAATGTCTCTAGGTATAATTGGATTAACTAGACAGAGGGCCATCATGTCATCTCTCGGATTTGTTTGGTTTGTTATCGGTGTTGCCATCACCACTAGCACATTTTTTTGTGTAGGCCAGATATGAACTCACGACCATTTGCCATCTATTTTATGTCTAATTTAGATGTATGCAAGATAATACATGTTGTAAATATTAGTAGACGCGCATTATAGCAATCTTCCTTATTAATTATTTATTAGTTCGTAATAAACTCATAGATACACTAACATTAATTACAGTAATGTTTATTAAATATATGTACATAACCAATGATAATAACATTACAGATAAGAGTAATTAGATAAGAACGAATCTAAATTAATGTGAGAGCATCATCTAGTGGTTGACAACACCAAATAAGATCAAAAAAAATATTGGTCGTGGGTTTGATTCCTTGCAGGATACAACTCATATCTGTCAGGCGGGAGTTGGCCTTCGAACGCTCCATAAGTCCTTCCACGAGTTTAGAACGCTATCAGCACTCACCCCCTATCGTCTGGCCTTTAGGCCAGCTGCATCCAACAGCATTAGAGTTGTTCGAAAATAAAGGATCATTTATATCGTTTTTTTTTCGAACTATTTTGTATTCATTTTTTTTTTTTATGTAATTGCGATATTAGACAAGCTGACGGACCTTGATTATACTTATTATAATGATTGTTAATATAAACACTGCTAGACATGACACTTTTAATATTCGCATATGCTTTGTATTACGGTATAACTAAGTGCATATTGAATGTCGTATTTGCATACAAGAGCGTCAAGTATTCTATAAATAAACGGTGTTTAATAGATTGATTGCAATTATATTAGAACAGTATTTATATTGTCTATATATAAGTAAGGATAACAGAAAAGGAATTAGAAGATACGTACAAAATATTACTTTATTTAATTGGAATAGTAACCAAAATGACTTGCCACCTGATAGCAATCGTCACCTATATACATGTGTATATTGGTGCCCTAGCCAAATTTCGAAAAATAATGGTAATCTGTTGGAGCAAGGTCCGGGGTGTACGGTAGATGTCTTAGACATTCCAAATTAAGCTCTTCTAATTTGGTAACTGTCTGTTGTGCCGTGTGTTAGACCACACACGCGTTGTTCTGAAGCAGCAGTGGCCTACGGCGATTGACCGGCCTCGGTTATTTAGCAGCTAGATTTTCCATCATGGTTTTCAATTGCTAACAATACACATCTGTCATCAGTATTAGTAAGACTATTTCATTAAAATAACGAGATAAAATTATATACTTAGCCTCTTAACTAGGGTGCTAATATTAGGTTAGTCCTTGAATTGAAAAAGAATGGTGATAGCTGTCAGTCATTTACCATAGAAAGAGTTCAGCGTATTCTAATATTATGGATTGTCATGAATGCAATAGACAAAGAATTCATTTCAATTTATTTACTATCAATAACAATACGCATTATCATTTCATCATATTTACACATAAGGAAGCTGTAATAACTTTAATGAGGTGCATTGATGATTGTTTGTAAGGATAGATAATCAACTTTAAGACATTAACCAGTCAGTAGTTAATAGAAGTCGTGGACAGACGTTCACTACAATGAATAAAGTAATATTCATTTCTATAGTATCAAGTATACTATTAGTGAATACGGAAGCTGCCAAGATATTAGGATATTTCCCAACTCCGTCTATAAGTCACCAAGTTGTGTATCGTGTGTTGATGCATGAACTCGCCAAACGTGGACATGAAGTATTTGTTATTACAACAGACCCAGCTTTTCCGAAAGATAAAGCACCAAAAAATTTAACAGAAATAGATGTACACGATATATCTTACTCAAAATGGAGAGAAGCAGTCTTGAACCCAGAACTGACGACGGGGAAAAAAGACGACATATCGCAACAAATATCAGTTATGTATGGAATAATAATAAATCTATTCGATGAACAGATAAATACAAAAGAAGTACAAAATATTTTGAAAGATAAAACATTAAAGTTTGACTTGATATTTCTAGAATCGTTTGTTAGACCAGGCCTTGTGCTATCGCATTTCTATAATGCTCCCATTATTCTTATGACCTCTCTATTGCCAATTTATAATAACATGGAAGTTCTTGGAAGTCCAGTCCACCCAATACTGTACCCAATGGGATTTTGCCGCCAAAAAGTCAACAATCTAACAATCTGGGAAAAAATAACGGAATTATATAAGTATTACAATGTTTTACAATCAGTAGATGCGTATGATGGTAAAATAAATGAATTGATTAAGAAAAATTTCGGAGCGGATGCTCCTTCTCTTAATGAATTACAAAATAATGTTGACATGTTGTTTGTAAATGTACACCCGATTTGGGATATGAATCGCCCAGCTCCACCCAGTGTGATCTATTTGGGTGGGTTGCACCGTAATCCAGAAAAGGACTTACCCAAGGTGAGTTACGAATTTCATGTAAATATTAATTAATTAATAAAAATTGATTCTAATTAATATTTACATGATGAAATTGATCTATATATTTTAATGTGCAATTGTGAAACTTTTGATTTGAAATAAAACCCGGGCTTAAACCTCTTATCACTATTAAATTTAGTTGATGTGACTTTGGTAGTTATTTAATATGTTTATTCAGTGACAAGAATTACTATTTATATATTTGATCAAGTCCCAAAAGATTGTTGAAAGAAAATAATATCATATCAGTAACAAAATCGATGGCTAGCTTTATATTTTTTTTTAATATAAATAGTCCTGCTTTAATGAAAAAAAATACGTTAATTATTTGAAACTAATAATTTAAACAAAGTGAAGATGCTTTGTTACATTTTAGCTTACAACAATTTGTGTATAGTAAATAATATAATGTTATTTGCATTATAGTATTAAGCAGATTATAGTAAAAATGACAAAATCTTATTATTGTACTACCAATTAAAATAGAGGATTTCCATCTCATAATAGTTTTATTCATATCATTCATATCATTATCATTACATGATCGAGCATGTAATGATTTTGGCATATGTTTTAAAATTTGTAATGGCAAAATTTTACCAATTCTTAATTTCAGTAAATTTTTTAAATATGAAACAATTTCATACGATTTTATAGGTATCAACTTACATATGAGTCAATCTTTTAAGTTATAAGTCTAATTGTAAGGTTCTGTAATATTATAATAACAATAGTTTGCTTTCACGACTGCTATCCTAGATAATTAGTTAAAGATACAAAACTCGATACAATATTTGGAATACCCGGGTGCAATCAGAGCGGGTTACTAGTATAGAATATATTGACATAGTAACACGTTGCTATGAAAAATTAACTATTAAATACTACTGAACGCCGTGTCTTAGTTACGGTAGTATGTATGAAAATATTTGATACATGAAAATTGACTACTTTCAGGATCTGAAGACTTATTTAGATTCATCCAAGCACGGCGTTATATACGTCAGTTTCGGTACAAACATAGATCCTGCGCTGTTGCCACCGGAGAAAATAAATATGCTAGCAAACGTTCTTTCTCATACACCTTACGATGTAATCTGGAAATGGGATAATGACAACTTTCCTAACCGGCCTGAAAACATTAAAATACATAAGTGGTTGCCGCAATCTGATTTACTTAGTATGTATTGAAATTAATATGTTTATATTAATATAATAGTCCTTAATTTTATTCAGTAAGTCGTATGGCTGAACAGGCTGATGATCAACCTGATAATAAATGGTAATTTTCTATTTATGTCTTTAACATGAGCGACCCGTCCTGGCTACGAACGAATGCATTACAAATCAAAATTTCTCGGCTTGTTCTATACTATAATACGCACGTATTATACATATAAACCTTCCTCTTGAATTACTCTATCTATTGGTGAAAACTGCATTGAAATCCATTGCGTAGTTTAAAAGATCTAAACGAACAGATATAGAAATCGATTTTATTTTATATATGTAAAGATGCTACAATGATATATATTAGACTGTTTAATATTGTACCCTACAATCAAAATCGATATGTCGAGTTATTTTCTAGCTCAAAAAAACTGACAAAACAATTTAAAAGATGAAATTGATTTATTAAGTGTATGACGTTATTAATAATAATAATAATATGTTTATAGGGCATCCAAAAGTATTATTGTTCATCACACAAGGAGGTCTGCAGTCTACTGATGAGGCTATAGCAGCTGGAGTACCTTTGATCGGTCTGCCAATGCTGGTCGATCAGTGGTACAATGTAGAACAGTACGTCCGACTTAAAATAGGATTGGGACTGCATATGGAAGAACTTACAGAAAATAAATTCAAAACTGCTCTCGACACAGTTTTAAACGATAAAAGGTAATATTAGTATTTATTAATTGTTTTTTTTAATTGGTGATAATGTAATGGTGTGTACCAGCCTGTGTGGTTTACGATGACGGGGCATCAGTAGAGAATGAAGCTAACACTTCGTCACAAATTCACCAGAAAGTTATTAGGGGAAACCGCGAGGAGGATCTGACATGGCACATTGCTAATGGGTTCATTAGTCAAATTACTAACAATCTTCTATTGGATTAAATGTCATTCCATTATTTAAATTCATTAGCTATTATGTTTAATTGTCCCATAATTGTCATATTGTGACTAGAATTTAGTACATATAATATCTATAAAGACTTCGTGATATTAGTTATCAGTGATCAATTTCCGAAACTATTCGCTTCTCGTAAAGCAGTCGCTACTGTTTTACAATTATTTAATCAAATCAGTATTTAGTATGCAAAAGCCGGGTACTTCTATGATAAAGTGATAGATAAGGCAGTAAAATTATAGGATAAGGTAGAGAAGACATAATATATTAGTCCTCCCGAATAGCAATGCATGGTATCACCAGAGTTAAATGATAACGTTATGTTTTAGTCCTGGTCACGGAATTGTACATACCCACTTACCATCAGGTGGGCCGTCAGCTTGTTTGCTAAATTACATAAAAAAAATTGGTGTAGATAATAATAGGTGACCATCAGAAGTGACTCGCAGATATTATAAATGACCAGTCTCTTAATTTAATAATTACTAATTTGATTAGTTTAGTTCCGCCATTGTTAGTATATATGAGACTAATATTTGGTACAATTTATATGACACTATTATTAAGAAACCATACTATTTATGATCTTTAGTAATAAGTGTAATAACCCTATAAGTTATTACTTTAATCTGAACCATTTAAAGGGAAAACTAAATCAACGGAAACTTCTAGGAACACGCAAACTAAGTCACAAGTTCAGTCACCTAAATCTGTCTAGTTACATACCTATTTATAAATATTAATATCTCTATATATATTAATAAGAGAGGAAAATCTTTGTACCCCTTTTAACGAAAATTGCACAGACAAAGTAGTATAAAGTGTCGCATACTTATGGATTACTAGCTACCCACCCTGTTTACCTACTACTACCTTCGCACAGGTATACATGTTTTATAAATATATACCTTCATCTTGAATCACTCTATATTTATTAAAAAAAAATTCCGCTTCAAAATCCGTTGCGTAGTTTTTAAGATTTAAGCATACATAGGGACGGACAGACAGCGACAGCGACTTTGTTTTATACTATGTAATAATGATGAAATATAGAAAACAAGTACAGAATGCAAATATTAGCATTCTGTATTATTTATTTTTTCATACAGAGTACATTAAATCAAAAAGGAAATATTTTACATACTACCTTGTATTTGACACTCATATTCATATATATAAGAGTACATTCGAAAGTCGAATTGAGAATAGATAAATTTTGTTTGTCTTTAATATTATTTGTTTATAGTCTTTGACAATGTATGTTATGACCACTGGTCTACCACTAGTTATTATAATTATGTCATTCTATATATTACACGTACTGTAAATATAACTATATACATTTAATTGCATTGTAAAGTGTTACAACTTATTATTACTTCTTCGTTTCATAATTCCCTAGCATATACATAACTATTACGATAAATAAAGCATATAATTTATTATAATGATATACAATGGATAAATCAAGTAATTACTATAATTGCTATTGCTTCGTGTTAAGTTATATAATTGGAAATATTTACTCATAGCAATGTTATTTAAACACCTGATAATTATATATAATGACAATAATATGATAATATCTCAGGAAAATTCACACAGCGCCATCTAGTTCTAAGCTTAGCAGAGATTGTACTATGTGTTCTAGATAACTGATAGAAATACTTAAATATATTTTTTGTAAATACATACATAATTTACATAGAAAATACACATATTGAACAAACATCATGATAATCAGAAATAAGCGATGTCTACTACTACTAGACTACAAAGCCCATCAATAATGAATAATAAAATGTATTATTGCGAGGATTGTTAGAAAAGGCGAATGGAGGCCTTAAAGATTCCTATTACAAAATATATTTAGTGGTGAAGTCAACGATATGATGACCAAAGTGACTTCATTCTTGCCATCTTCTATCACTGGTGTCTTACCAGCGTATATAGTTAGAGCAGGCGGGTGACCATTTCTATAAATATCCATTCGTAAATAACTTTTTAGTAGCTCAGAAGCAAACTCGTGAGTGCAATTTAGTGGAAAAAAGTGATCTACTAATTTTTAGAGTATGACTCTTCTGTGCATGTGCGTAGTGTACAAATATTTTATAAATATAAAACACAAAATGAAATAAATAGAAATCTTTGATCATAATATAGTATTAAAACAACATTGTTTTGTTTTAGCTACCGCAATAACATTATCAAACTTCGTACCTTGATGGCGGACCAGCCCCAAACACCACTGGAGCGCGCCGTGTGGTGGACCGAACACGTCCTACGTCACGGCGGCGCGCGACACCTGCGCTCGCCCGCAGCCAACATGTCCTGGACAGAATATCTGGAACTAGAACTAATTGTATATGTACTTTTATTTATATTAACTATCATAATTGTATCTGTAGTATATATAATGTTTTTAATTAAATTTATTAAAGGTAGCTTTTCGAAGGATACTGCAAAGAAAAATAATTAGATATAACTAATGTAGGTAAACAATATTTTTAGTCAGTAGTAAATAAAATGACAGTTAGACATAGATATGAATTATTAAGTTTATTTTCCTAGACTGATAACGAATACAATGAATACATTATTTGTATAACAATAATCAACAATAATATATTCAAAAGTAAATCTTGTGCATATTAGCTAAATCTGCATATATAACTATGAAATGGATTTCAAATTAAATTTTTCGTCGTAGTTTTTATTATTTTCTGTATCACATATATTAAATTTGTTAATAATGAAATCTATAATTTATTGATATGTGTAAATATGTATTCGATTACAGACATGTCTATCATTATTAATAACAAATGTAAATTAATGATTACATCAAATAATACATTGATTTTGTTGATTTTACATTTAATTTTTTTTAATCTTCCCGTATCTGCATGAGTAATGAAATTGCATATCACAAGTTCAATATTATGATTAATATCAATCTATGAATTATTAATCATTTAAAGTAAAAAAATCTGAAAACTTATTATGATTTGTATTTGGAACATTTATTTCGACTTCATCCAAAAATAGTCATCAGTACACGAGTCCGTTACAGCGTCTCGCCTCACATACAAAACATATTAAATTTATTTAATTTTCGTACATTTTCTTTTATATAGAAAAACACATAGATCAATAGATATAATTAGCCCTTTGCACAATCGAGATCGAAAAACACATTTTAAATACCAATGAACTTAACTTTAAAATGACTGGTGCACTAGTCTTTGTAAAACCTATTTATTTACAATGATAACAGTATAATGTTGATTTTCGCACGTGATAACAGATAACACTTGTGAATACTTTGACGTATTTTTACTTATGTATTTTTTATGTAACTGCAAAGAGAAACTGAGTCTAGTTCCCAAATGTGTGAACAATGCAAATAATACAATACAACACAGAATATATGAAATATCTGTAGAACATTTCACATGTTGTCATTTTACAAAGGAATTGCCAATTTGATGCGTAAAACCCTCTTTCATGCGTAAAACGCATTCATTTGTTTCGACTCTGCCATTTAGTAATAAATGAGCATCATATTAAAATTCACGTAATCTACATTTCTGGACTCTTTCTTTATATTAAAATAACAAATATTGGATTTTTTTATGGATGATAATGGAATGGAGCACCATAGCGTAAACCGTTATCGCAGGCGGGACGCCAGTGGATGACGATAGGATGAGGTGGTGGTCAGGTCAGTTAGCTCATCGTGACAAATGAGACAGGAATTTATCATGATGGTTGCCACGAGGAACCGCGTGCAGGTCAACCAGACATGGAGTGGGAGACTCACAGTGGGAGAAAATTATGAATAGCTGAACATTAGTATTTAATTGAATGTTTCAATATACACATGTATATAATGCAGCATGGTAGTAGGTGTCTAAGATAACTTTTTAAATCACTTTATGTGTAGTCACTTTTTAAGTCACTTCAGGGCCGATTTCTTATTTTAACCAGTTCGAATTTACCTCAACCAACCCTGTATCGATATTGACTCTAATTTTTGTATCATAATTATGAACTAACAATACTAATGATATAATATTCAGGACAATTCACACAGCGCCATCTAGTTACAAGTTAAACAGAACTTGTATTATGGGTATTAGTCATTTGCTATAAATACATAGATACAGTTTTATAAATACATACACAATATACATAGAAAACACCCAGACCGATACAAATATTCATACTCATGAATATAAATGTTAATATCGTGCGAGGAATCGAAACCACGACCATCGGAATTAAGGAGTTTGATAAACCGCCGAGACCACCGAGGCCGGCGAGAATAATATCAATAAAAACAACAACCGTTTAAATGCAATGTAAAAGACATGTATATTATGAATTAAAAGTACAATACGTTAAGAGGTTTTCGCTTAAACTTACTAAGAACTGATAGATAACGCGTATAATATCCGATAGGTACAGACACATCGAAGAAAATAAACATTGCGGACGATTCTATTTATAAACAGAATCTAGGTGACAGTATAATTAGATATTGCAATGTCATCCACGTCATTATACGTGAATGGCATTGAAATAGTACGTTAGTACTTGGCTTTATTTTTATATACTACTAGCTGTACGCGACGCGACTTCGTTCCCGTGGAATTTTGCAACATTTCTTTTATTTTTCTAAAATAAGAGTAGCCTTAATTACTCCTTATTACATCAGCTACCTGCCAATAAAGGTCCCGTCAAAAGTCCAACCATTTCAGAGATTAGCCGGAACAAACAGACAGACAGATAAAAATTGTAAAATATGTTATTTTGGTATATGTACCGTATTAATATTCATATGCATATAGTAAAAAACGGTTATTTCAATATACAGTCATACAAACAGACACTCCAATTTTATTTATATGTATAGATTATGAATAATATTATCAGGTAGATCTTAATATAATATATTATTGTCTGTTTATGTGTTACAGCTTTACTTCTTACCTAAGAGTAATAATTCCTCCATATATATACTCAAAACAAATACTATGAAGAAATTCAAAGTGCATTTAAATTGTATGTTAAGAATTATTTTTTTACAGAATATGTTTTTAATAGTATTTTTTACATGACAGTTACTTCAATACTTAGTATCTCAATAGATGGCACTGTTCAAATATTTTGTTTATTGTTGTCATTTAATCATAGTAAGTGGCTTATACAAATTAACCCAATAAATTACTATTAGATACCTGTGTAAATTTTATTTATTTATTCTAGATATAGTATTTATTTGCTTTAATGCTGTATTATATAAGTGTTTTTACTCAGTGGAAGATTATTTTATATACAAAATAGATGACAGTTATTAAAAAAATTATATAATTTTTTTAATAACTAAAAATATTAACATTATATAATTAATATAGATATTTAAATGATTTGTGGGTATTCGTAATGTAATGACATAATTTTTATATTAAATTGAATATGATTTAATTTGAATATTTGCATACCTATAAGGGGTGTTGCATGTCATGTACTTATATTAGTTAATAAGATCCGAAACTACCATGTAGCAAGCAAATAAATAAATTATTACTATTATTATTAACTATTGAAGATTATTTATACTCATTGTTCTTATATAAATATACGAGTACGTGATATAACAGGGAAGTAAATACAATTAATAGTAAATCTTATACATATGATGATTACAGATAAGCTAGAACATGGCTAACAGTTAGTTATAAGATAATTGAAGCCGTGTGCAGACGTATTTCAAAATGAATATATTAATAGTGTTATCTTTAATATATACAATTAATTATACAGAAGCTGCCAAGATACTAGGATATTTCCCGACTCCGTCTATAAGTCATCAGATAGTGTTTCGGCCATTGATGCATGAACTAGCCAAGCGTGGACATGAAGTGTATGTTATTACAACCAATCCAGCTTTTACCAAAGAGCAATCTCTTGGAAATCTAACAGAAATAGATGTTCAAGATATATCATATACGAAATGGACGGATGCAATTCTAAGTGCAGATGTTACAACCGGAAAAAAGGATGACGTATCACAACAAATAATAACTATGTACCGTATATGCTTGGGTTTGTTTGATGAACAAATTAATGCGGCTGCTGTGCAGAATGTTTTAAATGATAAAACATTAAAATTTGACTTGATATTCCTAGAATCGTATTTCTCACCTGGATTGGTACTTTCGCATTATTACAAAGCGCCTCTCATTCTTATTAGTTCAATGTTGCCAATATACAATAACATGGGAGTTATTGGAAGCCCGGTCCATCCGATGCTATATCCGATGGGGTTTTGTCGTCAAAAAATCAACAATCTTACAATATGGGAGAAGATATCCGAATTGTACATGTATTACGGTATAGTGTCAACAATTTATTTTGGTAGAGAAACCGTTAATAAATTGGTGAGAAAAAATTTTGGGTCACATGTTCCGAGTCTTGATGAATTGGAAAATAATGTTGATATGTTGTTTATAAATGTACATCCGATTTGGGATATGAATCGGCCTGTCCCACCCAGCACTATATATTTGGGAGGATTACACCGCAATCCTGTGAAAGAATTACCAAAGGTGAGTTTATTGCATTGAAGGCTCATTAATCTATAAATGAAATCATGATAGGACATGTTTAAATTCAAAACCCATTTCATTTAGCCATTCATATTTTACTCAAATAACTTACATAACAAAATTCAAGCCAAGAATTATAATAATTTTCATTTACTTTTCGTAATAAATTTAGTTGAATATTATTACAAACTGTTTACGTAATTGAGCTTTACAACAATTACTAACCAATTTAATTTAGCTTGAATAATTAAATTCTATTGAGATCTAACTTGCATAAATTTTCTGAATAAGCTACCTACAATATGTATACCAATATTTTTTATTTAATTAATGATTATGGTATGGTGTATTCGCGCAGCTAACGGTTACACTTGCGGGGCACCACGGAGTGGAGGATGATAAGAGATTAGCATTAAGTCAGGTCAGTTAGCTCATTGCGAGAAACTCACCAGGAATTTATCACAATGATTTCCAGTTAATTACGGAAGCTTGAATCTATAAGTATAACATCTCATTAAGGCCAATATAAGCAGAGACTTAATGGAAAATGTTGCAAAAGTGAATAACAATGTGATTCAGACAGAGTTTCACGGGTCAACTTGGTGATAAAATGTTAATACACTTACAGGATCTGCAGTTCTACTTAGATGCCTCAAAACATGGTGTCATCTACATTAGTTTTGGTACTAATATAAACCCCTCAATGTTGCCACCAGAAAAAATGCAAATGCTAATAAATGTGTTATCTAATATGCCTTATGATGTATTGTGGAAATGGGATACAGATGAATTGCCTAATCGACCAAAAAATATTAAAACTTTCAAATGGCTCCCACAATCCGATCTTCTTAGTAAGTATACGAATGAATTCTTAATATTTTCTCTATTGTTTAGGTAGGTGTACATAATAACAGTGCAGAAATTGTTTTGTAAGATAAATGATATGAAAGTATTTTCAAATCAATTCATCAATCAATCAATTAAATAAATATCTCATATATTTATTTATGTAAGTCTATCACAAACACTTATTTTATAACAACTTTACCCTCAGTTACAGTTACAGTCACATTCGAGCTAAGAAGAACTGACAATAAACTTAGCTGTTGTTCGTTTCAAATGAGCTTGTACAAGAATTGTATTGTACAAATACAGATTGTTTTTTAAATTAGGGAGAATTTAGTTACCACTGTCTGCTATTGCATTTTTGTCAAATCAAAATAATCAGCGGCCGTAGACCGAACAGACCAGTCCCCAAACAGTGCCCATTCACGAGTATGGCCTTTGAGTCAACAATCATTGACTCAGCTAATTAATATGATATCAATTTCAATCTTCTGTCTATCATAAAATATCAAATATTTTATAAGTTGAATTTAATCCAACACATCAAAATATTTTACACTCAATTAAATCATATATATAACCATAATATTCCATCTGATTATGTTACGATATATTATTTTTATAGGGCATCCAAAGGTACTATTGTTTGTAACACAAGGTGGGTTGCAGTCAACAGATGAGTCTATAACTGCTGGTGTACCTTTGCTTGGTCTTCCGATGCTTGGTGATCAGTGGTACAATGTGGAACAGTATGAGCGACTAAAAATAGGATTAGGGCTGCAAATGGAAGAACTATCAGAAGAAAAATTCAAAAACGCTATCATTACTCTTATAAATGATAAAAGGTATTTCCATTACCACAATAATCTAAATATATATAACTCAAAGGTGACTGACAGTGATCTATCAACGCACAGCCTAAACCACTGGACGGATCGGGCTGAAATTTGGCATGCAGGTAGATGTTATGACGTAGGCATCCGCTAAGAAAGAATTTTGATTACTTCTACCCCCAAGGGAATAAAATAAGGGATGAAAATTTGTATGAAACTTTGTCAATTTTAAACCGATCGGGCTGAGACTTTGCATGCATAAAGCTACTATGACGTAGGCATCCCCATAGAAAGAATTTTGATAAATTCCACCCCTAAGGAGATAAATTAACGCGGGCGAAGCCGCGAGCAAAAGCTAATAGCAATATAAGATTTTTTAGTATTGGTAGGTTCCTTAATTTGTATTGTGTGTTTGTTAACGTACATATTTGTATTTAACTTCATCCTAAGGTTACCTGAAAGAGGTCGCTTTTTAGCGATAAGACCGCCCGTTGTTACCACTTTTTCTTATTTATTATTATATTTTTGTACATTAAATTGCACATATAATTGTGTATGTAACTGTGTTTTCTGTGATAGGATCTATAAAGAGTTTCATTCATTCATTATATAACCAAAAGCAGTTTATATCAAACAACCAATGCATTTTTTTAAATAATTAATTAATATTTTTTTAGTTATCGCCACAACATAGCCAAGCTTCGGTCTCTAATGTCCGACCGACCGGAGAGTTCGCTGGAGCGCGCCGTCTGGTGGACCGAACACGTCCTACGTCACGGCGGCGCGCGACACCTGCGCTCGCCCGCCGCAAACATGTCCTGGACAGAATATTTGGAACTAGAACTCGTTGCATATATACTTTCATTCATAATGGCATTCATAATTTTAACTATATACATAATAAAATATACTGTAAAACTTATTTTACCACCATTATATAAATAATTAAATATTACATTTGTATAAATGTATACCTTTGAGGCATTACGTGCCAATCTATTAGAAGACACGTGTCACTTGATGTCTTTGTCGTACTGACGTCCCACTGAGACTCTAGCTAGAGTTTTTGGTACAAAAATGTCTAAATAGAAATGCTTCTATATATTACAATAGTCGTGACTTATAAAAAAAAAAATATTTATTACTGTTTACAATCAAATAAATGATGAATACACATTCTAACAAAAGTACCACTGTATGCAGAAATAATTATACATATATTTGAGAAACTTTTATTCTGAGTTTATATATCGTATACAAAATATAATTTAGGGAGTTGAACTATATCATGCTAGTTTGTTCAAGAATTATTTTTATCTTCTTTGTCGATGGTGCATAATAACATAGTGTTATCTCTAGTCCGTAGTTCATTAGTATTTGATGGACAGATGGAGCTTTTGTAAAAGATCACCTTGCGATAATTTCTTAAATACAGAAAATTGGATAAATATATTTCAATAGATTAATATAAATATATATAGATATGATGTTTTTTTTGCGAAAACTTTCTTTGTTGAGTCGAATTCTCTAACTCCACTAATTACTAAATTCAGATGGATTATAAAGAATAATACGACTAATTAAAGTAATTGAATATTTCTAAACATTTATGAATTTCATGATCAAATTAAATTATTACTAATTAGATTGATAATCTACAATAATTGTTAGAATTAATTCATTTCATTTCTTCTTTGGTATAATTTCATATCATATTGGGTATATGACTTTGGGTGTTTTAGGATTTTATTTTTTAATAAAACTTCTATTATGTAATTAGAAAATGAAAACAATATGTAATTAACTACCTGATAGTAAGAATTCTAAGAACATCACGTTTTTTTATATACTACGATGGCAAATAACCATACGGCCCATCTGATGGTAAATAATTACCGTATTACGTTTGCAAATGACGGCCGTGATATTACTCATAAGTTGCCAATCCTGAGTCTCTCCTTCTCCGTAATTTCACCCTTTTTTCTATCTCTTTAATAAAATCACTAGATAGCAACTACTTTCTAACTTGCAAGTTAACGGAAATGTATAATCTATTTATTTTAATAATATATCTCGGTTGTCTAGCGGTTTAGCACACTGCTTTACTTCCGATGGTCGCGAGTTCGATTCCTCGCATTGTGTAAATATTCATGTTCATGAGTATGATTTTTTATATCTGTTCGGGTGTTTTCTATATATATTATGTATGTATTTACAAAAAAATATCAAAGTATTTATAGCAGTTACCGGGTATTAGACCAGTAATACAAGCTCTGGTTACCGTGGTACTAGATGGCGCTGTGTTAATTTTCCAAGTTTATTTTATTATTATTATTTGCAAAGAAAAGCAACAAAAATAGTTGTTTACATTACGTATACAAGTTTCAGCAGTCTAGTAATTGTGACTAATGCTGTAACTGGAGATTACTTTGTTGGTATAGACAGGCCATAAGATAAATTACTCCTTTAGTTATAAAAACGTCAAACATCCAGTAAACTCTATAAATTCCCTTTTAGTTGATCAACTGTTTTGTTCCTTTCATTACACTTATATTACTGAAAGACTGAAAGACTAATAACAAAGAATATGATAAATGGCTATATAATATATTAAATGGATTTGTAAGAACATTTAGTGGTTGAAATTCGAACATGATTAAATAAACATTTAGTAACAATTTGATCTCAGTTTTTTTTTTAACCACTGCGTTTAACAATAAACAAAAGAGTACATATGCATGTGCGTGTCAAATGCATGACAGTATATTTAATGATTTAAAAAACATTAATGTTCTCCCTTCTCTTCTTATCAATACAAAATATAATTGTGCGAAATTTCATTCTCCTCTAAGAGGTTCTAAGTTATTGCTTCACAAACGTTACATATTTTGGATCATCGACTTTAAAGATACATTTCTTAAATCCGTTTTTCCAAATATTTATCATTGTATCTATTATCATTGTATTTGTTATCTATCCAAAATGGCTTTACTGATTTCTATGAATTTTTTAGCGTATATTTTGTAGGTCTGAGAATAGGTCGTAGACTTGTGTATCTAGAAATAATTTATATGGTAAAATAACAGTTGCAGAGTTAACTAGTGTATATCTATATGTGTAATATGACATCACAACTTTATACTCAGCAGTGTAAAAAAAAGTTGTTGTAGTCTTTCCGGTATTTTCTTTTCATATATTTTAATTACATACATGATATTAATTAATTATTAATTGCACTAACTCGTGTACATATAACCTCATTAAGCTGTTATGTAATTTTAATCGGGTCAATAATAATCATGTTTAATTAAGATAAATATTCTCAATCGAGATAAACAGGGCTATAATATACATAATTACATAATTATAATGGCCGATGGGGGTGATGTATCGGCACTATCGGGGCAGAATATTGTCGTCAGTGTCATGACTGACGATTGAGAGTCATGAGACGATTTATAATTATATTATTATTACATATGTATGTTAGTCTATAGGATATTTATAATATGAGCCATTAGTATAATACCACTGGCGTTGCCATTCCGGAGAACTAAGATGTCATGCTTTTCATCATTACATTTCACTGCTTTATCATACTCTTTAATTAAAAGACACCTCACAAAGCAAGCTACTGTAACACAGATGCTTACAATATTTGTTTTCACAGTATACAAACGAGCGGCTCACCTGATGGTAAGTGACTACCGCCGCCCATGAGCAGCCGCAACACCAGGGGAATTGCAAGTGCCTTGTCGGCTTTTAAAGAAGAAATACGTTCATTTATTGAAGGTCTCAATTTTGTGTCGTTTCGGAAAATGTAACACAGTCGATGTTTTCTATTTTTATTTTTATAGCATAGGGGACAAACGTGCTTGGGGCTCACCTGATTGTAAGGGACTACCGCCACCCAGAAGCACCTGCAACACCAGGGGAATTACAAATTTATTCTCGTTCTTCTTAGAAAAAATAAGTTATTTCCTTAAATGTTTCATTATCGTGTTGGATCGGAAATACCATTGCTAATATTTTTTTTTTATTTTATACTTTCCGTTATTGGAAATTAGCTGTTAACCATTAAGTTCTTTAGGTGCATACTTCATTAGGTACTGCTTATATCCATCAGGTACACATCCAGTTATATACCAGAATAATTTCGTAAAATAAAAATTAATTTAAAAAAAATGTGATATTGCTCAGCAATATCGTCTTGTGGCTAAAGAGCATGAAATGGCTGTACACAAGAATATTACACCTGAGCCCTGCCCTTATATGGTGTAGCATATTGCTCATGATATTGTTATTGTTATTACAAAAGACCCATTTTGACTCAATATAGGGCATAATATATGGGTCTTCGTAATAATATTCTTTATTTTCTCTAAGTATATAATATACATAGTTAAGTATATACCTAAAAAATACACATTTTACACAGTGCTATCTAGTTAAGCTAAGCAGAACTTGTGTTATGTGTACTAGAGAACTGATATAAATACTTACACATTTTTTGTTGTTGTAAATACATACATTATATACATAGAATACACCCAGAAGGATACAAATAATTATACTCAAAAATACAAATGTGTGCAATCGAACGAATCTAACAAATCTAATGGAAATGTGAGGAATCGAACCCAGGATCATCGGAAGTAAAGCGGTTTACTAAACCGCTAGACCATCGAGGCCGTCAAGTCTAGATATATAAACATAGATAGATATATAAATCCTTTATCCATTTTTTACAAGAATTCAAAGTCATTGGGTATACCAACGGTTTTAGAGCTCGTAAACTCAACAGCAGATAAAGTTTGTTTTATTAACTTTGGGATTCAAACTCAATCTTAATCTTATCACGAGTACAATGTCAATCCAATGTATATTTCTAAAAGATTTCATAAAGTATCATAATTCTGAAGCCTATGTTTATATAATGAATAAGAAACGTAAACGTAATGTGACCAAACAGATAAATCTCGATTCATATAAGAATTGTATTTAACAAAATAAATTGTTCTACAAAATGATAGATAAGATAACAATATATCAACAACGTAACGTAATAACATGTTGGGAATTCATTTCAATAACTTTTAAACTAATTATTTACTAAGTACTTTCATATTCAATTATCAGTACTGAAACAGTTGAAATGGTATTTATTCCTTTTGTTAAACGTGATTAATTCTAATACACAGTTTTCAACCTTTATATTATTAGAATAACAGACAAACTTACTGAAAGGCACGGACGGTCATCATCATCACCAGCTTCTTTCTCATCCAATTTATTTGGGGTCGGCGTAATATGTTTTTCTCTTTCACGGTATGGACATGTATTGCGAAGTGATGAGGAATATGTGGTCAAAAATGCTTTACAACGGCCCAAATATAAGAGGACATCCTCTTGCTATCTGGTAGATCAAAATAAGAAATTTTATACCGACGGAAAAAAGCCTAGAAACAACCTAGGACAGTGTGTTCTGGCACCACAAAATTAGGAGAGCCGATCCCACATAAAGTGGAATATTGCAAAAAAGTAGATTGAGTGATCAATCAACAAACTATTAGATTAATTAAAAAAAAAAAAACTATTCTTTACTGTTTTACCAGATAAAATATATTTATGTCTACGAGTGGCAGAGGGCATTTCAATTGCACGTATTCCACAAAAACTTATGGAGCGATGGAAGGCTGAGTTCTGCCTGACGGATAAGACTTTAGTTTGACCACTAGGGTTCGAAACCGTCATTTCGATCCCCTAAGTATATTAGGTGTCTCCAAATCGTGTTAAAACGCTAACGTGACGACACGACTCAGACAATGATCAAGTAAGTATTCCACACTCCCCACTCCCTTGGGGGTAGATCGTCTTAGAATAGATTTTTGCACACGTTAAAAAAAATGGTGTCACCAAATAGATTTTATTCTATGAAATCGAACTCACGACCTTATGGAAACAATATATAACGACATTCTTTTTTACTGTTATTGCTTATATTTAATTTTGTTACAGTCGGAATATTGAAAAAAAGGTTTTCCCGCTATAAACTCAATACTACAAGGATGATATGAGACGAAAATTATTATTCGAAGCCATTTTGTGGGAACTATAACTTTTACTACCCCTTTTTATATTTCTTTTCCTCGGTTTCATACCACGAACAATTTTATTGTTTTGATTTATTCGGGCGTTATTTTTATAAATTAATTAATAAGTTCTTTCTTCACTGCAGTTGTGGCTTCTTTGTCAGGACTGCTTTGCGGACTGACCAGTAATAATACTAGATCTACCTATTATTATTCATCCATAAATGATCTATCATGAACATATATTTAATGAGCAAACTATATTGGTATGTATTAACCTAATATATCAAACAGAAACACATAGTATTGACGGCATCGGTGGTCTAGCGGTTTATTACACTGCTTTACTTTCGATGGTCGTGGGTTCGATTCCTCACAGCGAAAACATTTGTATTCATGAGTACCTACTGTTTGTATCGGTCTGGGTATTTTCCATTATATGTATCTATTATAAAAAAAATATTTATATCAGTTGTCTAGTACTCATAACAAAAGCTCTGCTTACAATGGGACTAGATGGCGCTGTGTTAATTGTCCAGGGTTATTTATTTATAATAGATAGAACGGAATTATATTCAGATGCGTCGTGTTTATTGTTTACCATTCTAGTTGAATAAAAGAATAATCTAAATAATTTCTCTATATTGAAACTAATAACTCTGAATAAATAATTAAATTTAGCTGCTACGTGTTATTAGAATCAAAATCTTGTAGTTTTGCTTTTCGGTTTAAAAACTATTCTGAAATTATGTATTCACTGATAAAGTTTTCTCCTCTGTTTCACTGAGGGTAGTCCTCAGACACAACTTCCGTTTGGTTTATATTTCTATTGGATTATAAAAAATGTCACATACCAGTGTAATCCTGACCGAATATATAGTACCGAATATACTATGTCTATCAGGCGCCATCTTAAATTCTTCGTCTTTCGAACCTAAAACAAAGTTAATGCTCAATTTACTGCGGCGTCATTCGAGTCCACCAAAACATATGCTTCTATAAAACATTACACTAGAAACTTTGAATCTTTGTCACGACTTTGAGAACAACATAATCTTATTATCAGATGAATGAAGACATTCTTCGGAGTTCGTTCGATAATCATAATGTGCTTTATTCCCATTGTACAAGATTGGATCTTCAGTGTGTTTTTGGAGGGCATTTAATATTACGCCATGCCTTACTAGTACATAAATATGGTTTCGTATATTAATAATGCTTTATTCGTGTTTTTGTATGAAGAAAATGAGGAAAGCCATACAATAGTCTGGACATATCGAAAGTAAATGAAATGATAATATAATACATTCAAGGTAGAGTCGACTTTGTAAGTACATATCTACAGATTGTATATAAGTATAAATAGTCGCTTATTATAATATTTATGTTTACAATTATCATAATTTTTTTAAAACTGTAATTTTTTTGTCAATGTGTTTTCTAAATAATAAATATATCACGACTGGTACCTGATAATGCGGCTCGGATGATCAGATGGACCTTGATGATGGTTTCAGTAGATTACGGGTTGTAGAAATTATAGATTTTGCTTATATTCTTAAATTTATTGTTAAATATACTATTAATTACAAATTAGTGTGAGTGAACTAGAAAAGTACGTTGCCTCGATTGAAATTGGTGGGTGTGCGCTCTAATCGGAACGCTCCTTTTATGTTGCGTTTTGTTGCTGCTTGTACCCGACAATGACTGTGATTTTAGATAGGGTAGACAGAAACATAATAAAGTCTATGTTGTGGTGAATACAATTGCCGTGAGAATATTTGGATTCGAGGTAGTAAGGGGAGGACTATCTCTGATTCATTTTGTTTGTTATAGTCGTTTCTTATTCTCATTCTTCTTATGATGATTCACCAAGTTTGCATACCGAATGAGTGGGAGAATAGAAAAAAAAGGTGAATATTCAAAAGTGCTTATATTAAGTTTATTTGAACAAACATTATTTCTATCTATTTTTATAGAGAAATAATGTTTGTTTATCATACTAATATTATAAAGAGGAAAAGTTTGTTTGTTTGTATTGAATAGGCTCCGAAACTACTGGACCGATTTGAAAAATTCTTTCACCATTAGGATACTACACTATCCGTGAGTGTGGGCTATATTATATTTCCAAAAAAATTAGGGATCCTTACGAAATCTCCAATAATGTAACCCATGGCGTAAAAAATTACACAAAAAAATACCTAACACCGCATGCGCTGCGAAAACTATTGATGATAGAACAAAATTATGTACTTTGCAGAGCACATCATTATCTATAAAAAGTGGCACGACGGCATGTGTCTATCTATTACAGTTACGTCACAACGATTGCTGCAACTCTCTTAAAAGATGGAAAAACTGCTCATTCTACTTTTAAATTTCCGCTATCCGTAATTCTTCAGTAACAATCTACATGTTATATCCAGAAAATAGGGCCTTTGATAAATTATAACAAGTTGTCTCATTGATTATGTGGGATAAATGCGCCATGAGCCATAGAGGCTTTGGATAGAACCTTAAAAGATCTTAGAAACACCTCTGCTCTCATGGGCGGGATTACTTTTGAATTTGCTGGAGATTTCTGACAGACTCTCCCAACAGGAAGAGTCTGTAATAGAGAGTAAATAACAATTAACATCGTCTCTCTTATGAACTTTAATTGAAAGTTTAAAATTACGGACGCATATGAGAGCTCTTCTTCATAGAATCATAGTGATTTTCCACAACAACTGCTCAAACTTGGGGATGGAATTTTTCCCATTCCAAATTTAAACAGAAATTGTGAAATTTTTCTGGATGAGTCCCTAGGTCAAAACATTCATAATTTAGAAATTTTAAAAGATGCTGCATACACTGACATCGAGAATTTGCACGAAAAAGGCTTTCATTGGTGGTAATCTAGGGCAATAGTGATGCCTAATAATGATACTGTCAACGAAATAATCTGATTATACAAAAAGTTCCCGTACAAATAAAAAATTACAAATCAATCGACAGCGTGACTAATATCGAAAACGCAGTTCATTATCGACAGGATTTTTTACTAAACCCTTCGGGACTGGTACCATACGATTTGACGTCAAAAATTGGAATTTCTCAAAAGCATGATCCAAACATGATTTTGAGTACTGTAAACCCATCAGAGGCTGCTTACTAAGGAATTGAAGGACAATTTAATTGTAGTGACCATTCCACCGGCACGGGCCACGGCAGCCGGGCAATTAGCTCATATACTAAGAATGCCGATGATCCCAACTGATCTGCCAATACCATTTAAACGGCTTTAATTTCCGGTTAAAATATCTTCTATGTAATATAACTATGTATGTTTTGATCTTAAAAAACTACGCGGATTTTGATCCGTTGTTATTTAAAAGATAGAATAGATAGAGTGACTCAAGAGGAAGGTTAGTATATATAACGGCTCACTACTGAACACAGATCTTTAAACGAGCGGTAACCTACATATTCTATGTCCACGCGGGCGAAGCCGCGAGTGGATAGCTAGTTATAATATAGAAATGTTAGTTTATTTTTAGAGTATGACATATAGGAAGCGGTACCAATATTTATCTTGGAAATTTTAACTTTCACTCCCTCTAATTGCGTTAAAGTTGTTATTTTAAACTTAATTACTTAAGTTTGTAACTTGAGGAGTTAATTAATGAATATTGTTAGTTATGTACAAGTTTCTTTAGATTAAGATGTAGGCAGTTGTAGAACTCCGATTACATTATTCATTTAAAAGAGCAAGACGCAAATTTCTTGATCGTTCTTCTTGTAATGATTTTACGAATGAGTAGTAGAATAAAAAAATATAATTATATGACTATTCAACAGTGCTTATCTTAAATTTATTTTAATAGACGAAATATAAATATATTTCTATTCAATCTCTTTTAATTAATATAATTAATTTTCATAATGGTTCCAGATGATCTCTTTTGTTGATCAAAAGGTTATACTTTATATTTATTTATATTACTATTGTATATATCACGATGAGTAAGTAGTATTGTGGTTAGACAAATATTTTTTTTTAAACCACGACGTATAAACAGGCTATTTGGCTCGTTTGTGCTGTTGTACCTCCTAAAGAGATGAATCAATTATGATAAGTTTTTTTATTTTAGAGATGGTATTAAGGATATAGTTATTAGGTACAATATATTAGAATAGTTTTTGATTATAGTTATATAAAAAAATATATATTGAAACAAATTTGTATGCGTCGAGATGTGAAGGGGGTGATGTATCGGCGCTACCAAGGCAGATTGGCGTCGTCAGTGCCGTGACCATAGAGACGAATTTGAATTTATATTTTATTGTTATTTCTTGTGTATGTTAGTCTATAAGGTAAGGTTTATAAAATGGACCATTAAGCCTGAATTAAATAAAAATAATTCTATATATAAGTTTACGACTGTTATGTCGGATGGGATAGTCAGAAGCATATTGTCAAATGTTGACATTATGGTGAACGCATCTCCTTACATGCCTCCTGACTTTCCTTTCCATAATACAAAGCAGTTTTGTAGGTATTTTCATCATCGGCAAGTTAATAATATAACATAAAAAGCTTTAATTGTGTCGACCTGATTCTCTCCACTCAACGTGAAATTAATTGGGTATTTTTTTTCACACACTCCTACAAAGGTTAGTTACCTTTCACATTGAATCGAACGCTTCAAACCCAAACGGCTCAATGTTACAGAAATATATTTTATTAAGCACTAGACATATATCGAACGTCAATTGATTCTCATTTAGAATAGAGTACTGAAGTTGATTTGTAGTCTCTTAAGAGCATTCTGACCTTTACAAGAAAATTCAATAAAAGAAATAGTGTCTCATTATATTTGTAGTTTTGTTAACCTAAGTTGATAAATGCTTATTCGGCATGAATAGAAAAAATATATTTTCTGCCATTATTTATTAATAATTGGGATTATTTATAACTATAATTGGATGGGAGAAGGGGATCGTTAGTAATGCGGACTAGGGAAGTACACATTGCTAGAAATTGATCATATCCAATATTTAATGGCTGAAAACTGTGATTGTTGCAGCCTATCCTCTAAATACTATAAAATGATGTAGAGGTAACTTGCTTACTATAAGGTTCAAATTTGTATTATCGTGATAGGCCGGGTCATTGTGCTCCCTCTAATATTGTTGAGTGCAATGATGGCTGGCTCATCCGATCCGATGGCTGCTTGACTGTGCTTGAATGTTATTTCGAGTTACAAACACTGATTAGCAATAGGGTTATGAGTCCACATTACTAACAATCCCCCACCCTCTGGTCGTTACAGTAACTACTATAAAACAATTCTCTACAATGTTAACAATTCACACAATTCACACAGCGATATTTAGACTCAAGTTAAGCTATCTAAAGCTTGTGTTATGGGTACTAGAAACTGATAGATAATAACACATGCATATTCTACATAGAAAACACCCAGATTGATACAAACAATCATACTCATAAATACACATGTTTGTGCCGTTCGAAAAATCGAACCCGCGACCATCGAATGTAAGGCGGTGTGCTAAATCGCTAGACCACCGAGGTCGTCATACTAACAATGTATGAACTGGTACTACTGACTTCATTATTTATTCTGTGGTTTATGTTTTTCAATTAAATCTCATTTCGTGGGGTAATGAGCTCGCTTCCATTAATCAAGGCGACCAACCGCCGAAAATTTGGAAGAAAATTGCCTCGGTAATTGTAGTCTAACTGGATTTTGGTTTCGTCTATCAATTCCCTTAAAGTTTGCCGTTTAAAAAATTCAATTTTCGTTGACCCATTTAAATTGCGTAAGTTTTTGCTTTGAGAAATTTATTTCTAGAAAAATTCTGTGTTACGTAACGAAAGGAGACGTTTTTGTTTGAAGTATTCCAATACTAGTGATGCCTACGGCTACGTACGTATGCATTATAAGTCACCATTTATTGACGACAATCAAATGACAACATTAAGTAATGCATAAACATTTAATTTGGTTATTCTACCACATAAATTCTAATGTAATGTATGACTTTAATTGTAATGTGTAGTGTGTAATAATTGAAATATATAGTGTGGAATGCTATAGAATGTTAAAAATATTTGTGTTTAAATTAACACAAACAAAAGAAATTAACAGCCCGCTGTCTGGGGAAATGAAATAATAAATAAGAAAAAAAAAATATTTTGCTGACATTTGCATATTATATATAAGCGAATATCTGTCTGTCTATCTATTTATTCCTTATTACGACCTAATAATATAGTATACTGACTATTAAAATTATGTAATGCATAAGCTTTTAATATGATGACAGTAATATTAAATCCATAGTAATATTAAATATACTTCTTAATTACCTTTTCTCGAATAAACGGCTAAATTAATTTCAACAAAATTGTACAGGAAGATACCACTACGAGATAGCTTATGCTATCTTTCACTAAAAAGAATAACCTTGAGCAGGAAGAGATGGGAAATATAAATATGTGAAAGAATAGAATAGAAATCATTTATTCAAATAAACTTACATTGAAGCACTTTTGAATAGTCATTACATTTTTTTAATCTACTGCTCATTCGGAAAAGTAAAGAAACTTGCGTCTTGCTCTTTTAAATAATTTTATTATTACTTTACATTTTTAAGTTTAAGTGTGTTAATATAAACCACCAATTAGCACTAATTCAATTAAATACTCAAATAGAAAAAATATTGAATATATAACCAACTGGTTAAACAATTAATAAGAGGAAAGGAATAGGAGGAAAGAAGTCATATGTAAAAGATAGTATCAAAATCCTTAAAAAAATACGTAAAATATTTCACAGGTTAAAAAAGAAAAAATAGACTGATGAGTGATTAATTCAATTAAATAATCAAACTTCATTTTAATCCATTCGACCCACTTTATTTGCTTTCGATTTGGAATTCTCATAAAAAACGAAATGTTTTAGGGAAATTTCATTACATTCTCATAACTAATCCTGTCAGCATCCAACCAAAATCCAACTAAGCGAGTTTACTCTTCATCGAACCGAGCGACGCGACGCGACGGGGCGGTTTATTTTACCCACTGACTTCTGAAGTAGGATAGGGATTCAATTCCGGTCATTATATATAAAGTAGGTACTTTAATTAAAAGCTCTATACTTTAATAATAGTTTTACATGTTTACCAAAAAGCTGAATTGGCAGATTAATAAATAATTATTTCCACCACCAAAAAACAACCTTTGTAAACTGTTAGGATTTGGAGGGCAAGGGAAAATGACACGGGAGTTATATAATAACTACTGTTTACCATATGAGAGGTCTTGATTGCAATTTCAATAACAAAAAAAAATATTTTTTAATTCGTTGGAAAATTAATAATAACCTAAGAGAATTCACAGAGCATCGTCTAATCCCAAGCTAATAAACCTAACCCGATCTTATGTTGGGGATACTAGACAACAGTCGTAAATATTTTTTTTTATAAATATATCATTATCATTACATAGTATATATCGCCGTCTGTCCGTCCCTATGTATGCTTAAATCTTTAAAATTGTGCAACGGATTTTGAAGCGGTTTTATTTAATAGATAAAGTGATTCAAGAGAATGGTTTATATATATAATACATGTACACCCATGCGAAGCCGGGGCGAGTAGCTAGTATCATATACATAGAAAAGACCCAGACCAATATAAACAGTCATCACTAAACGATTAGATTTGACCCACCCTTTAGTGGCCCAAATTTATTCCTAGTGGGAATCTGATTGACAAATATGATGTTAATAGGTAAATATGGTGCAGATAAATGTATTTTTCATTATGTGTGAAAACCATAAAATATAATAAACGGTTTTGGAAATGCGCAGAAACTTAAATAACTTTAGTATACTTTCAAAAATTATAGGAATCAGATATAATAATTTTGATAGAAAAATAACCTATAAATAACTCAAGTTTGCAACTTAATATTTAACTTCAGATACGAGTATATTTGTATTTCTATTTAATGAAGCTGAGGTATGACAGAATAGCGTATTTTTAGCACAATATTGAGTATTTTTAGCACATTATTTTCGACGGGGAAGCAGCTGTACTGTCCTGTAATGTATTCTCCACTAAGCCTATAAGGGTAGATTATAATCAAGACTAGCTACTCGCCTCGGCTTCGGCCGGGTGTATTACACATATAAACCTTCCACTTAAATCGCTCTATCTATTTAAAAAACCGCATTAAAATCCGTTGCGTAGTTTTAAAGATTTAAGCATACATAGGGACGGACAGTCAGCGACAGCGACTTTGTTTTATACAATGTAATGATAAGATACCATCCATTAAAATAATATATACATAAACGTTGATACAATTCAAAGAGGCAATTTACGCTTGTTGTCCAGTACTAAAGGGTTCAGACGGGTTTCATACATTATTCATTGGTTTTTTTTTACAAAAAATAGCCTATGTAAATAAATATGAGTCAAAGTAAAGAAGTGAAGGTCTTCTTTTATTAAATCCCGTCGTAAAAGAGAATTATCATAAGTTTAACATGGCTGTGTATTGGTGTGTCTTTGGCGTTGTAGTTTCTAAATAAAATGGGACATCATAATCAGTTAATTACAACTGATTATGATGTCCCATTTTATTTAAAAGTTGTGATCGAGATTGTTCTTAACTAATTAATATAATTTACTAAATTATTTTTATTCGGGGATTATATACAATTATCTTACTAATGTTACAAACGCGCATGTTTGTCAGTATGGATGGATGTTTGTTACTCTTTCACGCAAACATTATTGAAGAAATTTTGATGAAACTTTAGAATATTTATAGCTTATACAAATGCGGTGGAGTATCGCTTTATTGTATCATACACCGGTGTCCAACAGGTACAGAGGTTTGACATGAGTTCCCGAAATGGCCAGGTTTAGGAACCAAACAAAACCTAATGACTGATTGCATTTGGTTTGGTTTGGTTCCTTTACCTGACAATTGATAAATGTCTTCCTAATTTAAAAATAATTTTAAATTGTTCAAACGGAACATAGAATTTTAGACTTTATTTACAAAGACTATTAAGGAATGGAGGTTATAATTTTTACGCAACTGCGGAAAAAGGGTAATGTTTTGAATAAAGAATTGTATTACAGTGCGGTCGTGAAATCGCTTTATCGTATCAAACGCGTGCGTCAAACCATAAAATCTGAAGGAAAATAAAGAAAATACTTATTTCCGTCTACGAGATTTACCAGATTGAGTTCTCTACGTGCATTTATGGGTGTAATATCTGGATATTATATCATATCCGGTTATGGACGGTGTTGTATTGTTTTGGTAACTTGAAAGCTTCGTTGTCGAGTTGTTTATAAATTCTACCAGTTTTGAATTCGAATCCGGCCGTTAAAAAATCCTTTCACTGTGTGATCCTATTTTTGGATATTTGATTTGATAATAAAATTTTTAAAAGTTCGTTTTGTAATATAGCTTGTTAATTTAAATATTTCAATTTTAAAGAAAAAGAATTTATACCATATTGTTATGACTCTAGATTCAAATTCATAAAAGTCATAAGTCTAAGATTACATATGCGAAAGTGTGTTTTTCTATCTGCTGGTTTGGTATATGGTTAAATGCATCTTAATTAAAATTGCTATGAAATATTATATCACAAAGTTGGACTCAGGGTATCTCTTATGCCGAATAAGCAGACTAAGTCGCGGTTAACAGCTAGTGTATAATAAATAATAGCTTGGATATTATTATTAAAATATGTCTTTTGTACCCATCAAAAAAAGCACAAAAGGTAAGCGTAAGCATTATCTATGTACGTTCAGTAAATCCGGGAACGTTAATCTACTCGCAGATCGGGAAGTAACCCAAAAACCTGCGGGAAAACATTCTAGTGTGACATAGTCCGACCGCATTTAACATTCATGAATTCAGCGCCCGAAGGGTTGGGAATACGATTTCAACTTACTTAGAGAGCCCATATTTTATGTGGTTGGAACCTTGTTTAACTAATAGGCTTGTATATGCACTAAGCACTTATGTTTTTTCAATTTTATTAGGTTTGTTCTGTAACCGACTTTAATAAAATGTGTTAGTTTATAGTGTGATCCGTTTTTTATAACTTAAAATATTTTTATAATTATATTTAAGCACATATCTTTAAACTAGGTGATAATAATTAACTAGATTATTTGTTAAGATAGAATATTGTATATATCCATCTTTATGTGACTCAATAAATATATATTTATGTATTTTTTTTTAATCTGTTTAGTCGTGTCACAGACCGACATACTAACATGGATATCCTTACAAAACAAACATAGCAATAACATAGAACTGCGATTGATATTTGTATGTATTATTCTTTGTAAAATAGTCTTATGTAATTTTAGGGTAGTAAAATTTGAAAGTTTTAGGAGTTATGAGTGCTGTACCTTAAATGTAACATGTCACTATTGGCATCCCCCTTCGATCGATCCCCCGTCAAATCCAAACATAAATTGAAATTATTACGGCCTGACCCGAGGTTCGAACCTCTAGAGGTGCTCTCAGACTAAAGTCGTATCCGTCAGACTGGAATTGACCTTCAGCCGCCCCATAAGTCCTTCTGCGGGTTTGGAGTACCGTCTGCACTCGCCTCCTACCGTCTATGAGGCTGTAACAGCTGCGTACAACAGCATAAGAGTAGCCTCAATATTACTATATTGAGGCTACTCTTATGCTGTTGTACCTCAATCGATTAAGAATCAAAATACTTAACCATTAATGCCGAAATATTGTAATTGCCTAAATAATGTCTCACGAAACAAATATATTAAAATTGTACTTACATATTCAAACATTATATATATTTTTATTCAATTTCATATTTAGTACGATATCATTTAAACAGTTACATTCCGGTCCTAGTGACCCCTACAAATGCCCATTTCTATTCCAACATCGCCGCCACTCCGCTATTAGCATTTAATATGAAAAGTTATTCAAAATCGTAGCAATTAAACCATTGAGTGAAGTCAAACCAGTGATTTTAACACAAATTAATAGGAATTTAATTATTTTGTTTGATAATTACGAAAACGTAGTTTAGTGATTTATAATCCAAATATATTGTCCCGAGTTTGAATGGTACGCGTGCTTGCATGAGAATTAAAATTTCCTAGTAAAATTGAGATGATGATGAAAATACTCCTAACAATACATATCTATAATGTTACGTTACGTGTTAGATTATTATATATTAGATTATATTATTAATATGTATTTTTTTATTTACTTACCAGTCGTGAGCTATTAAAAGTGATTAACGTAATTTAATTATTTATGCAGTATATTTAAACAAATACATTTAATGAAGATCATATAGCATAGTCGGTTACATTATTATATGATTTTATGTTACCATAAACCACTTGACTACTTCAGCTCAGCTTTCACTGAGAAGACCTCTTGAAATGTCCATTTGGCGGCTCGGATTAATTTGTCGTGTTATTGGTATTTAGTACTGGTTAGATTTAATCTTATGGCCTTTATGGAATGGATATGAACTCTATGTATGGTCCACAATGGTCTTATATTATACTAAACCACTAGGCCATAACGATTTCATAAAAAAAACACAGTATATGAGGAGAAATTAACCTTAATTATACGCACCATGCCATTGATATAATCTCTCTGATATTGAAGTAAGGCATTCACTTAACTCTCGACACTTATACACAAATAGGATGTATTCGGATGTAGACTTCTCGCAAATTAATTTATATTCGGGATGAGAATTGATCAAATTCTCAAAGTACGAGTCCCCGCTCTCACTTATGAGTTGAACATCAACCAATTACAAATTAACATTTGTACAATTTATACGTTTCCCATTTGAAAGCAATATAAAGTGAAATTACCCTAATTGTTGAACACAAAACTTCAGGCAATTAGTGTCTTCGTTTTATTTAATACTAGCTGTGCCCGTGGTTTCACCTACGTTAAATTTCAGCTTATAAATTTCAATGTAAAATATAGCCTATGTGTTATTCTGATGCATAAGCTACATATATTACTGTAAAGTTTCGTCAATCAATCAATCCGTTCAGTTGTCTTTACGTGAAAGAGTAACTCGCAAACTATCGCGTTTATAATATTATTAAGATTAAGATAAGATAATATTTGTTTACATTACAGCTCACTGTTTTATAAGAGAACAGACCATTTAAAAGTAAACACTATATTCTTTATATTAGATCCATTATTTTTAGTAGACATTAATAGTAAGATCCATACGAATAAGTTGGCAGGACACAAGTGAACTATTATAGTCTGAGGATTATGAAAGATCATAATCCTCAGACTATAATGCTTCACTGGTGTGCCTATATCTTTATAGGCCTAACCTTAGGCCATCGTGGTCAATTCAACAATAATTAATCACCATGGTTTCCAGGGAATCTGGACATTACTATTCTCGATTGTTATCAATCCCATTTCTACCTTAATAATTATATTATTATCTAACCACTGGACCTTTGTCTGTCCTCATGAAATGAGTATTTAGCCTTCTACCATGACGCTCATCAAGCTCTTTGGTGATGTTTTTTTTATGCTGCTGTAACTGCAATAGCCAATAAACAGATGCCTTTCCATTACTTAGTCTTAGTTTTGTTTGTGTTATTAGAGCCATAAAGCTGATGGCTTAATAGGGAATGTAACATTATGTACACACATTCACCGGTGTTTTTTTTATTAAGGGCTTTAGGTTATTACTCGTTGCTAAAGAGACCTCTAGCACTGCGACTTGCATAGATCTATTGTGTCCGCTCTTTTAGTTGTCTAGGCCGGTCAGGAACAAGACAGAAAGGATATTTTTAGTAGCGATGGTTTTTATCTGCTCAGAATAGACTGTGTATTTTCCAAGGGAGATATTTCGTTTATGTATGAGTGGGCTACATAAACATAGGATGTGTAGTGGCGTTTCTTTTTTCATTTGGAAATTTGCAAATCTTTCTTAGGCACCGGCCTAAGTATGCCGTGTATTTATTTATTTTGTAGTAACCAGTGAGGGCCGTAGTTAACTCGCACCTAACAGTTAGTTTAATATAAACTCGCAGAAAATAAATGTCTTTTAGTACGTCAACTAGTTGATCGACGTTCATCTTCCAGTACCCCTATTTCTACTCATTCCCGCTCGATGTATCTTTATATACTTTTGTATGTATTGAAATTTATATTTTCCGGATCCTCTATTTCATTTACTGATTAAATTTGTTATGCGAGTTATAAGACAGTCTCAGATTTCCCCGGGGTCTATATGAGCTTGCACGCTCATTGTGTCAATGTAAAACACTGCAAATCTTAACTTATAAGTTGTAGTGATGATTCTTTTTATTAAATTCACAAATTATTTAGACTTGTTTGAATACTTTAAATTTTAAATAATCTAATAAATATTCTAGATAGCATAATTTTCCTAAATGTTCGTTGTTATAATTGTTTTAATTTTGTTAGATTCACATGCTTTTGGATAGTTTTGTAGTTTTGACTTTAACACTAATTAAATAAATTATAAATCCAATTATATACTTGTTTAACAAATTATCTACTATTGACTTGTTTTGATTATTTTCAACCGGTTAGGGGTAAGCATTGAGAGGAGCTTATCGTCTATAGGAATTTTCCTGAAATGTTTGTAAGATCAGCTTTTTTTACTAATTAGAATACAGAATTCTAACACTGTGAGGAACTTAACAATTGTCAAGGTCTAAATAAAAAATACAACAGTGCACTACTGTTGTATTTTTTATTTAGACCTTCATCTGCATCGCCTATAGATATAAAAAAAAATATGAGTGTTGTCTGTTCTGTATGATGAGTGAGAGATGAAATGAGTGAGAGTTCTGAGAGATGAGTATGAGTTGTGTTGAATGTTCATATCAAATGGTTGTCTGTAAGATATTGCTTATTGCGACAGACTGCCTTTTGAGAAAAAGAAAAAACCGTATATGTTTTTTTTATTATGTTTCTTCTGTGTACACAATAAAGAGTTTATTATTATTATTATCATATCAAGATATGAAGCATAATTCAGAATATACTTTTATATACTAAAAATTATATAGTACCGTATTAACTTATTATTATTCTTTAAACTGCTTACCAAACAAGCGGTTTTTGCAACAGAAACTAGTTGAATCAAATTAACTTCGCAAACTTCTACCTATGAATTATATCTTTATAGGCGATTTGACTGAGAAAACCAAAACGTTTGTTTTTAAACTGACGTCATCTAGTTATGGTATATATTTAATAATCAATAAATAAAGAGGAAAGAAAGAACCCGAAACATGAAGTCGATAGCACATCGTTAATAATTACGTGATTAATTTACAATGAAAAATTTAATTACGAACTTTATTAAGAAGAGCGTCGACCCCAAATAATGGGATAAAGGCAAGGCAATGATGATTTTTTAATATTAATCAACTTGAGAAAGTCAAAGGTTCTTCAAAATTCATATGATTTTTATATTAAACGATAACTTTGACAATTTTGAAACGATTTTAATTATTACTTTTGCAAACGTTTTACTGCAATCTTACTATAAAATTGCAACTTTTTTTTTTTCTGAAATAAATATAATATTATTTCGTATTCAAGTGCTTAAACTTTGCAAGTTTACAAACTGTCCAACTCGAGTTGGAGAAGAAGGCAAGAAAGCAATTTAAACGAAGTCTAAGAAATTACATCACGAAGTTAGCTATTATATTTGAATAATTGAGCAGTAAAATTTTGATATGATTCTTAGGTACCTATTTCAGTAAGGTCTTGTCTTCAAAACAGTTAAATTGTATAAGAAAGAAATAAATTTGGAAATACATATATATTTATTTGTTCAATTTTACGGTGACAATATTATCTAATTGCACTACAATGAGTGCATAGCGGTTCCTCTGTTGATTATCGCATACTGTATAATTATTTATATTAAAATACATCTATTCAAAAGGACAACACACAAGTTTCTTGCTCATTCTTCTTGTCACGAATCTGCGTTTCGAATGAGTGGTAGAATAAAAAATATGATTGTTCAAAAGAGCTTGTATTAAGTTTATTTCAATAAACATGATTTCTATTTCCCTTTGTCACAAAGTAAGTATAGCTTGTACTAAATGTACGAGTAGTCCTGACAGCCGAATATAACGTTTTATATAAAAAGAATAATCGTTCTGATTTCTAGCTAAATAAACTGAATTTGATTACAGATATTGACTTTCGATTTCAGTTATCAGAACTCAATCAGATTTAATGTTTATCTTCCAAATTAGAGTTTTTCCACAAATAATAAACCCCAAACAGTATTAATCCATCCTAACAAACAACCTAGCAAATACAAGTATTGTAACTCGTCGAAAATATTGTCAATAGAAAATCTAATCTGCAATCAAAACTTTCCAACAGGACAGAAATAACAAACGAAAGGAAACAGTGGAAGAATAAACAGAACCAATTTTGAGATTTCTATCTAAAAACCGATACAAACACCAATACGCGTATAATAGGAATACGACGCACGCAGCATTATCATCATATACCCTTGGTGTTGAATGAAATTCAGTAAATGTATGGTCCATTTGTTAGAGGTTTGTTTGATCGTAATAAGAATAATTTTATTTATACTTGTTATTTTTTTATTTTATATGTGTTATATATTATTTCACATGTATATCGATGTACGAGATATTATGTTGATGAAGATCAAAGAAAGAAATAAAGAATGAGGTCCGTTTCCTCAAGGATTCTTTTTTGCTAATATATATAACAGATATAATATAAATTTACTCAGATAACAGTATCTTTTATATTCATCTAACCTTAATTTATATGACGTCAAAGGTGGTTTTACCACTAAAATTAAACTCTTTAAGCCTATATATCACACCTATAATAATAATAATAATAGCCCTGGACAAGTCACAAAGCGTTACTTGTCCCTTGTGTCTGTCTGACTGTCTTGCTGAACTGTGCTTGTGTTATGTGTACTAGACAACTGATATAAATTATGATATATATGTATAGCGAAAAACTGATACAAAGAATCATACTCGTTAAGAAAAATGTTTGTAGTATATTTATCGATATAATTAACTTTATTTCATCTTTATCCCAAATGTTACAAATATTCCTAATATTACGATGACTGGTTCAGTTCTAAAGCCACCAAATGTTAACAAATAAATAATCTCTATTTGACCTTTATAATTTGCAAGCGCTTGCAATAATTATTATAAGACAGACCTTCGCTAAACAGCGTATAATAAAAGTGTTGAACGTGAAAAAGCGCATTTGGATGATCCCCGTTACCAAAAGAAATATTTTGTAATGAAAATCTCAAACAAAATTACGAGGAAAGAAATTCAGTCATCATCCCGACGTCGTTTTCTTTGAACAGAATTATAATGTTTACGGTTCTTGGATTGATCACGCCTCAATATCTCTTTGACGAAGTATTTCTATACACTGCTCTTATTTGAATAACCAGAGTCTTGGGTTTTTGCATTTTTAACCTTATTTCTTGGAAGTATTTGAGTACAGTTTAGAAATTTCTTATATTTTTTATAATAAATACATTATTGGAAATTTGCAATATATTTTAATACATAAATGAGGCACTGATATTAGCACATAAATTATTTGAAAAAAAACTTATTAGTTCTTAAATTATCAGGTCTCCTGATGATACCTCTGTCACCACCTATCAGCAATTTTTTTCATAGAAACATATCAAACACGGTTTACCTATTAACTCTAATATATCAAATACTGATTAAGAAATTTAGAAAATATAACACATATTTATTTGAAATAATATTAACAAAAGAGGACTTATCTCAAAAAGGGATCTCTTCCAGTCAACCCAAAACAGCGTGGAATAGAAAGTGTTGAGTAGGTATAATTGTGCAAATAATAATTTAATTTATGTCATAAATAATTAAAAATAATATACATATAAATTTATTATATACGACTAAAAGAAATTGTATTGTAGATGTTAGCTTTGTATTCCAGGAATGAAAAATAATTGGCTATCACACATACTGGTAATGCAACGCCATATGGTAGAAATCAGTAATCCCAACCTACAGACATGAATTGAATAACAAGGATATAAGAAGATATTGAAATATGAAAATCATATTCGAATATTTTTGTGTGATTGGAAAGTTTCGATGGGAAGGGTTCGGAAGCAATTCGATATCCGCTTTATTAGAAGCTAATCCTGACTATCATTATAAGCCCTGAAGTGAATTCCGTTTTTGGATATACATATATTATCACATCTTATTTAATCGTATTGAAGACAACAAATTTTAAAGGTTACATGTGGTATTATTAAGGTTGACTTTGTAAAAAGTCGTTTGAGTCGTATATACACATATAGACGACCGTTAACGTTTACCTGCAGGTTAGACATCAGTCATATGAAAAATACTTGTTGGTCTAATAAATCAGATAATACCTAATCCATTTATCATACTTGATTAGAATTTATAATATTGTATATATTTAATTTACATATCTTAAATTGTAATCACTTCTCGATCACGATTTCGATGTAAAGTGAAGTAGACCGAACGAATCACACTTGATTAGAATTTAAAATATTGTATACAATGTTTAATTTACATATACAATGTCTTAAATTGTAAACAAGTGCGATTTGTTCGATCTGCTTTACTTTCCACCGAAATCGTGATCGAGAAACTAATTCTGAATTTTTCATATTTGTCATCTTTATTTCTTTCAAGCAAAGCACACCTTTTTAATATTAATAAAGTTACATTTCTAGCTTAAGTGGGTATAATTTGAATAAATTTCACATTTATATATATAAGCGGATAGGAAAAACTTTGCTTCCTATACCTGATCCAACAAAAGGTAGACGATAATACTCTCCATTTGTTTGAAACGTTTAATTATAAATGCAGGATGGATTAGCTAAATGATTAATTGAGGAAGGATTTTAAACAATTCCCACAAGATATTAGGTATTGGTTAATTCCAAAACCTACATAATCTCAAAGGAATATTTTATCTTCAGACCCATAACTTTGTGGTATTATGACTCACCAAGGACGGTTGTTGGGACATTTTAATTCCCTTTACAATAATTACAAAATCATTTATGTGTAAATTAAATATTTGTATCATATGAATAAATTTGTATAATTATACTCATTTATCATTTTTATTAAAAAAATATAGTATTAATATTCACATTAAAGTAGAATTATTGTTTTGTTAGGTGTCAATGTAAATTTTTCTAAAACTGAAAACTTTACGAGACAATTTAAAATTTCTGTTGACTTTCCAGTGAAGGTAATGCCAATGACAAATTAACGCTGAGCTTTCTACCTATCACGCTGGATTGAAATACACTTATTGAAATGTCAATTGGTGTGTTCAACATGATAGGATAACTGACATTGATATATAATATAATTTTTAAAAGGATATTGCTATTCTTTTATAGAAAGGTAAGTACGAAACTTTAATAACTATGTTAATAAGAAATATTACCACTTTGAGCAAGTTTAAATATTGACCCTGTGAGCTCGGCCTAGAGCTGGTCATTCATCTCTGGTCAAACAATAGAGACTTCGATATAACAATATAATCGGTATTATTATATGTCGCAAATGCAGTCAATGTACGACATACGTCTGTGAAATTATATATTGTCCCTTGCCGCTTAAATTGAGGCCTCTGCAGCACCACTCATAAGCGAAGTAAAATCTCAATAGCTTATAGCTATATAGTTAAACCAAAAACATTTATATAAAAACATACATAAAATTACAAATTGTCGTTATTCGCTTACAGTGAGGCCCCACAGTACCACTTATAAGCTTCTTACGAAACTTAAACAACTGTATTAAGCTTGTAACATTTATGTAAAAACTTGTATAAAATTATAAATTGTCGCTTTTCGCTTACAGTGAGGCCCCGCAGCACCACTCATAAGCGAAGTTTCGTACCTCAGTAACTGAGATAAGCGGGCAAAATTGAGCGCATTTAGTTGATAACATACCAAATTAAGCGTAAGCAAATGCTGTTATACAGAGATGAGGCTATTGAGGACTGTATCACGCCTACCGAGTATAACCATAACGGGGTACCTATGCAGTCTTATGCTAATGTAGGGTACATACACAGCAGATTTTAATTACTTTTAATCAGTTTCATAATATGGAAGTTGTCAATGCCTTTCAATTTATTTAAATATTGCAACAAAATATTGGTAATATATATCGTTCACTTCAGTTTTCTTAAATCTGGCCAGATGATTACGGCAGATGTGTATTTTCAGCAATTGCAAACCATGATGAAAATGCTAGCTGCTAAACAACCGAGGCTGGTCAATCGCCGTAGGCCACTGCTGCTTCGGGACAACCCTAGACCACACACTGCATAACAGACAGTTATAAAATTAGAAGAGTTACAATTGGAATGCCTAAGATCCACCGTACTCCCCGGATCTTGCTCCAACAGATTACCATTTTTTTCGAAATTTGGATAACTTCTTGCAAGGGAAAAATTCAACTCCGATGGGGCAGTCCAAAGCGCCTTCAAAGATTTTATTGATTCCCGTCCGAATGGTTTTTTTTAGTAAAGGATCAATGAACTACCTATGAGATGGCAAAAGTGCATAAATAGCAATGGTAGCAAAATACTTTGATTAAATAAATATATTATATTTTGAAAAAAAATCGACTTTAGGTCACTCCCTTACAAAACGCCAGTTTCATATGTTAGGACCTAATATTACTAATAACCACTAAAAAAATATTTTTTAGATAACCCCAGATAAAAAGACCTCCAATAAAATGTAGCTAAAAATCTATCTAGATAACATAAATTTTCTAACAAAAGAACCACATTAAAATTTTATTCGTTTAGGAGCTACGGCGCCATAGTTAGACATACAAACTCACATACTCACATATACGTTAAACTTTAAACTTTTCCTTCAGGGAGACAATAGCCTGTGTTGTGAGGAAATCGGCCACTGAAAGTTGAGATAGATGTTTATAACACAATTTATTTCTTTGTCTATCAAGTAATAAATTTTGCATATAAACATATGTTCTTAATCATGATTTACCTAACCCTTTGAATATTTATGATTGCTCAGTGTATATTTATGATTTTCAGTCCCATTCTGTTTTCTTGCTTGCACAAAAATTTCAATAACCACATTTTTAGGTGAGATGATTATAAAACCACAAATAAGATAATATTACATAATAAAACTATTATTTTCTTTGTCTATAAACTAATGTATTTTGTATATAAACATATGTTCTAAATCACGGTTTACTTAACCCTTTATATGTCTATAGTTGTTCGGTAATATTTTTAGTTCCGTTTCTTTTTTTTTTTTGTTTGCACAAAAATTTCCATAACCACTTTTAGGTGAGATGTTTATAAGACTACTATTTTCTTTGTCTATAAACTAAAAGAAAATGCATACAAAAATATGTTCTAAATCACTTAACCCTTTGAATATTTATGATTGCTCAGTTATATTTTCAGTTACGTTCAGTTTTTTTGCTTGCACAAAAATTTCAATAACCACTTTTTTATCGCACAGGGTATTATCGCAACAGGCATGCTCACCTCGTAACAATATAAAAATACCATATTCCGTTTTACCCTTAACCCTTCCGGGGACTCGCCATTTTCCTAGCAAAAACTTACGTAAGAGGCCCCGTTTGTCCCTAAGGCGTTTTTCACACGTGAAAGATAATCATATAAATGAGAGTGTATCAGTCATACAATTGGATTAAGTGCTGCACATTCTATTGTTTAATTAAACTTATTAGCTTAACTTTTTTTTTTCGAATTCTATAAAAATGTCTAAAATGTCTAAACTTCAATAGATATAGCTGTATGATTTATATCAATGAATAAATATTTATTTACAATAGGAAAAAAATAAACTTTCGAGTACTGATAAATTAACTTGTTGATACGAGCAACTATGTCTATGTTTCTATTGATACTCCGCTCCTGTTGGTCGTAGTATACTGTTTTATAGTCTCACCTCAATAAATAATATACTGAAATAAAATGTTTTTTTAACCTCAATATATAAAAATTTCGGGTCACGTTATTTGTCTACGATGAAATCCTAAACTACGGAACCGATTCTAATGAAATGTATACACTATAGGTCTGAAAATAGGATATCTGGTTTTTATACCCTTAAGGGATAAGGGTAGTCCACCACAAATAATTTTTCTTTATTTTATTGACATAATATTGTTTTTATGACATTTCTCATTCTCAGATGCTAGTAACAATAAGTACTCACAACGGGACGTATCTTTCGTGTAATTAGTCCCGTATATTACGAACAATATTATTATTATCAACCAAGTGTATGATTGACCCCGGAGGGGGGTAGAAGGACCAAAAATGTGGGGGGGGTACATTTTTGGTCCTTCGAGCCAGATACATATATAGCTCTGGAACCTATTCAAACTGTATCGATTAGCATTGCGAAATCATAATCGCAACATAATATTGTTAATCATTATCAACCAAATTATCAACTTATACATAATAGTTATACTTATATATATATACTAAGATACAAATAATAAAATATATATATTGTCTATATTATCTAAAATATATTTGAATCCCAAGAGGTATAATTAAATCTACGAATGTAAAGAGATGTGAACATTTATAATATCAATGACTCCTGAAATATGCCCTTAGAAATTGTTACCGCTGATTTCAACTGGAAATTTGCAAACACAATCCTATCACTTCATTTGATTGCTATTCGCAACCATTAATTTCTGATTTAAATAGAAATAATAACTTTCCTTGTTATAAAATTAGTTGACTTATTGTTTCATAAAAAGGTATATAACAATAGTATATACTTAGTTTTCTAGCAGTTTTAACATTCGTAAGAAATATAATTCGCTTTCAACCAATCAAAAATAAGATAGTTATATATTTCTTTCTCGTAATAATCATCAATACATAGTATAAAATAAAGTCGCTGTCGCTGTCTGTCCCTATGTATGCTTAAATCTTTAAAACTACGCAACGGATTTTGAAGCGGTTTTTTAATAGATAGAGTGATTCTAGTGGAAGGTATATATACATATAATATATGTACACTCGTGCGAAGCCGTGGCGCGTAGCTAGTATTATATAAATCTCAACTGATTTTGAATTTCATACGCCTTTTTAGCACTGCACTATTTTATTACATTGATGGTACAAAGTACAAAACCTAACAAACTCCCCTCACGTGAAAGAAACTTTATAGCATTACAAAACTCGTGCATTTAAAGATTTTTGGGCTCATAAGTTATGAGAATCGAAGACCCCGATAAGCTAACCGTGTGTGCCCGTTTCCCGTAAAATATTGAGGTGGCAGTAAATTACATGGCACCACAAATCGACGACTTTCGATTGTTCTTCCATTGATGCCCCAGTTTTTGCGGCAGTTATTTCAGCTGACGAATATTAAATGAAAAAAATGCGCGCTAAGTGTGGGTTTGAGAGATTTTATGGTGCTTTAACATCTTTATGTTAATCCGATATAATATTCCGCACATTTCCCTTACTATTAGTAATGGTAGTACCTAATACTAAAATAAACTTATTGTTTTACAATCAGTAGAATCACTGACTGTAAACACAGTTTTGAACTTATTTCACTATTGTTCACTATATACTAGTTAATTACTAATTTCTCTGTCTGTTTGTACAGGCTAATTAGTTAGTAATTAGTTACTAGTTACTAACTAATTAGCCTGTACAAACAGACAGAGATACAATACATTTGAAAAAAATCTAAATGTTCTATTTCACTTCTAACATCACTCTGACTCGGTTTTTGGCGTTTTTTTTTCTATAGTTTTATTATATATAAAGATATTTACCGTAATTATGATGTTTATAAAATTATCCTCCGATATTTTGACAGTATTATAAGAATACAGTAAAATACAGTTAATCTTTTTCAAATGGAATTTTTATTACTACTCATTCGCAAAGCAGATTCAGCGCAAAAAGAATGAACAAGAAACTTCCTCGCTGAAGTAATGAGATAATCACGAGTGATTTTTAATATCTCGGTGGTCTAGCGGCTTAGCGCTCTGCTTTAGTTCAGATGGTCGTTGGTTCAATTTCACCACGATGCAAATTTTTAATACATGATTATGCTTGTATGATCTAATCATCTAGATGATGAATTATTTTAACTTCGAAGCAAATCATTTTATATGTTACAGATATTTCAGTTTTGAACCTCGATTTATCGTTCTGAAATTAATTTTAACATATTAGAAATAATTTTGGACGTAAAATTTCACGATTACTAGAAGTACAATTAAACTAGGATACACTTTTACCATAAATTATATTATAAAGTACATGTAATAGGTAGAAAAACCTAATATGCATTAGTAAATTATTCAAGAGATTTTTTGCTAAGATACTCGTAATTCACACAGTGCAATCTATCTTGCCCTAATACCGCCCCGCCATTATTGTTTTTTATGGCTGTACCCAATAAGTTATGCGCATGTTATTTAGAAGAATAACTTCTTGTATAAAAAATCTATATCTATTTGTTTGTTCACACATTACGCCATACCGTTCATCTCATTGCAATAAAACATTGTCAATTTATTATTCTCACTTTTTTTTATGTGCTACTGACGCCTACTTATTTCGTCATACTCGTGAACGAATTCTGCTTGTAGGAACAGTCCTGCTCGAATCACTACGACTGATTTAATGTTATTATGTATTTAATATTTTGACCCTAATAATTTAAAGCTAATTCATAGTTTGTAATCATACATTTCGACTTAAAGTATGTAAAGTTACAAAGATTATATAAAAGAGCATACGCAAGTTTCTTACTCGCTCATCTTGTGATGGGACAGCTTTCTGAAGGAGCAGTAGATAAAAAAACCCGTGATGCACTAACGGTATACGCTGGCGAGGCACCAGTGGAGTATGATAATCACGGAGTTAGGCCTGTTAGCCCATCGTACTTGATTCACCAGGAATTAACTACGATGGTTTCCAGGGGTGACCGCGTGGAGGTCGATTTAAGATGGTAAATTATTAGTAATGGGATTACTATTCACCTTTATTAACAAGGTTGATTCAGAAACTAAAGATAATACTGAACATAAAAAATACTAAATTCAATTAGAATCTTCTATTTCGAAGTTGGTTCTAACTATCTACATACATAAATCAGTATATTCTAATGATTTTAGAGGAACACCGGTAAGCGGTTTATATAAGGCGTCTAGAGCTCCTACATATTCATTAATAAGATATTGATTCCACTGTCGATATTACGATGAACAGCCTTTTGTGGATACTCAATATATGCCATTACAAACTATGCTCTATTGCAGTCATCGGTAACTACAAAATCGTTTCAATTGATTTTCCTCTGAATTAATTTGCAAAATTCATTACTTTACATTTGTACTGTGGCTATTAAAACGGTTAATAGTATTGTTAATGGGTAGGTAAGTGTAATTAAATCCTTCCTCATTAATATACAATCAAAATTATTTACATACTAACTGTGACTGCGACTTCGTCCGCGTGGATTACTGACCTTAAACAAATAAAGAAAAAATCAATAATCTAACCCAAAAGAGGCAAAATAAAAACGTTTCATCGTTCTAGCTTTCATCCCCTTTTCATTTTATTTTACCCCCTTAAAGGTTACATTTTTACAAACTTTGAAAGTCATATTTATTTATATTTAATCAACAGCCTAAAAAATAAGTTTCAAGCTTCTAACTTAAACTTTCCATTTCCCCTTTCAACCTCTTACAACCCTCTTTTTACATTAAAAAGTAGCTTATCGCTTTCGGTATACCTAAAGATTAGCTATTGGAGAATGCCATGCGGTATTAACCTCTCCTTGTTTGTCCAAGTTATATTGTGAATTAAAGAATAAATAAATAAATGTACGTGTGTGTATATCACCAACTAAAAGATCTACGGCCTGTGATAGTGAGGGTATCTGTAATTTACAGTGGGACAAATGACTTCCGTACGTAGCAGGTTACAAGGATATGACAACCTCTGTAGTGTAATGGCGGATAAACGCTTTGCGGAAATCCTGTTTACGATTGTAGTTTTTAACCGACTTCATAAAGGAAGATATTAGCGGATATACTGCAATGTGGATGCGTGTGAGGTTAGGAATTAGTTGATCTAAATAGAAAAGATGAAGCATTTTGTTTGTATATTTGAAAAAGAAGAAATGAAAAAATACATGACTTTATTTTAAGATACTTAATTTTTTTTAAAAGATAAAGTTTATAGTGACTTAGGCAGTATATAATATAATTTTTATGGCAGAAGCCGGTACGCCAGTAATTATTAATGTAGTTGGAATGGTAAGAAAATTGTAAAAAAAAAAGGCGCATCTAATGGTAACTAAATCAAATTAAAATATCTTTATTCATGTAGATCTATTACATACTCTTATGATATGTCAAATCTACCAGTTCGGAATGCTTTAGACATGAGAAGAACTAACAAGAAACTGAGCTCGTAATCAATTCATATATATATGATAATACATGGTTAAAATAATATACCTTCAATTCAAATTTGGGAGAATACACTAACAATCAGCATATGCTACAGCAATTTTGTCAAAAGTAATCCGTCTCCTATACAGGAACAGCACCACGGATATCGTCATCATGCGACGTCATCATGTGACGCCTCTGGTACCTCTTATACACTTCCATTCCGGAATTTATAAATAATTAATTTATTTTAAATCTTCTAAGTAACTAAATTTACAAATAATTAATTACTTTTATAAAGAAATAATTAAATTTATAAAAAAAATATTTAATTTATGAAAAATAATTTAAATTTATAAATAAATAATCAAATTTATAATTAATTAATTTTCCGAAATTTATAAATAAATAATTAATTAGTTACCTATGCTACCATACCTCACTATATAAACACAGCTTACAAATGAGCTGCTTTGTGGCTGACTAAAATGAGTGAGACAGAGGTACCCAGGTAAACGTACAAAGTCCAGTCTGGTAGATTACTATACTAGTATCCATCTGAACTGGTGCTCCATCAGAGTATTTTTAACGCAGATTGTTCAATAAAAGCAACTCTAAAGTCAAAGGCCACACATCGTTAAAGCACCATATTACAGTTCAACTACATCCTTAAGGATAAACATTTTGTGGTCCGTGAAAATGCTACATAAACTTGAGTGTTTATGACCCGTAACAAAGGTAGGGTTTGCAAACTTAATATTATTAGAATGGTTTGTTTTTTTAAATATTTTACAAATTACCTATTAGTTGAAATCAAATAAAGGTGCCGGTGATCCAACGGTTTAGCATACTACCTAAATTCGTGGGTTCGATTGGTATTTGTTTTCATGACTAAGATTATTTTTTATTTATACTACTTTTTATATGTATTTACAACAAAATAGCAATAAAATATTTCTATACATAATACTTTAGTAACCATTTAACAAACAATTAGTATGGAACTAAATAGCGCTATTTGAATTGTGCTGAGTCAATTAATAATAATAATAAAACTACCAATTATATGTTGTGGAATTGTAATAATAACAGTATAGAGATACATATCATCATCATTACATAGTATAAAACAAAGTCGCTGTCGCTGTCCGTCCCTATGTATGCTTAAGTCTTTAAAACTACGCAACGGATTTTGAAGCGTTTTTTTTAATAGATGTAATGATTCAAGAGGAAGGTTTATACATGTATATATAATACATGTACACCCGTGCGAAGCCGGGGCGAGTAGCTAGTCTAATTATATAAGAGAAGGTCGTACAGTTCCATATATCTAGTTAGTCGTCAAGAAGCTTGCTTTCTAATTTGTGTTTTGGTGGTAGAGTACAAATTTGGTTGTAAAATTAATAATATTAATAATAATCTCAGAACAATTCACACAGCGCTATCCAGACCCAAGTTAAGCTAGCTAAAGCTTATGTTATGGGTACTATTATAGATAACTAATACAATTGCATAGATATATTTTTTTTATAAATATAAACAATACAAGATCTGATCCGATACAAACAATCATACTCATGAATATAAATGTTTATGCCGTCCGAGGAATCGAATTCGCGACAATCGGAAGTGAGACGGCATGCTAAACCGCTAGAGTATCGAGGACGTCAAAATTTACTATTAATAATATACATAAGTGGTATCACATGCTAACGTGATGACCATAGTGCTATTCACGTATATAAACGACGGTTACCGTTTACCATCACGCAATGAGAGCAACACGCAAGTTTCTTGCTCGTTCTTCTTGTCATGAGTCTGCGTTCCGAATAGAAGTATATAGTCTAGAATAGTAGTAGAATAAAAAAATATGTCTATTCTTATTATTATTATTCAGGTGATAATCAGTGATCGGAGTAGGTAGAGGGATCATTGACCTCAAACATTGATGTTAATATGGATAACCATTAATAGACCATTGATTTTTTTTCTTTCAATAAATAATAATTATTAGTTTAAACGTGTTGGTAATTTTAATTAAGATTTTAGTTTAGTTAAATACAAATACTTTGTTCTTTTCAATCATGTTTCAATTTTTGGGCACAAATAATTTGTATGGTATGTTCTTGTATAGCTTCAAAATGAAAATGTTTAACATTTTCATTTTGAAGCTGTATAAGTTTCAACTAAAGCTACACAAATTAAAGCTACACCAGCGTCAGTAGTTGATTTACTGGCTGTGAAACCAAATTGCTGACTGTGAAGTCTGTGAAGTTGATTGTTGATTTTTTTATAAATATAAGAAATTGTTACAGTAAAAAATATATGTGGTAATAAATCAGAATCATTAAATTCTGATTTCTAACTATTTATTGTACCATGCTGTAAACCGTCCTTATACTTATATGAAGTATATATGTTTACTCTCCCTGTAAAAATAATAAATAGCTATTTAGGGCGAATACTATATAATAGGCGTATACAGCTTTTTTTTTATTATTTATTGCACTATGAAGACTGTACCTATAAGATGGGAGTTTAATGCCATTTTTCTACTTAAAAACAAATCCTGGGAATTTGGGAATATCCATATTACTCTATCATATGGCAAATATATAAAATATGTCTACCTACTCCGATTACTGGTGTATAAAAAAATCACATGCAAATATCTTTATGCCTTTCGAATGCTGTCGTAGATTCATAGAAAAATTACTTTGTTCCCAGTGACGTAAGCTTGAACGAAGCTATAAAAGTCAATGAAAGAGTTATGGTTCAGTGTCAGCGCTCCACAAACAATCTAATGAATTTGTAGCAAACTGTCAATATGACAGATGATCGAGGATCATGACTGTTTGCGAACATGGCAGGTTATTGGCACATGACATTCACGACACATGATATTACGAACGAGCGATCAAGGTGTGATTCCTTAGGATATATGAAATATGACGAATGACGGCCGCGGTGGTCTAGTGGTTTAGTTTTACTTCCGATGGTCGCGGGTTCGATTCATCGCACGGTAATAAACATGAGTTGTTTATACCGTTTAAAATCTGGGTATTTTCTATGTATATTATGTACTAGCTTCGTCCGCGTGGAATTTAACTTTATTTTTCTAAAATAAAATTATCCTAAGTTACTCGTTATTATATCAGCTACCTGCCAAAAAAAGTCCCGTCAAAATTGGTCCAGCCACTTCAGAGATTAGCTGAAACAAAGGGACAGACAAACTGACAAAAATTCTAAAAAAATGTTATTTTGGTGTATTTACCGTACTTATATTCATATGCCTGTAATAAAAAAATATATACGAACTTTAGATCTATAGGACCTGTAAAACTAGCTCTGCTTACCTTTGGACCAGATGGCGCTTTGTGAATTGTTCACGGATATATAAAATCCCGAAATATGACACTAGTTCTTAAATTAGATTAACCGTAAATTATTGTGAGTATTTATATTCTACATTATTTTCGTCAGAACTGAGTATTGGAAATACTTCGAAAATCTATATTAGAAAAATCATTTTGTATTCCATAACACATTTATTAAGTAAGGTTAATATTATTAATAGGTTATATAGCAACTCGTTGCAACTAATAGAAGCAGAGCTACATTGAAAACTGTTGCAAAACAGGTAAATATTACGCAGGCGAAGTCACGCGGGTTAGTTAGTATAGTATACCCTCTTATTACATTAATAAAGTTTTATTACGCTATCATAGACTACTTTGGAAATGATCATTTGAAAGGAATGTAATCTCCTTTCATGTTCGAAATAATGGCAATCAACTCTATTAATTTAGTTTTAAGACTGCATTTCGCATTTCCTTTCAAATAATATAATATAATATGCTTATGATATAATTTCATGCTATTTTAAAACTCTTCATGATTGTGACATATTAATATTAATAATATTTATATTTATATCTATATTTCCTGTCATATTCATAAAGGTTTTATTGAATTTTATTAATAAAATCTCCATAAAGAACTGTGTGTATAAGCATGTAGACAAAAATAACAAAATATTTATTCAAGTAAAGAGTTAAGAATAATTTTATTTATATACTCATTTTGATATTAAGTAATAAAATTGCAAACAAATATTAGTCTAAAAATAGTTGGAGTACATTTATTTATTCTGACGTACATTACATAAACAATAAAAAACTTATATCCTATCATGGTATATCAGTAATAGCACAGATAATATAATATTACATAGTATTAGTAAGAACCTAATATTATTTATTTATTTAAAAAAAAAATTATTCATAATATTAATATTTTTAAATATACTGAATAAAGTTTAATTTGATACTTTTATTTGAGAGGAAAACAACTGAATTTTTTGACGTTATTGGAATCAAATAATATTAGAAAACGTACGTAAATGTACATTTCTCGACAACCCGAGAAGACCCGAGAAATTGACCTCGAGAATTCTCGAGACCTGAGAAATTGAAAAGCTCGAGAAATCATGAACCATAAAGTATGCATATATTATTAATATAAAACATTGTCTCTGTCTGCGTTTATGAGTCATTATATCATTTACTAGCTAGGTAGCTAATAAATTATATAATGACCCCGGCTTCACACGGTTATACGTGTGTTATACATATAAACTTTACCTTACCCTCGCAGTTGCGTATGCATCATAATTTCGTTATTCAAGAATGCTTCATTCCCATGTCATATGGTGATTATATAACCTTTATCGACAAGGGTTATTCAAGAATGCTTCATTCCTATTGGTCATATGGTGATTATATAACCTTTATCGACAGGGGTTATTCAAGAATGTTTCATTCCTATTGGTCATAAGGTGATTATATAACCTTTATCGACAGGGATTATTCAAGGATGCTTCATTCCTATTGGTCATATGGTGATTATATAACCTTTATCGACAGGGGTTATTCAAGAATGTTTCATTCCTATTGGTCATATGGTGATTATATAACCTTTATCGACAGGGGTTATTCAAGAATGCTTCATTGCTATTGGTCATAAGGTGATTATATAACCTTTATCGACAGGGGTTATTCAAGAATGCTTCATTCCTATTGCTCATAAGGTGATTATATAACCTTTATCGACAGGGGTTATTCAAGAATGCTTCATTCCTATTGGTCATATGGTGATTATATAACCTTTATCGACAGGGGGGAAGGGGATTGTTAGTAATGGGAACTAGTAACTCCCATAGCAATGTACCATGTTAGGTCGACCTCCACGCGGTTCCCCCTGGAAACCATCATGATAAATCCAGGTGAATTTGTCACCATGGGCTAACTGACCTGACCTCATGTTCATCTTATCATCCTTCACTGGTGCCCCGCCACCGTAAACCGTTAGCGCAGGCGGGTGCACCATTCCATTATTATTCACGAAAAAAAAAACCTTTGTCGACAAATAGACTATTAAAACCTAAAAGTTCTTTTCATTAATACATCTTTAGACTGGACCGTCCAAATAACTGCAAAAACTCTACAAATCTTCCGCTTCATAACAGTCATGTCAAATAGCATCCACAAATATATACTAGTTGAGAGTAAATAGATCGTTAGTAATGTGGACTATTACTCCATTGCTCGCAAGGTAGATCAGGTTGATCTCCACCAGACATGGAAAACATCAGAAATTTCTGGTGGATTTGTCACTATAACCTGACCCCATATTCATCTTATCATCCTCTACTGTTGCCCCGTCCGCGTTAACCGTTAGCGCAGACGGGTGTAACATTCCATTATCAAAAAACATCAGATGGGTCGATGTCGATGATATTTGTAACCATTGTTATATATAAAAAACCTTTTTATATAATATATACGTTTATATACACCAGCACAAAATCACGTATACATACTTATAGTATCGGTCAACCCTAGCGGAATACAAACGGACCGCAAATAAAGTATAATTCGCTAATATCACAATATGTTTTACTTATCATTTCAGTTTACCCGAAATTTAAGGAGGCGTACCCAGCTGACACAATAAGCGGGAGGAAATTCCATTCGTTTCCATTGAAACAAAAAAATGTAATACGGGCACGGTACCCTTCAGAGCTGTAGACATAAACCTAATAAAGAATCAGATTATAGGCATCTGTCTCAATGCTAGCGGGGCGGCGGACGGAGTGCTTCAGTAAGTACCTACAACTGTCGTAGCATAAGACATAAATAAAGCCATATACGGTTACATACATACGTACATATATTGGTCTAGCAGATATGGATTCTGGATTTAATACTGAGGACAAAGATGATAATGTAACAGTCCATACTAATGTTATATATTATAAAGCGTCTGCCTGTCTGTTAACTTTTTACAACTAAATGTATGAATGGATCTTAAAAATATTGGTTAAGTTTTGACTAAAAAAAGCTGATGAAGTCGCCGGATATAGCTACAATTATAATTTTTTTTTGAGTTTTTAACCATCTACCTATTTATTATATTCACGATTAAGTTTAATCGTGATGCAGATCTTAAAGAAATTTAATGTGAAAATAGATTGTATCATGAAGATGGACATTGGCTATCTTTTACTTCTATCTAAAAAGGACATAAACCCAAATCTGTACTTAAATAAATTAATAAATTCGAACTTTTGAATTCGTCACTTAACCTAGTTAAGATTTGTGACAATCGTAAACAATAATCGCTTTTGGTCGCGAACGCTAATCGCCGTCATTTAGACAAAAGACTTTCTGTCGTCAGCAAGTGGTGGGCTTCCAATAGCTATTCGTTTGAGTAGGGTCAGTAGACAATGCTGCGATTAATCGATCTCGCACTTGTGCAACGACACGTCTGATTGATGAAGTCGGTTTTGCTTCGGACCATTTATTGGCAATTATTGACATTTTTTGCAGATTGAGAATATTACATTACTTTACTGAACAAGATAAAATACATACATCGGCCCCTTAGTATGTTACATATTCTCAGCAAAATGTTTATTAGCCACCCCTTAGTGTTGCTTTCACTAAAACTTCGACAGTTTTTTATGAATGTCTAGCTTTTACTCACCACTTCGTCTTATTTCATGCTCTTTTAATATCCCTCCGATCGATCCCCGTTCAATTCAAACGGGAATGGAAATTACGACCACGAGCCGAGGTTCGAACTCCTAGCGGTACCCTCAGACTAAAGTAGTATCTGTCAGGCGGGAGTTGGTCTTCAGCCAGTCGATAAGTCCTTCCGCAGATCTGGAATGCATCTGCACTCTCCCCTTATCATCCGGTGATGCTGTAAAGGCCAGGTGCGACTAGCAGAATAGTATTAAAGTAGTGTAAAAAAAAAGCCCTTTAAATTTAGTTTTTAAGGATTTGATTTAGAAAAAAATATCTTTTCCGTTTACCGTATATAATCTAACGTTCAGTCATTTAGTCGCGAAAAGATAACAGATATCTGTTATCTTCTCGCGACTAAATGACTATGTGATAACCCCTTTTCTAGCAATATACCATTTCAGGTTGACTTCCACGCGGTTCCCCCTCGTTGTAAATTACCATTTGCCAAGATGCGCTAACTGCCCTGATTTCATGCTTATTTTATCATCCTTCACTAGTGACCCGCCAGTGTAAACCATTAGCGCAAGCAGGTACATCATTCCATCATCCATAAAAAATACATCAGATGGGTTGATGTTGTTACTATTGCTATATAAAAATCGTCGCGTATTCACCAAGAACTTCATGGTTTCGAGGGATGTTGATCTTACGTGGTACATTGTTAAAAATAGGGTAAATGATCCCTATTACGAATAACCCCTCCTCCCCTAACTGCAATAGTTAACAATACATACAGTTTGATATTTATTTTAATTTTATAGAAGAAATAAAATGGCTCTTATGTACATTGAGATATTTTCTTTTTATTTCAGTGAGAAGAAAAAATAAGTGGCTGCAATTTAATATACAAGAACCAGGCAATTATGCACCAAGCAGTAACGACCTAATTACAGCGCTTTTATAGTCAGGTTCTACTATTATTAGGTGCTTATAAGAATAATGTTACTTTCTTTCTTGTTGTACTAATTTTAACCAATTTGGAGTTCAAACAGAATATAAAACTAGCAGTTTTCCACGGATTCGTCTGCTTTTTTAGACAAAAGATTGTCTATGCTCATCCTTGTTATACAATTTGTATTCATGCCAAATTACATGAAGATCTGTTTATCTGTTTAGCCGTGAAATATATTATATAGACGTATACCTAGACAGATACACTTTTGGATTTATAATATTAGTATAGATGCAGAAGGACATTAAAATTTATTTGGTTGAGTAGTGATACATGCTGCATGATGGGAAGTTCGCCAAATATACATTTTTATTTCATATTATTGTAACCAAAAATATTTTATTATACAAAAATACATTACATGATGAAAAATAACATTTTTGCTGACGTGTAATCTTAGCTTGGAAAACTAATTTTACATTTAAACGAACTTCAGTAAAAATATCTTCAATACTGAGTAAAGTTTGTTGAAAGTTTTGATAAAAGAGTTTTAAAATGGTTCCATGAAAAATTTGATCGGAAAAGTATAGAAGGTTTTATCAAAGATGGTCAATAACTCCAATATATTCATATTTTTTTAGAATTTTCCAAAAAGAACAATAAATAAAATAATTTATTAAAATTGATAATACTTTTTTATTTTAAAGCCTTTCAACATTTTAACATAAAAAGCCAACAAATTTTAATATATTTTACCGACACACTTAGTATAAAGTCTGCATTTCTACCACTTCCTCAAGTCTTTCAGGCACCAGCCAAGCAGCTTAGTTCCTGAGGCATATTTCGGTTGAAATTACTTGACACAGTGGTATACTATCTTAGATTCCCGGAATGGCGTAAAAATGTTTTTTTATTTTTGTAATATATACTTAATAAACATAGAAAACACCCAGACCAAAACCCAGAACAAACAATCATACTCATGAGTACAAATGTTTATACCGTGCGAGGAATCAATCTCCCGATCATCGGAAGTAAGACGGTATGCTAAACGGCTACGCCACCGAGATCGTCACTTAATATTGCTATCCGTGGTGCTGTTCATATATAAGCAACGGGTACCAATTTTAATTAGGATTCTACGTTAGTTCTTGTTCGTATTTGAGCATATAAACAAACTCAGACTGCACAATGCGACTTTCCCCGCCGAGACGTCAACATAGATGATAACAGCGACTTAATAATACTAACGACAATATTGGAAACTCCCCTTTATTAAAGCACAGAACATTTCATCCATTAGCCGTGAAGTTTTGTAATTGGGAAAGTTTCCTACAATAGAATATAGCATTCAACTGTACAAAGTACTACATGTTTTGTAAGCTAAATGGATTGCACATTTCTAGTTGTTTTGTTTGAAATGTTACCAACAATGTATTCTATTTTAACATTAATAAAGTTAAAGTAAATGTTGAAATCAAAGGTACCGCTTAGCGAAGTGGCATTCTGAATAAAAACCGATTATTTTTATTTTTATACAACAGGCGGGATTAGCATTGTCTACTAGCCAACCTTAGGGAGTGAAGGAATACTCGAAGGCGGTTCAGTTTACTAAATAAAGTTATACAATATATTAAATATTTGGTATATATTTATGTATATATAGGTATAATATTTGTATATATTTATGTAATATATTATTGTATCTCTTAGGTATATATGTATTGTATTAATTTGTTCTGTTTATTTGTTTTATTGTTGCATTTGGTTTATGTTTATAATTTTGCACCTATGGTTGACTGGTAGAAAATGCTGCATGGTGTTAAGTCCGCCAAATGTACTGTACTATATATTGTATTGTGTGCATTAAAGTTAAATAAATAAATAAATATAAATAAAAGAGAATACATATACATAATAATATACAACATACAAACATATTATGCACTTACATACATATACATCATATAAATATATATTATAAACATACTATACATATAAATAAGACGATAATGAGCATTATTACAGTTCTACTCGTATGAGAGACGATTTAAAAGGTAAGTGTTAACTTTTTTTAGAACTATACTTTGTAGGAATTACACGAAAGACTTCCAGCAGTGAGTTTCAGAGACGTAAGGTTTGCAAAATAAAAGAATCAGAATTTATTAAACCTCGATTAAAAATATCAATCGATTTTTAGTAATAATATTTTGTTTCATAATTCGTTATTCTCCACTACACTTCTTTAGATTATAGATTTCTTAGAACACGTAGATTAAAAATCGTCCAAAAAGTATATTCCAATTGAAAACATCATCATCTGCTTCTTCCTTATCCCATTCATTTCAAGTCGTTGTTTTTCATTTATCCTTGTTTAGAGTCATTTCGTTATTCACTCTCTTGTCATATCTTCTTTCACACAGTCCATCCAACTATTTTTCAGCCTTGAGAACCTCCTCGTTTTGTATAAGATGGTTAAAAATGACCTTGTGTCATTGGGTATTATTTAGATAATACTCAACTACTTTCATACAAAATCTCACCGTACCTACAACTAATTAAACTAGAATATCAAATTACTTACAAAGCTTCCCAGAAATAATTTATCACGAAGTCATAATTATTTTATTGAAATGTGTTCGTGGAATTTCCTTAAATTGTCTTTATCAATAATGAATAATTTGTTTATCCTTACTCCTTACTAATATTATAAATGCGAAAGTAACCCTGTCTGTCTCGCTCTCACGTCAAAACTACTAAACTGATTTAAATGAAATTTGGTACACAGATAGTCTAGACACAGAGATACAACAGAGGCTACTTTTGAATGCGAAAAAAGGGTTGTAAGAGGTTGAAAATGGTGATGAAAGATTGTATGGATATTTTTTTATTTAATTTTAATTCGGATTACATCCATATTGTGTTAGTAAAAACTTATAAAACTATGTTAGTAACTTATAATATACATATACGTAGATATATTTAATTCATATATCTGTGTCCACGTCCAGAAGCACTGGGTCCACAATGCAACGTTATCCAGTGCCTCTGGACCGGACAATCAGGTATATTCGCAACAGTTTTTAGGATGCTGTTTGAGCTCCCCCGAATTCTAGACATCAGTGATGCAGCTATTTTACGCATTATGGCTTCGAATCCATCTACCCGCGCTGCTGCAAACATCTCTGATGCGCTACAGAACCGAGGGAGCCCCAACAACAATATAGGCTACAATTTAAAAAGATATTATGTAAATTGGGCGAAATATAACGATAAGTGTGATGCAGACGAAGTCGTGCGGGTCAGCTAGTTATACATAAATAGCAGTGGAATATAATAATATGATATTGTGAATATTGTAACAAATGGTTTGCCACATGTTGATTTTTTATTTTTAACACCTTACTTTATATCCTATTTAATTCGTATGACTATAGTTTAGTATTCTTGATTAGAAGCTATACGTTTGTATAACTTCTAATGAAGTCAAATGGTAATAGAATGGCATCTGAACAACTCCATTTGTTAATTAATTAGTTAACTAATTGACAAAATTGTAGGTGGCTTATATATATTTATATTTACTAATAAAACTGGCTATATAATAATGAAAGTTGAGAAATAGACAAATTAATTTTTGTCTATTTCTCAACTTTCATTATTATATAGCCAGTTTTATTATTATAGGTTATAAATATAGCCAGTTTTAGCCATAATATATAGCAATTCTTTATAGGTTTAGCTATGTTCTATCTTCAATCATATTTAAGAACATATTCTGTGAACATATCATCCGAAATCCTCCAGTTCCTTTTACGTGAATCCTTAACACACAAACGTACAGTTTTTTCTGTTTCTATTATTAATTTCTTACGTTGTTTTAGTTGTTTCATGTTATCAATCGATAGGTAAGTATACCAATGTGAAACCGGGGCAGGCAGCTAGTATATATGTATGTAACATTACATAAATTTAATGACCTCTATCTGTAGTAAAAAAGGAAAATATTGTCATTACTTTGTAGACGCGTATATTTACCCAATATTTTCTATACATAATGTATGTTTACTTTATACGTGTTTGTACTCTATACATATACAATAAATATGATTAATATATATTTTCTAATAAATATTTATACATTATATGTAATATGAAAATAAATAAATATATACGTAATATACACTAACTAAATATAAACTAACTAAAGTAAGGCAGATTGGATTTAAAAAATAAATACTTTTTTAAATTTACACTTTTTGTAAAGTAGATATATATCACTTTATTTAGTTAAACTGTCTACATGGAATCTAATACAATGAACATTGTTCATTTATTATTAGTGCTGTATTCTATTCATAAAAAAAATATGTTTTTTAATAGATTTATGTATTGATTTTTACCCCTAAAGAGATATTAGTATAGTTTCATCACCATTTAATGAAGGTTACTCGTATCGTATAAGTAAAATATTGAATCGTGTAAAGAATAACGTTTTACATCATTTGTATTTATGTAGGTACTAAAATAGTCACAACAAATTTAATTATTAAAGTATTTTTATTTCTAATTTACCGTCTAATTGAAAGTGGTAATTAGTGTAAAGTTTTCTTAATAAATTATTACTTCTTCCTAGAAGTACATAATTAATTTAAATTCAAATAAACAGAATTTAATTAATTAAAATTAGGCATGGAAACCTCAGAAATCTCAGTAAGTAAAAAGTAGTTTGTTGTATTTTGTATTTTATTATATTGTTCTGAAACTATTAAGAAGAAATAGGTATTATTCAAAGAAACTAAATTACTTTAAATTTTCCTTTACGACGTTGATAGAATAGAATAGAATAGAAAATCATTTATTCAAATAAACTTACATTGAAGCATTTTTTAATCTACCGCTCGTTCGGATAGCTGTCTCATCACAAGAAGAACGAGCAAGAAACTTGCGTGTTGCTCTTTTAAATAATTTTATTATTACTTTACATTTTTAAGTTTAAGTGTGTGAATACAAACCACCAATTAGCACTAATTCTATTAAATACTCAAATAGAATATATATATATATAGATATATATATATATATATTTAACTAATGGCTCGACCCGGCTTCGGATGCATTACCATTCTTTAAGTTTCTTGTCCTTTATTATGACACGCATGCATTATAAATATAGACCTTTCTTTTAAATCTATTGTTGAAAATTACATTAAAATCCGTTGTGTAATCCTCAAATTAATACCTCTATACGTTCTCGTGGTACCATTTATCATCAATGGAAAATGTTATTAGGATCCTTTCAGCCGTTTATGGTAAAGTAACAAAAACAGTCATTCAGACAAACTAGCTACAGAGATGAGGAAATGTAGATGTAATGATAAAACGAATTATAATATAATAAATAAAATATAATTATAACCATTTAAATTGAAACTTTTCTGTAAAATAATAATTTAAATTCAGAACAATGGAATAGAAAGTATTCGGAAAACTCTAACCTGAAAATAGCGTAACGTAAAATTTATTCGGTTCCCAAATATTTCATATTCTAAAGTGGACCTAAATTCCTACTAAGTATTATAGTAAGTGTTATCTCAGAGTCCTCTACTAAAGAGGGTTTAGCTTGTTAAAGGGACAATAATGGGCTATAATTTCACTATCTTATACCCACAGTCACGTAATAGCCTATTACATGTACTTAGGCAATTGTCATTTAATTTGATATTTTCGTAACGAGAACTAACTGAATTTGCAATAAAAACATGATTACTAAACGTAGAAAATGCTTCGTAACAAAATTCATGTTATTCTAAAGCAAAAGCAATGCTGTGCTAAATTGGTCTGTATTTTTTATATATGATTTTGGAATGATGAACAGCGCTGTGATGATGGGCTAACCATATACGTTGGCGGAGTAACAGTAGAGGATGATAAAATGAGAAGCCAGATCAGTTAGGTCAGGTCAATTCACCAGTAATCAAGGTGCTTTTCAGCTTGATTTGACGTGTGAAATTGGTAGCATTGAGGATGTTTGATACTAAGTCTATGATATATACTCACCACTAGCTATGCCACACTGTTGGGTTGACTGGTAGAGATCTCTCTTAGAGATAAGTCCACCTTTGCTCACTCTGTATATGTTTAAGTTTAGAACTGTATTTAAAAGTGCAATAAAGAATATATATATATAAAAATGATATACATATGTATATCTAGTACCCGTGAATCAAAGTTTAAGTAAGGTCAAATCTATCAATTGTACATCTTTTTTATTTTAGTATACAGTTTTTTTTTATTTATATATTAAAATAAAGATTTTAATACATAAATGAAAAAAAAACTACGAACAAAAATATTATACATGTACGAAGTTCAATTAATTAATGTATTGTTTTCTTAAAATAGGTTATTAATTATATATTGGATTCTATCTATTACCAAATAATATACCACAGAATAAATTAAATATAATAAATCACCAATATTAATAAGGCTGATTGGCTTAATCATTACATCATGGACGTAATAATAGGCTTTTATTTGTTCAGTATTATGTTTTTATTATTCACTATCGTGCTACATTTCAGAATTTATATATATTAGACATTATTTTTAACATGTAATTATACTATCATTAAAATAAAATAAATTTCAGTCATTACGACGATATATATAATATTTAAGCGACATCACGCCAAAACTACTGAATCAATTTAAATGAAATATGGTACACAGTCTAGACCCTTAGAAAGGACGTTGGATAATTTTTTGACCGAAAAATGGTTGCAAGAGGTTGAAAGCGGAGATGAAAGGTCGTATGACAGTATCGTCATATTTTAAGTAGAATGATGAAACCTTTTTAATCTAACTAAATATACTTTATTTATTTGGTCAAACTCACTATTCCACGTGGATGAAGTTGCGGGCTTAGCTATGTAGTATGGTAGTAATAACACAGGATAATTCACATTCAAATAAGCAGAGTTTGAATTCTATGAAAACAATAAATATATATAGGTATGTACTACCGGTTTAAAATTTGAGATTTTCACATTCATTCAAACATTGAGTTGTTTGGGCTATTGTCAGGTGCTTGGACCTGTAGCACTGCGACCTACATAGATATATTGTGCTCGACCTTCTTCAGAGTCCGCTATATAGACCGTCAGGGATGAGAATTGAAGGATATTCCTAGGAAAGATGGTTTTGATCTCCTCAGGATAGACTGTAAACTTTCCAAAGAAGATATTTGCATGAGTGGGCTATAATCACGTAGGATTTCTTCTTTACTTTGGCAATATCTGCAGATTTTTGTTGTGCATAGACCTAGGTTTGTTCTAAGTAGGGTTCTAAGAGACAGCCTCGTCTATTGTCACGTTGGATTAAAATATACCTAGCGAAATATAAGTATGTCAAATATTGCGTTGCTGAACGTTAATGTAATTGATACTACTTCTGACTACCCCATCCGGGATAATGCCGTGATATAGTGTTTTATTAGTATCAGATTTAAAAACGTGGATAATAGGAATTAATAAAGTTATCTCGGACTAAATCGCCATTGACATATGAGAAAACTTTTTATTGCCCATTTACAGAATAAGAACCCTGGGAATAATACGCTATGTTATTTATACAGCATGTGTAGTGGGAAGTTTCCATAAGTTTCTCGAACTTTCCATGTGTGAATGGGACGCCAATTTATAAGAGAGTTAAAGTAATCTAGACGAATATTTTGCCAATAATAGCTATTTTTAACATTAACCAAATTAAGAAATGAAGTATAGAAATAAGTATTTGATCGGATTTTTTAGCACTAGCAGGCGGAATACCCGGCGTGGAAAAAAAACACAGCCACCTACTGTATTCTATTGTGTTTAAAAAGGATTCAGAAATCCTTTGATTTTTGAAGCACAGAAACTTTCGTGCCAACCGATTCAGCCGTTTAGGAGAAGTTACCTAACAAACAGACGTATAAAGATTGTAATTGTATATTTTTTATATTAGTAAACATTTTATGTTATAAATTTATGTAATTGTTTACTTATTTTTTCTGTGAGATAAAAAATAAAGAGCTTTTCATTTATTCATTCATATACATACGTCTATCTTTGACAGTCATGTAACAAAATGCGAAAAATATTGGAATCGCGCAAGAATATCGTATTCCATCTATAAGTTTTCAATTCGCGAGAAGGAACCAGAAAAACATCGTATACCTACCTGACTATCTCGCCTTTCAATCTTCAGATATTATCACAAGTTTCTATACGAAAAAATCCCCAACATGAATCGGCGTTTCCCCTATAGAATATGTTTTTATACGTGAATGCCTCAGATTAAATTTTATCGAGCGTCGCTATGTTGAACTTATTTGTTTTCTTGGGAAATCTTCGAAAATTTTCTATCGATTTCAAAAAGGTTTTATCAATTTTGGGGAAAAGATATTGTTAGCTACCCGCCATGGCTTTGCTCGGATTTTAATGTAGTCCTTAGTAATAAATAGAGTGATTCAAGAGGAAGGTTTGTATGTACATATTGGTATGCATATATTTGTAGACTGTATTAAAATCCGTTCCGTACTTTAAAAGATCTAAGCGAACAGACAGCACAATCGATTTCATTTTATACTATGTAAATATATCTAATATATTATTCGCAAAAGACAGGTGCCAAAAGATTATAGATTTCTGTTACAAATCTACTTCCATATTGGTCTATAACTGCAGTTTCTTAGCTTAGAAATTATAATAAAATATGTATCTAAAAAACAGGTTACAATAATTTTTCAATATATAATACATTTTGTAATGCACTGAAACTTAACTTATATGTGAGACAATGAAACGCATTTTATTCTACGGAATCTTCTGTATATTTTGTATAATATTTTGTTCATATTAAAATAATATTTACTACTATTGTTTCAATAAAACCTAACAATTGGGTTTTACACTGTTCCATTAATGTCCTAAAAAATATATCCAGGCTCAGAATGAGAAAGATAAACTTCCAAAAAAGGTTCCGTTAAGGTAAATTTACTCGAAATGTGCATAGAAATTAGTTTTAAAATCATTTACCGCGTCGGCGGGGCGGATCTCATCATTGTGGCATAAGCAGGTCACGCCGCTTTGTCATTTTGACCCGGACATAATGTAGGCGGCCATTTTCTGGCCAATGCTTAAGGCGGATATGGGTTTACGTGTGGTCCAATTTGAAGAAGTACGCGTAGTAATACGTTTTGTAAATTTGCATATTAGGTGCTTTTTTTATAATTAGAAGACAAAAAAACTGACGGCGCACCTGATAGTAAGTGGTAAATGGTACATGGGGTCATTGTATCACTTTGTGTTGCAAAGCCAGTGGATAATTAAAAATATTTATTGTAGAATATGCTATATAATTTGGAAATAAACTAGCGTGATTAGGTTCAATTTTAATCCTATAGTCCTATTAACCTTTATTACATTTAGTATATTAAACCCTTTACTAATGTACGCTTTTTTATGGAAAATAATAGAATAACACACCCGCCTGCGCCAAAGGTGTACTCTGGCGAGGCACCAGTAGCCCATCTTGACAAATGAACGAAAGTTTCCAGGGGGAACCGCATTGAAATCAACCTGACAAGGTACAATTCATGTACTGTGACTCTACATTACTAACAATCACGTTCCCTACTAATGTTTGTGATAGTGGTTTTATAACTAACAATACTCTTCCCCATCTTTTACTAATTAGTTTAGTGATATATGCCAGGTTATAGACGCTTCCGGTTATGAATTGGACCCCATATCAAGTTATGGTACGATGACATTTGATGAGGTTAAAGGTGTAGCTTCAATACACATCGAGTTTATGGTGTCGATTTATTTCAGGACCCAGGATCTGTCTATAAAAGATGATGACCCTATCAGTAGTGGTGTACAGCATGACCAAACTCGAATGAAATATTATGATTATTTCATTTCATGTGTTCGTTTATATGTGTATACCAGGGCAGGAGGGAGGTGGTATTGTTAGGTTAGTATCTTCATTAAATGTTTAGTTATTTTTACTTCTTACTAATATTATAAATACGAAAGTAACTTTGTCTGTCTGTCTGTCTTGCTTTCGCGCCAAAACTACTAAACCGATTTAAACGAAATTTAAAGGCTACTTTTTAATGCGAAAAAGGGTTGTAAGGAATCGAAAGGGGAAAAATTTGTATGAATGTATCGTTATTTTTAAAGTTAGAAGCTTGAAACTTATTTTTTATCAGACGAAGTCACGGATACGGCAATATATATATATACTTTATTTATGAACGATAGTATATATATGTATATGTATAGTAATGGTAGTAATGTTATATATATATATATATTTAACATTCATTTATAATTTAAGAGCGACACTCTTGTTGGTGGCCCTGTTGCCACTTTCCACGATCTTCCATCATACTCTTTAAACCTTGATACGACAAGACTCCAATCCTGTCATTTTCATTTCATTTTCATTTTCATCACCACTTTCATTTGCTTGTAGCTGTACCTTGGTTTTAACGATAGATATAATTTATTCTATACGTTTATGGCTACTTAGTACCCCATTACTAGTAGGACAAGCATTGTCGACTTGATAGGGTCACGTTCATGCCCTATTGCAAGCAAGAGGAAGCTAGATATATATCTAACAAGATCATCTGATAGGTTCACTTGGTCCTCCCCAGAATATCATTAATTTAAATACTTTTATCATTGTTAATTCCTTCTAGTATATTAGTATTTATTTACAATACTGTAGTATACCGTCAACATCTGCCATCCTTTTATGATCATCAACAAAAATAGTGATAGGATCCCTATTGCACAAAAATGAAATTTAATTCAATAATATAGGTATCTCAATTTTCGTAATAAAACAACGAAATTTAACGAAAACCCTAAAGAGTATAACCGTAACATAGTTTAGAAGTCTCTGATAGTAACGGTGGATCGTAATGTAACATCTGGAGCGTTTATGATGATTATAGCGTAGTCGTCAGCTAAAAGGGCTCAGAATACACTCGTTTAGGTCCTTTAAGCCCTAATATTTACGAGCAAACAGCGATGTAGTATATCATACCTAAATTATGATTTAGACAAAAAATGGAATGATTATTTTAGTTACATAGTTTCCGGTTAAGTTTTTTTAGGTAATATTTGTATATATTGTAACTATACATGTTGTACTTTAATATATTGTTTATGACTTTTCTTTACTGTGTGTCACAAATAAAGTATATTCTATCTTCTATCTATCTATATCATTTTTGTGTATCTGTATATGTCATCTAACTAGGTTATCTCAGTCCTACATCTTTGCCGCAAAGTGATACCGCTGTACTTACGATGCTTGCGGGTTCGATTCCTTGCACGGTGTAAACATATGTATTTATGAGTATGATTGTTTGTATTAGTTTGGGTATTTTTTATGTGTATTATGTACGTATTTATAAAAAATGTAATTAAATCTTTCTATCAATTGTCTAGTACCCATAACATAGCTCTCAAAGACCATCTAGCAAAAATATTAATATGTAAAATAATCACAGAAATAGCAAAAGTATAAAAAAGTTTACGTTATTAAATTAAACTGTGGTGCATTGTTTTCGTTCTCGTTATTTAATTTTTAAAGCACTGAATAGCGCAGACTACATTTTTAAACAACTGTATCAGAAAGAATATACCACGTAGTTTTGTACAATATTTTGCTGTGGTCGACAACTGACATAAAAGAGAAAATATAATATAAAAAGCTGTGTATATAGCTTCCAACAAAATTTACGTAAATAGATTTTAAGATTGTATGTACACTCAGGGGATCTTACCACGTTTTATTTATTTTTATTGAGTTCCCAATAGTTCGACAGTACTTCATGCCATAGTCACAGGTAAACTAAAGAGCAGGCATAGTTTACGTATGGAGCACCTGAAAGCCAACTCTCTGCCTGCCTGACGGATACGACAACTTTTGAAGACGCTAGGCGTTCGAATCTCGACCCTAGCCGTCATAATTTCGAATCTCGTTTGAATTGTATGGCGGATCGATCAGAGAGGTCCCGCGAGACTACAGCATGCGATTTTTCAAGAAGGGTATACTGATTGTTTATTCTTGTAATCAATATTTATATACTACTTACTTAGTAAGTACATACAATCCTAAGGTTCAATGTTAAGGTTTCTTAAGTGTCGCGAATGTCTACCTAACCATTACCATGCATTTACCATCAGATGGTTGTTTGCCACCATCGTAGTCTAAAAACGGGGGTTCCCTTGTTTACCTTCTTCATAACAGAATCCGCTTTCTCTTTGTAATATTTGTAATAGACAAGTTAATATTAAGACATCATCATATGTCAATACAAACGAATTATCATGAGTTGTAAGGAAAAGATTTGTTACGTATAAGAACGTATAGAGAAACTTCTTATTTTGGTTCATTACTTTCGTATACAACATAACGATGTGGAAACAGCAAAGAGAACAAATAAGCCAATTATATTAGAGAATATTATATATGCAATATGTTTATAGTTATGTATAACTTGCTGTTCTGACTTCGCCCGTGTAGAATGAAACTTTTTTTGTTATAAATAATAATAAATAATTATTTTACTTTTGTTTAGAATAGGAATAATCTGTTTTAATTAAATTCTAACAAAGTTAATTTTTAGTTCTAATAAAAAGTATTTTAATATATGTAGTACTACTATATTGCACTGAACAGAGGCCAGTATTGTGAGCAGTGGAGATACGAGAGTTATATGTCAACCGCTGCTTGCCTGGACGTTACTATAGTAAATATGTCAGTGTAATCTCTAAATGTTCGGATATATTAAACCGTACTTGCATTAATATTTTAAGTATTTTATGTAAATACTAGCTACTCGCCCCGGCTTCGTACATGTATTATATATATAAACCTTCCTCTAGAATCACTCTATCTATTAAAAAACCCTGTTTCAAAATCCGTTGCGTAGTTTTAAAGATTTAAGCATACATAGGGATGGACAGACAGCGACATCGACTTTGTTTTATGCTATGTAATGAAGCGGACGGCTCACCTGTTGCTAATGGGTAACAGTCGCCTATACATATGTACGCCAACAGTCATGAAGGTGGACAGTAGTCCTCCTTCATGAATGTGGTGGTTCGGCCAGTAGGCCGAAGGGTGTAGTGTATCGACGCTACCGTGGCAGATTAACGTCGTCAGTACCGTGACTACAGAGACAATTTTCAGTATATTAGTTTTATAATATTAATTCATATGTATGTTAGTCGAGGTATTTATAATATGGGCCTAGTAGCCTGAAATAAATAAATAAAATAAACAGCATTTATACGCTACCATTCTAGAGTAATGAGCCGTTTTATTGCAATTTCATTGCCTAATTGCATCCTGTAACCGAAAGATAGGTTACAAAGGACTGTGAGAAGTCTGGTGACTGAAATGTGAGGGTTATTTGTGAGACTAAGGTACTCACACAGAATACTTTTTACGGACTGCCTCTGGTTTTATCACTGTGTAAAATAATTTATGAATATACTGTATTTTTCATAATAGTTATTTTATCTTTATCCTGAAGTCTTTAGTACGTAGCAAGATAGATAGATATGTAGATAAATAGTTTATTTGATTATTACCAATCAAACACAATAATAAATATGCTTTCTTGCATTTAAATACGTTTGTAAGTATATTAATTATAACTAATGTTAACAAAGGAGGACTTATCTCTAAAAGAGATCTCTTCCCGTCAACCCAATAGAGGAATAGTTGTGTGGGAGCATAGGAAGTGTTGTGTGGGTCAAAATGTGCAAATAATAATTTAATAAAAATGTCATCAATAATTAAAACTAAACATGAAAACATAATGCACAATTACACTTTTTTTAATTTAAACAATACATAATTCCACACAAGATTAACGAATTTGTCTCTAATTATGATCTACAGCAATACAAATGGTTATTAGCTCAGTGTGAGTTGTTCAGAGAACAAAACACTGATATTCGAGGGCACGTGAAAATAATTAATAAAAAAAGAGCAATCAAAATGGCGATTGTGCGGTGTGTAACGTGGGAAGTGAATTTCAAATATATATTAAGGATTAATCGAGTAAAAGTAAATAATAAAGTTAGTGAATGAATAAAAAAAAAAACATTTTTCAGATTGAAACTATTATTCAAGAAAATTCTGTGGAATGCCTATACACGTTTCTAAAAACGGTGGCAATATTGCGCTGTGGTAGAAACTGCTCTAAATCGCTACTTGTGTAGGCAAATTATAAACATTATTATATTATTATTAATCTCGTTTTACCTCACTTGTTTCGGCGCTTCATACTAGATAAAATGTTCTATATATTTTTTGTATTAATCAGTATTCTTATATGAAATCCCTGTTTCAGAGGATTACAACGATTTCCCTAAGCTCCATTTATACATACAATGCCTAATTTGAATATTAAAATATAATACAAGCAAGAAAATCATTATAGTCATAGAGTAGTAGAATTTCTGAGAAATATTAAATTGAAATTTTAAACCGTAGCTCTATAATAATGTCCTGAATTATAATAATGTCCCTGGACAATTGACACAGCGCCATCTAGTCCCAAGCATAGCAGTGTTTATGTTATGGGTACTCGACCACTGACAAAAATATATAGATACTTTATTTACATACATATTATACGTACGTAAGAACACCCAGACCGATTCAGCAAACATACTTATGATTACAAATGTCGGAACCGTGCGAGGAATCGAACCCGCGACCATGGGAAATATAGCGGTTTACTATACCGCTAGACCACCGAGGCCGTCAATTTCAAATAAGTCGATACAATAGGGTTGATATCATCATTATCATCATCACAGCCTGAAAGACGTCCACTGCTGCACAAAGGCCTCCCCCAAAGATCTCCACGATGATCGGTTCTGCGCTTCCATCGTCTTCCAGCGATCTTGAGCAGATCGTCGGTCCAACTTGCCGGAGGCCTTTATATAATAGTGGTGGTAAATGTATAATACACCTATATGTACTGTATAAATAAAAAAAATAATAATAAAGAAATCCATCTGCATTGACCCTTTACGGTAGTCTCTCGAAGGTTGTGTTATGGTACGATGGGATGCGGATTGATGAGGTAGGATATAGGACAATGCGATGAAATGCGGTACGGTGCGATGGAATGCGGTAAGTCTTTTATAATCTGTCCTTACATAATCTGTCCAATATATAATATACCTGTTTTAGCTATTAAACTACCTGTGATTTTGTGCTATTTTTGTCTTTTATATTAATAATAATATCAATCTCTGGACAATTCACATAGCGCCATCTAGACCCAAGTTAAGCCAGCTAAAGTTGTGTTATAGGTAGGTACTAGATAACTGATACAAACACAAAGATATATGTTTATTTTCGTAAATACATACATAGTAATTTCAAAGAAAGTAAGCTACATTAGTCATAATTGATGTTTATGAGGTTGTACTCTATTGTCAATTGAACAGAGTATTTTTCTATGGGATTTATAGTAACGTTATTAATATTATAAACGCGAAAGTTTGTCAGTATAGATGGATGTTTGTTACTCTTTCACGCAAAAACTACTGAACGAATTTTTATGAAAAATTACAGTACTATAGCATTAGAAATCACAGAATTTATAATTGAAAAAGATATATAAGTATATTGGACATATAAGTAGTAAATTGGACAAAATATAATGATAAGAAAATACAAGATGAAATAAAATAAATGTCAAGTAAGTGTGATGCAGACGAAGCTGAACGGGTCAGTTAGTAACTCTATAAGAATGTGTTGTTATCGCTTATCATTGCTATATTTAAATCTTCAGTTGTATTGACTTAAAAACTTACCTAAATGCACCTAATCGTCAAATTGATACGAAGGAGTACGAAGATACCCGAAGTATAGTTGTACACAATGCGGAGTGACCCTTACAAAAGATTATACCAAATTGATTTCCGGTCCCTACGTAATCTAATGATCACAATATTCCACTGAGGCAATAACTCAAGAAGAGATGTCGACTCCTATTTCACTGGAGATTAAATCTATATAACGGTTTCGATATTATACGAGTCTCCTTTCAGAAGGGAATCGGCTCTAATTAATACGTTACAGCTATGAAAGCCTATTAAGAGAACTTGCTAGGTACTGTTTTATTTTAAAATGTTAAATGACTTTTTATATTTTGTTAATTCCATTTATTTATTGGAGTATTCAGTTGCTGCTGGAAGGAAGCTAGAAATCATACCACACCTTTTATGTGACTACCATATCCTAATTTATTTATAAAAGTGTGCGCACATTTTGGGCACGTCTGGATATTATTGATATTTACATAAACCTTGACATAATACTAGTACAACCATATGTATTTCCGTCCACTTAATTATCATTGTGTTTTCTTTTGATACATACATACAAATCAAATGCAGGAATAGGCTCTTTTTGTTTTGTTTTACTTTTCATTTTGTTTATAGTTCATTTTTCTATGTTTTTGGTAAATTTAAATATATTGTAAATTTTATTACTCTAATGTGATGTAGTATTTTTATGAATTATATAAACTCGGTAGAGGGCGTCGATATTCGCAACAGTTTTATAGTTCTGTGAATGTCATCGTTTCTTTAGTAAATTGGTACACATGTTTCCGTTTTAAATAAATAAAATGGACTTGAAGTCCCCTGCGCTAATTACAAGTAGACTGTAAGGATAATTGTAAAATAAACTATAAAACTAATTTACAAAATATTGTATATTCAAATCCGTATTGATTTTCTAAGACTCCAGTGCTCATTAAATAGTATTCAGGCAAGCGCCTCGGGACAACTTGTCTGATTAGACTCGATTCAGTGTCATCTCAATATTTTATTAATGAAGTATACCTTAGCAAAATTCTAGAGTGATTTCCCTTCAAAAATATATTGTGTAAATATTAGGTCTTGATATTAATCAACGTATATTGTGACTAAATGAAGCCTAACAAGGATCTAAACGTTACTGGTAGCAAAAAAATATATAATGTTTAATTAATAATACAAGCGCTTTACACAGTCCGAAATGGATCTTACGTTATGGGTGTTAGACAACTAATAGAATTATTATTATTTATTATTAGTTTGTAAATAATTACCACCAAGAGGACACTTATAAATCACTTGTCAGTTTAAATGTTTATGTAATCAGTCTTGTTATTTTATTGTAAACTAATTTTAATTATGTCCAAAGCTTGGATATACCCGTACACTTTCCACAATTGTAACTAATTATGGCATTGAAAATGTATCTTATTTTTTAAAAATATAGGGGCTTTTTTTGCAGTCGCATAGCAGCGCCATCTTAATAATTATATCGACTGTAATAGTCCAAAAGTAAATATAAGCGTAAAAGTAAGAGTTATCACGCATTTGGCGCGAAGCCAAGAAGATTTCAAGCATTCCACAGACCAACACGACGTCATCTTGTGTTCATCCGAGCTTATTGCCGTTTCATGCGACAGTGAGCCAAATGCAATTCCGAATTAATACATCCCTTATGTATTATGTATATTATGTTTAATAATTACATAAACAAACATTACTTATTATTATAAGTAGCTAAGTGTTGCCTGCGACATTGTTTGCTTTTATACAAATTATTTACACAATTTTATTAAAAATATATTAAACACCAATTAGCTATTATAAGTCGTGAAAAGGAATCAAATAGATTGATAGACATACATACATTTAAAACTTTCAGATAAAATAATCTAAAGTGAATATTTTACTCTTATAAATGGACTTCTGTATTCTGTATTATTAAATATATAAATAACAAAATATACGTTTATAACTGTAATATTAAATGAGGTTGACAATAGAGTCTATCAGTACTCGATCTGTGATAAACATGGTAGATACTGCATATATGTATATAGTATACTACACAATATAATACGGACACACATACACACATATACATCAAAAGCTATATATATATAGTATAAATAAGTAAATAAAATGGTAACGGACAGTTTACCCTTTAGCTTTACCTGGAGCTCAAATTATTACAAATATTTACATGTAGGAACTAAATAAATATTTAAATGAACTTTTAATATAGTAGATTATCAAATTTACCCTGATTTTTCAATATTATTAATATTTTGTATTTTTATAAATACTTCTAATATTTAAATGTAATATAGACGATTTCAACAAATCTTATCAAATTTCTTGCTTATTTAATTACAACAAAAATATACGGAGGCAAATTCATACCTCATTACCGTATATCAGTGTATGTTACTCAAAGAAATCTCTTCTTTGATCACTAGAATAATTACAACACAGAGACAGGCAAAATAATTTAAAATTCTATATATAAGAACTTCGCGGAAAATTGTTACAAATTTGTTTCTCAGAAGATGTTACCTCATAATCAAACTATAAAAGGCTTTATAAATTTTCCTTTATTTAATATATTATAATGGGTTTCTCAGTGGAAGAACAAGAACAAGGACGAAAATTACATTCAATTTTTAATATTTTAAAACGGAAATCTTGTATATTAAATTCTCGTGTCACAATGTTAGTTACCATACTCCTCCGAAGCGGCGTGACCGATCTTTATAAAATTTTACATACATATTCAGTAGGTCTGAGAATCGGCTACTATCTATTTTATTATTCATACCCCTAAGTAATAAGGGTTGTCCACCCCTATTATCTATTTTTTTATATTTTGGATATTTTTTTTTATTTTTATAATGTGATATTAAAAATAAATTCAATACAAAGTACGAATTAATTATTACGAATAATACGTTAGGTATTATAGTCAAAATATTAAATGTATAACCTAGTGCTTAAAGCAGACCAGTAACAACAAGCACTCAGTATGACGGATGAGTCAGCCATCACTGCGCACGACCATATTTAAGGTTAGTCAGTAAATGTTTCAATATGCAAGATATCAGTAATATATTGTATGAAAATCCTTAAGTGGCATTTATGTTACACTAGTGTTACGGCTCACATCGATATTGGTGAAAAATCCGATAAATTTAAAAATATTAAAAGAAGGTAGTATCATTATTACTCGGTATCGTTAAACTAGTTGAGAATAACTCCCACGCATCTCTGTATAAGATGAGGGAGTTTTTGTAAGTTTAAATACGTGTGTGTGTGTGTTAGAGATATAGTTATATTTATATAGATAGATATATATATATATACATACATCTATTAGTACCCGTAGTGGTTATTTTATTGTAATACACATATATTTACCAGTACATGGAGTTGATATTATTATACTAGTCACGTTTATCCTTGATGGGGTGGCGGATATATATTCTCTATTTGTCAAACATTTTAACAATCAGACCCAGCCATTGCTCATATTGCAATGTAAGCTCCGCACGTGATTCAGAGTGAACCCATCATATACCTATATATATATAAATACCTATGTTGGGTTAGCTTCCAACTATTACTCATATTGCAATGCTAGCTCCACACGTAATTTGGAGTGAACCCAATATATATATATATAAATGTATGTTATAATAACATTTGATGGCCTCAGTGATCTAGCGGTTTAGTACACCGCCTTACTTCCGATGGTCGCGGGTTCTATTCCTCGCACGGCACAAACATTTGTATTCATGATTGTTTGTATCGTCGTGTTTTATAAATATATCTATGTATTTGTATCAGTTGTCTAGTACCCATAACACAATCTCTACTTACCGTGAGGCTAGATGGTACTGGGTTAATTGTGTAGGGTTATTTATTTATTACATAAATACTTATATCATAATTGTAGTGTATGTGGAAACACTAGCAGTTTATAATCTATCGTCTCGAGCCGAGCGTACACGGACCGCCGTGCGCAAGAGGGAAGGGATTCCCTGCGCAAGCGCCGCGGAGTAAAGACGTGGAGCTATGGCTAACGAGCCGATATTACGTCGATAACAACTTACATACAAGAAGACATAAATAACAAATAAGTGAACACTATATGTGGCGAGGAGGCAAAATGGATATAAATAAAGATAAGTACAAAATCATTTAATAAGATATACATATACCTACGGGTACGGAGTAATTACAAATTTAGAAGGATTATGGTGGGGCCGCACGGGGAGCGAATTATATAGACCTATACAGAAAAAACAATAGCTGGGTAACATCGGTTTACGATCGATTTGCGCCAAGTAAGTAGGTACCTAATTATAAATTGTACTTGCTATACCTATAGTGTCTCTAGCTGGTAGGAATAGTCGTATTAATAATCATTGTATATGTTTACGTATATCCGTGATTTATTATTTTTAATGTGTGATAATGGTGTACTGCCTGCGTTGGCGTGGCACTGATGGAGTATGGTAGAATGAGCGGGGGGGGATAGGATCGGTTGGCCCGTCGTGGTGGGTTCGTGTTAATTTGTCGCGATTGTTTTGGGGGGAACCGCGTGGAGGTCCCTCTGGCGTGATACATTGTTAGCAGTGGAATTATTTTAACAATCCCATTCCCCCTACCGTATTTCCGTGTTGAAATAAAAAATCGGTAATGATTGTAGTTGCCGCTGCATGTTCGTTTCATGAGGGGACGGTGACGGTGAGATGTTTAGTGGGACATCATATTATGTGATGCAATAGACCTGTGGGTATGAAGTAAAATAGAGCACTGTGCGGACGACACGTTTGTTTTGCTTTATCTTTTCTAGGTGTCGATGCACTTTAATTACTTTTGGCAATAGGGCCGCCTTATTGTATTTATACAGATGTGGTGACTAGTGTTCAAATGTCACTATTTTCTTTTAGGGTATTGCTGCAAATGGAAGTGGTCTAAAGTTCCTCTTTCTAACTGTAATGATCACATGATAACCTAATATTACATTTTGTACGGGATAATATTACGATGTTGTCGGGTGATACGATATTATTACAAATGATGGTGAGCTGACAATTGTACCTGCATTATAGTACTGATGTTGGGTATTATATACAAAACAACAATAGTAAAATCTAAGGGGGGGTGACACGGTTTGAGCAGTGCTTGGTGGATAATATTTATATTTGCCTTAATTGATTGCAAGTGTTGAAGTATCTGGGTAACAGTGTCCCATACATTTCGATGCGGATGAGTTGTTCGGAATACCTGCAGACTATTTTATTCTGGTATTCGAGCAGAGACGCGAAGTAGTGTGGTTAAAATGTTTTTATTTGGATTGGATTTGGCTTTTGGATTATATAATTTATAAATAATAATTATTAGTGAGCATTCCAATGGATGCCGGTGGGAATTGCAATTGTTTTGCATAAGAAGGTTTTAAATGTAGATTAATTATTAGTTTGATATATTATGTTGGGGTCTACTATACATGTTGTGTAGTGCAAGGTGCCTATCTACTTGTTTGGCATATTTTTAACAATTTGTGCTTTGTGTTAAAATGAAGCGCGCATCTCTACACTTGCGACCTAGAAGGCAATCTTTTGGTTTGGTGAATTTAGTGTCTAATGAATTTGTTGAAGAAAAACAAAAAAAAAAAAAACAACGTAGTCAAGAGGTTGAGATGCCGACTATTATATTGCGAGGAAGTGTGTCGCTAGTTATGGTCGGATGTAAGGTACAGGAGTGCTGTTTCTGTATGCGGTGTGTGGTTTCTATAGTCAGTAACACTGGAACGAGAAAAGGGATACCTAATTATGTATATAGAATTATTCTATTATTTTTACAGCAATGACAGTGATTAACTTTTAATAATAAGCTATAGTATAGTACAGTGGTGGTGAGTATGTCTTTATGGAATCATATTTAAGATTCTCTCTAATTTAAAAATACCAGTAAATTAGAAATTGCACAATAATGGTTACATGAAATAGAACTACTATTAAGTTCTGAATTATTGTACCTACTCGCCTAATGCATTATGCGGATGAGTGAAGGGGTTATTAGAGTAAAAAAAAAAATGTTTTTATATTCTTGAAAGTTTCGTGAACATGGAATAGAATATGAATATTCTTTATTTAAAGAAGCTTGAATAAATAATAGGAATAATAGCCATAATTGCATTAATGTACCGCATTTAGTAGCTGTGGAATGGAGTTAGAATTTGTTTTGTGATCACATGCAGACAGCGCTGACAGCTGTTTTATATGAATGTGACGGGGATGTTGGAGCGATGGGGAGTCATTTTTAATTGACAGTTAATCCAGTTGCGGCTGGAGTTGTGTAGTGTCGCGATACGCAAAATAAGTGTATTAATGTGGTTTTGAGTTTTGAGATAGCTAATAGGAAATGATACCTGCTTCATTGTAGTAGTTGTAAAATATATACATGTATTTGTTTATCGTCATAGTACTGGTGTTGGTCGCTCTCTAAATACTTTGGCCGCATTGCAGGGTAGCTTAGACAAATTAGCGTGTTTTAACTTTTACATACGTACTACAGTACAACCTCGATAAAACAAATCGAAAAAAAATATATATATATATAGAATATCAAGTAATTCGTTGAACTGAGATTTATCATGTTGAAGGTACGTTGATCTAAACTTCGTTATAAAAAGGTAAAAAAACCTGTCTAAGCCATTTCAACTTGAATCTTTAACAATAGTGACGAGCAGCAGTGTTTACAAAACTTTACATTACTTTCCATCGAACAACAATTATTGTTCTACGAACAAAAGTACGTCGAAACATGTCCTGACATGAATCACATTTTATGAGATAAGAGATAAGTAGAGTTAGAGTCATACCATTGGTGGGAACATTATATAAAGGTTTTGGGTTAAGAAAATTCCTTACAAAGAGGTGTTTTTCCAAATTAAAAAAAAAAAAAAAAATAGTAATGTCGCAATGTAAAGTTATATTTTACATCGATTCTTATGGAAAATCCAAGGGATTACAAAGAATTAGTTAAATCAAGGAAGTCGTTATATACGAGGTATATTATTGTGAATGAGGTGCGTTATATTATGGCTGCACAATTATTATTATTACTAGATAATAATGTAAACCATGATGCATGATAGTAACAATTACTAACGATACATTATTGGAAAAAAAATTGTTCTGAGGATACTATTAGTAATCCTATACTTTAGATTAGAATTATTTACTGGACATTCTTGTGGAGTAAATAAATCTGAAATATGTTTAATATTAGTAGTCATAAATGTATATATTGTGAAAATTAAATGGATAAGAGTGGCGTTTAATTGTGCTATAATTATAAAATTTGGTGTTTTGCAGGAGTTCATGATTTGCTTATAAAGTGACTATTGGCTCAGATGACCTTAAAGAAATTAGCAAAGGAAGAAAAACAATGAGCATAATACTAATAACCAATACTTAAAGAGGATGAATTAAGAAGTTCAATGGAGTTATAATGACGGTGACAATGGCATTGATATTCTAAAAAAGGAGCTACAGAGGTAAGGTAGACTGGGCCGTCAAGCATTAAATTGCGTATTGACGGACAGGTTGCATTAAATTGCGTTGGCTGGGCCATCAGGCATTAAATTGCGAACTGATGGACAGATTGCATTAAATTGCGTTGGCTGGGCCATCAGGCATTAAATTGCGAACTGATGGACAGATTGCATTAAATTGCGTTGGCTGGGCCATCAGGCATTAAATTGCGAACTGATGGACAGATTGCATTAAATTGCGTTGGCTGGGCCATCAGGCATTAAATTGCGAACTGATGGACAGATTACATTAAATTGTGTTGGATTGGGCCGTCAAGCATTAAATTGCGTATTGGCGGACAGGTTGCATTAAATTGCGTTGGCTGGGTCGTTAAGCATTAAATTGCGTATTAACGTCCAGTTTGTGTTAAATTGTCTTTGGCGGGGTCATCAAGCATTGTATTGTGTATTGATGAATGGTGTCCTATTCATTAAAGGTAAATTGATAGAATGTTGCATTAAATTGCGGTTGATAAATTGCGGTATAAGTAATAAAAAATTGCCAGTTTTAATGCATATTAATTATCGGAGTGAAATGGAACGGATTCAGTAAAATATAATAAATCAAAAGTCATAGGACACAAATTAATTTTGTTCGAAAATATAATTTCTATAACTAATATAATTGACGATTGCTGGAGTACGTAGAGTCGCTGTGGTGATACGTGGTATATGTCGATCGCTCAAAGACTGGTCTGACAACCTTTCCTAGCACTTAGCACTGAATTAATGCAGGTGATAAGAGAGATAATTTTGGTACGATGAAGAATGGTTATAGTTATACCTAATTAATACTACATGGACTGATATCAGATGTGTAGACAGAATATAGTGGAAAGTCGTTTGCAATTGTTGATGCAACTCTTGTTATAATAATAATATTCTGGTATACCACCACAGGACCCATCAATATTTTATGGAATGATAATAATAAATAGTGGGGAGTTTTGAAGAAATTCCAGATTATGTTTTAGATAATCAGTTTTCAAATGTAAATTAATAAAGAAAAATACTACATGTAAATAACACATTGCATGAGACAGATAGAATGGAAAAAAATATAAGTATTTACCCTAAACCTACAAAATATAAAGTAGTGACTACTATGGTAGAGATATTCTGGTCATAAACATACAACATTTTTTCAGAAGTGCTTTATACTAATCTTACATAATATTACACAATAACAAGGTGGAATAACGATTATATGAAAACAAATATAAAAGAAGAAAGGTGAAGTATGTGAAACACAAAGTAAATTGGAGTTAATATATAAATGTAATTTATATTCAAACGAGGAGGAAAAATCACGGTGCTGGTTACGCTGCAAAGGCCAATCGCACTAGAGGCATTCGGCTTATGTGTGGCAGTATAGTGTCAAAATGAGTCCACCATCGTTGTAACGTAGCACACATGCCTCCAAGGAACAAATACCTAATAGAGTGGATTGATTCATGCTTGAAAAGAAAATAAACTTAAAAAGGAGAGAGATGTAGTGTATGTGGAAACACTAGCAGTTTATAATCTATCGTCTCGAGCCGAGCGTACACGGACCGCCGTGCGCAAGAGGGAAGGGATTCCCTGCGCAAGCGCCGCGGAGTAAAGACGTGGAGCTATGGCTAACGAGCCGATATTACGTCGATAACAACTTACATACAAGAAGACATAAATAACAAATAAGTGAACACTATAATAATAACATTCTATATTTGGCCCTATCGTGGCCCAGTGGTACAAATTGAGGTATACTGTTAAAAGTCATGTGAATAGTAACTTGCTTTCTAAGATGTGTTTAGGTTGTAGGGTAAAAAAACTGTGAAATTACATACTAAGAGTGACACGTGACATCTTCATCTGGGATGGCAATGCATGAGTGGAATCTTGGCCACAGCACATGATATACTCTCGCTCACTTCTACTACTTTTACTCGTGCAATAAAGAATATTCACGATAACGATAATATCCGTAGCCCATATATGTGTAGGCAACGGTTATTACGAGATTAACCGACAGCATGTTTGCTATATCAATTACATAAAATAAAATTATCCTGACTTAAAACCATAAAGATCGTAAGGTCTGAAAGAGAAAAGAAAAGAAAAGAACTTTGTGTCTACCTGTATACAATATATTTTTCTAAACTACGAACATGTAAACAGTTAAATACTAAAAATCGATCGACAAGATAGCGGTAGACTCGCCCTCAGCCTCGTTGAATTAAATATACTGAGCGAAATGTGGACATGTCAAGTGTTGCGTTCAATACGATGCGACGTAAAAATTATTAATGACTTTTAATGATAATTAATATTAAAAATATAGTTCCCAATTGCTTTTTTTTTGCTGTGGACATACTAAATACCAATGTAAATCCTAGTAGTAATTGAATTTTACTACTGTCTATACAAGAAATACAATAAAAGTAAAAATATTTCACACGAAACGGATAGCTAAAAAAATATATTTGATCGACTGAACTGAAAAATAGTAAATCGTCATTGTGATTAATATTTTTCCTGAATCAAGTTGATTACTTTTATAAACACGACTTCAATTTAGTTTAATTTGTTTATTCAAATTCAATATTTCATACTAACAAGTAATGAAAATAGAGTTGATTGATTAAACACAAAGCTTTTTGATTACGCTTTCATGCTTTAAGCGCTTAACGAATCATAATGAAATTGTGGATATTACCTAAAATACGCCAAATTCATTTTACTTTTTATAGGGTTTGGAACATACAGGACGCGATAATACTTTGCATGCTGAAGAAAACTGTAGTATTTCCCGATTCAAGCGAACTCATCCATGCTGCATGATCACTTTGATCTTACAATGTGCTCCAGCACGTAGTAGTACTACTATGTTCCTACAGGAAAGACTAATTTTATCCCCATCTATATTATTCAATACAAACATACACACAAAAATACAAATCTTTCCTCTTTATAATATTAATATAATATTATATTAATATAATATTATAAAGAGGAAAGATTTGTATTTTTGTGTGTATGTTTGTATTGAATAGGCTCCGAAACTACTGGACCGATTTGAAAAATTCTTTCACTATTAGGAAGCTATACTATCTCTGAGTAATATAGGCTATATTATATTTCCAAAAAAATTAGGGATCCTTACTAAAACTCTAATAAGTCAAAAGTCCTAAGTCTACCCCTGGTGTAAAAAAATTACATAAAGAATACCTAACACCGCGTGCGCTGCAAAAAGTATTGATGATAGAACAAAATGATGTACTACGACTTTGTAGAACACATGATTATCCACAAAAAGTGTCACGACGGCATGTGTCGAACTATTATAGTTATGTCACAAGAAGTGTTTTAATCATAATCACCTTGCAAGTGACAGATTTGTCAGAATTTTGATCGTGGTTGTACAAAGAAATTGGGTACCTCTCTCTCATCCATCAAGCAGCTTACTTTTTAAACTACACTTTAGTTTATAGAAAATATACAGACATAAGGGGCATAATGACCATGTATGAGGTTCATCAAATTGTTTGCTATTTCAGTCAAACAAAAACCTAAAATTGATTATTTTCATTTAGTTCATTTACTAAATGAAAATAATCAATTTAAATTTTGTGTTAAACCGTCTATGAAATAGAAGAAAAAACAATAGCATGGACATAGGTTCGAATCCTATACCGGATGGGCGCATGAATTCAATATTCGTTTGTATTCTCTTGTAACTATATGCATGACTAACTGATTAGGATGTACCAAATATTATATTTTGTTCAAGTTTTTATGCAGTAGTTATATTATTAACAAGGTTTTAACACGAACAAATATTATGGCAAATAAAGGTACTCGTATTTACCTCTCTCGACGTTTCGACTAGGTTGCACTAGCCGTGGTCACGAGCTGACTGGAGTAACAGCGATGTCAATGTAGATAAGTGACAGCAGTTTTTTCATGTACCCACACACCCGACACACAGCACTCACGGTATCCGTACACTTATTGACTATTGATGCTACTGAACTTTGCTTGAATTTATTTATGACTGGATGCCACGTAGATGATAATTTTAAGCCATCCTCTTTGTTGAAATTGGGAGGTTTTTTAATTTCAATCGCCTCCCGGACCATTCGTAGATAACAGTGGCGATTAGTAGAGAGGACCTAAAAATAACTATTTTATGCAGGTCAATCAAAGCGAGGAAATTGTACCGGGTAAAAAATAGCTGATGAATATAAATGACATGAAAAATAGCTGCTTCATGGAGCAGGTTTGCATTAAACCATCCATGAAATGGAAGGAAAAACAATAGCAAGCGTGCAGAAGCGCGGACAATCGAGCCTGCACCGGATGGGAGTACGACCTCGATACTGTCTGCATTCTCTTGCGGCAATATGCATTATAGGGTTTCAAATATCGTGCGGTTATTAACTATCCCACTATCCTATTAATATTGTACCTTAGGTTATTACATTGTTATAAATTACACCGTTAGTAACTCAGTTACTAACGGTATTACCATGTTCATTAATTTAGAAATGAAAATAATCTATATTCAAATAAACATGGTAGGTATAACAGCACTTTTGAACAGTATCTTTTTTATATTATTAAACGAGACTTAACAGGAATAATTTTATGGCAAATATTTACCTCGCTCGACGTTTCGATTAGGTAACCTAATATATTTTCCATACAATTATTCTGGGAATATTGTATGGAAAATTGGAATTCCCAAACTAAAATCCGGTTAATAATATAAGGAATTTATGTTATACACGAAAGTTTAAAAATAGTATTTTTTTTATTCTATCAGTCAAATTGCAGGTTTAGCCAAGAAGAATGAGTAAGAAACTTGCCAGGTGCTCTTGTGAACAAATGGATAACTTTATAATATTAAAAAAAAAACAATCATATATAAAAAATACAATGTGTATACAAGTATTTCACGTCGCAGAATAAATAAAACCAGTAGTTTACTTTTAGTATGTATATTTAATATGTTATATATTTAAAAAATATTGTATTTCTATATCGAAAAAGATCGTACATCTTTAAGAAATTTAGTTTAACTACTTAATATACAATTTATGTAAGAGTAACGATATAGGAGGGTTGTTTGTCGAAATTGAGTTAAGAAATATAACCTCAAGAAGCTTAACGGTTAACAAAACTCAAGCCTTTATTGGGATTTGACCCTTTGTCAAAGACTGTAATCCGAATTCCAGTCGACTAGAAAAGGTTAAGATAAATTAATATCAAATATAATATATCACTTGGCATTCCAAACCTATACATAGTATCACGACTGTTGTACCGGATGGGGTTGGCAGATTTGTTGTCAATTATCGACGTTACGGTGAATGACAGATGACTAGCCCATCTTTCGGTAGGTGTATTTGAATACAACGTGGTAAGAGCCTAGCCTTCCGCCGTCTTCCGAACCTTGTTATTTTACCTAATCGGACCTCAAGTTTTTTTAAGATCGAAATCGAATTTTTTTAGTTTAAAATTCAGATACTGATTATTATACTTAATAAACAATTAACTATAATATATAAAATCGTATTTACAAAATATCATCATCTGCTTTTCTCAGTATGTTGTTCTCTTCCATTCATCTCTATTCGCAGTCACCTCATAATTCATTTCGTATTGCCATATTAACTTTCATACAGTCCATCCTTTTATTTTTTGCTGTTCTTCTGCTCTTCCATCCACAATTATAATTATACTTACTTCAATTCTCAACTTCCTATCAAATCTTAACATACTAAGAGAAAACGATAGCTTTTACCTAGTCATGACATTATAATATCATAATATCGCACACCTAGTACAATATGTACCATAAAAACTTTTGTGCTTAAAAACCTAATTATAATCATTTTAAACTTTTGAGTTATATTAGTTAATCCTCGCCAAGTGTAAAACTACACTTGGTGTGTAATATATAAAGATTATTTCTTATAATTATATCACAATTAAATTAATTCTATACTAGTACTAAAGACTTTATAGAACATTGTAATAAACTATGACATATGGTGTTACAATATACTTATCAGACAAATTAGAAATCATGTTGGAATTGACCCTGCACAGCAATGTCGGGTTTACCACGCCCTAGTTCCTGAGATATGGCACCACCAGCAGAGATACGAGTGTTCTTATCGATGTTCCAAACCCCAGAACCTGTGGCTGTTACCTGTGAATCAGATAATAATTTCTTAGATACATATAACTAGAATGACAAACACAAACAAAATGGCGGTCGTAATGGTAAAGTATGATTGTAACAAGTAAGTAATAGTACCTAAGCATGATTGTAACAAAATATCTCTGTTTTATTATTCTATAGTTAATCAGATATCGGCTATAATTTGCATTTTTGTGAAATGACAATCTCAAACAAGCTGACGATTCCTCTGATAGGAAGTGGTTCAACAAGTGGTGCCCTTGATGCCACTAGTAAATTGGCATTTCGAAAGACTAAAATGTCATATACCTTATCCTGTAATTTCACTGGCTTATCAAATCCTTCAACCAAAACACATCTCTCAAAGCAAGCTGGTTGGCGACTGAAATTAGGGAAACTGTAAACTGTAAATAAGCTGCCTGTTTACAGGCAGACTTTTTAAAGGCTTGATTAAAAGTCTACCTCGACAAATATTCTTGTTCTCGGTAGCTTTTATTATCTGTAATTTATCTTCGTAATATATTTTACACTAACTACTTGCCCCGGCTTCGCACGGTGTACATGTATTATATATATAAACCTTCCTCTTGAATCAATCTATCTACTAAGAAAAACCGCTTCAAAATCCGTTGCGTAGTTTTGAAGATTTAAGCATACATAGGGACGGACAGACAGCGACAGCGACTTTGTTTTATACTCGTACTAAGCAACACAAACTGAAGTAAATAATTTAGGTTACTTACGCTTGTACGCCCTCCAATCTGCTTACTAAGATCTAGTGCTGCTTTAGCATCTTTATTAGACCAATCAAGCCTTCCTCCAAGATGGCTGCTATCTCCATTAGGTCCTAACACTCTGGAGCCATACGCTTGGCCTTCTAGCTTTCCTCTGTTATCATTGAATATTTCTTGCTTGTAACCGCCTTTGCCCTGCCAAAAGGATAAAGGATTATGTTATTTTAAAATTTTTTTTGTTTGACAGCTCACGTAATCGAGGTGCAAGTTATTCTTGTCTACAATACAAATTATTAAAAAATGTTATTTTTAGGGATTACTTAAAATTCTTATTTTTATAATTATGTAAAATAATTCTTCAAAAAATTTACAGTCCGTATTGACATTATCTTTGACATTCTAACTATTGGTATGCTAAATGTATTATTTACCACGTCCACATTTTGCTGTGCTTATTATAAGAGCAATGATACCGAAGCATAACTATAGTGGTATCTCAGATTTTGTTTTAGAATATCAAATATTGGTATCAGTTAGTCAGTCAGAAATAAAACTAATATCCAATTTTTTCATATTGCTACTTACAGCGCAAAATTTATATTGTGTAAAGACATCTAATGTTTGTATAGTAAAAGGAATTTTAAATAATTCCGTGGCAACATTTCATAAGATTGACCATCAATTTTCGACAAATCAGTTTGTCATTCCAGTCGCGTAAAAAATAGATATATAACTCACAAACAGTCCCTGTTCATTGTCGCCAAGTGTGCCGAAGACTTTTCCTTTACCCACTTGTGTATCCCACGTCACATCTCTGGTATGGCGGGCTTGCTTTGAATAATAATACTGCGGATACCTAAACAAAACATTTGCTTTAACTTATAAAGTAATAACAATAACCCAGTACATTCACTAAACGCTACCTAGTACTAGCTAAACAGAGCTAGTGTTATGGGTTCTAGACAACTGATATAAATACTTATATAGATTTTTTTAAATGCAAACAGAAAAGTAAATAACGTAAGTAAATAACGTTACTACTTTTCTTACCATATCATCTTTAACACAGTCAATCCACCTCTTTTTCGGCCATTCTTTGCCCTTTTAACTATCCACTTTCATATTTAACACCTTTCTTAAAATATTATCGGAAGTATTTGGCATTTAAAAAATTATATAGTTGCAATTACGTACTTATTTTTGTAGCCCGGTGGTATGGAAACTTGTGCGTACACACAAGCAAACATCAGAATTGCACAAAGAACACCAGAATACATTTTATCTGCAAAAATAAAAAGATCGTATTGTAGGTTATTATAGAATACATGTTTCTATGCCACATTCAATATAAAAGATACTCGACAACGAAATTGCTTGTCAATCTTATTATTCACCACGACACCGCTATGTCTGTATTTTTGAATAGATTAAAATGAATTTTGTATAAGCCTAAAACCTTTGCTAATGGTAGTAATGGTAGACGATAGTATGAGCATGAAATCAGATTAATTAGCCCATCATGGCTAGTCAAGAAAAAATCATGACAATTTGCGATAGCAGTAGTTATGACATTACTAGATTACTACTAATGGGGTGGCCCCATAATTAAGCTTTCCATCCCTCCCCGAGCCGACGTTGACAAGAGACAAGTTGCGGTTTGGTCGCAGAAAAGGCTTCCAAGCTATATCCGAACTTTATTCAATGCCTGATGATGCCTCGATCAAAGGCAAAGCACGTGTCGCAATATGGGTGTAGACTTAACAACGGTCGGAATTTTATCACCATTAGAGAAGATCGTAACGGTAGTAAAGTTTCCGCACTGAATATTTGTGATCACACACATGCTAAACACAATAATAAACAACCATTAAGTAGTAGACAATACCTCTGACTCTCTTATCTGGTATGACAATTGCGAAGGCTCTATTTCAATGAAGAGAAACTGTTGTGAATCAGTGGTTTAAATATCGGATTTTTACGACAACGTACAATAATTATGAATACGATCGGATCCGGACAAAACAATAAAATAAAAATCTCACCTATATATATTGCTTCTTTACAACAACTTAATCACCAATCTCCAATTCCAGACTGCTGTATTTCAAAAACCATTCCCACATTTTATAGTACATGATAAAGTCCTCGGTAATGTCCCTGGACTGAAGCGAGTAGCGTGAGTTGTCTTAACTCGGATAGGGACTTTTTATGAGTCAACATTATCAGAAACTCTTATCCTCATTAAAATGTCTTTTACCGTGTACCGTCGACTTATAATAGATTATAAACCTAACCATCATTTGAGCACTTCAGAGTATTAATATTATAAAAAAGGGGAAAAGGAAATTCTTAGTAATGTGGACTGATGATCCCATTGGGTCATATAATAGTCCTAGCACACAGTCTACATCAATCAGTCAGGTTGAACTTGACACGATTCCCCCTGGAAACCATCGTGATAAATGCCTGGTAAATTTATCACGATGAGCTAATGGACCTAACATCATGTTTATCTTATCATCTTCCACTGGTGTCCCGCCAGCGTAAAGCGTTAGCACAGGCGTGCGCACGCACATTTATAAAACAGGTGGCGCACCAACGCATTATTTACCATTAAAAAAATATTATAAAAACCCGCTTTTTAGACACATTTTTTAGTTTAAACAATCAGCTTAGTAATATTGGTAGCTCTTAACAAATAAATTTTCTCTTTATATTGCGTCCAAAGTTTTTATAATGTGACTCTAAATATCAACAGAATAAGAGAATCCCTTATTAAAAAATCTAATTGATTTTTTTCTCCTTTTTTATCGTAAATTCACATTAACTATATTAACAAGACAGACAATGATAAAAAAAATTGGTATTGCAATATTTCCGCATTAACAGGTAGAGAGATCAAATTATACTAAACGTTTAGTTCGTATGTATTAAAATTGACTAGATAGACCAGTACTATAGATCTCTGACAAGACAACCGGTTATCAAAAGATCAAGTTATACTGAACTGTTGGTTTTTAGTAGGAAATTCGTAATACTTAAATTGAGCTATGATATTAAACATTGATAGATTTACAAAAAATGTATTTAAGTATTTCTACAGTTGCTCATTAGCCATAACACAAGCTCTGCTTAAGTTAGACGGTGCTATGTAAATTGATCTGTAAAAATATATATTTTACAAATATTATAAATGCGAAAGTTTGTGTGTATGGATGTAGATTACCCACTAATATAGATTAGCCTATACATAAGAATTGTTATTATTATGTATAGGCTAATCTATATTAGTGTAAAATTACATCAAAATCCGTTCTTCCATCCATACTCACAAACTTTCGCATTTATAATATTTTACACAGGCTATAAATTTCATGGGAGTGAAACCGCGGGTACAGGCAGTATCATATAAAATTCTCTACTTTTACTTACATTAGTACAGCATTTAATCGTCGGATTCATAATGCATCAGAGCATAGTTACAAAATAACCAGTTCTTTGTGGTACCAATTTTTAAGTAAAAAATTGTTTAATCTTACGACTGTAATACAGAAGTTCACACAAATATGTTTTAATAGCTTATCAAGTAAGCTGATTTATGCTAGAAATAGTTGAGACTGCGATTCCCACGCGGAGGACTTTCTACACTCTACTTCTGGCATCCGGCTTTTCTACCATTAGCTCACGAAGTTTTTATTACAATTTCCACTAAGTCACCAGAATGCAGTTTAAGATTAAAAAGTTAAGTATTAAGATATCGCCTCCGAAGTTTTTATAACGTCGTATCTCAATTCAAAGTTTTCTCATCCATTCTGCTCACGGTCATCAATTGTCGAATGACGGATTACTTGAACGTTAAGAGGCATTTAGCTAATCTACTTTCTAACTAGACTATCAGTAAAATTACATTTTATATTGTCTATAGACCTAACGATATTTTAGAGATGTCTATTTAATTGAGATAACAACAGTTTTCTTATAACTATTTTACAATGAAGTTACACAATAATATTCTTCAATACAATTAAAAATACTAAATGGTGCACTGACAATATTAAATTAGGAGTAAATAATTTAAACGGGTACAATAAAATGTTTTCAAATCAAAAATAAAATTTTATAAGAAATAACCTTTAATTAAATCTTAGTTTGAATTTCACCAAACTTATGGGTGTCTACATATTACAGTAGGTATATTTTTATATAAAAGATAACATCCTGTAGAAAATTGTGTGTTTGTATAAAGTCTACTGGCAATAAAATAAATACATCAAACGTAACAAATAATTAGATTATCATGAGGTAAATAGAAGAATAAAGAACAATGCATCAATGTAAGAGAAGGAAAACTCTTAATAAAGTCTGGTCAAATTGTGAAGACACAATCATGGTTCATGAACAATCATGACCTCATGCTTATCCTCTATCTATCTATATCTATCCCACTGATCTTCCAAGTGTCAGAGCAAGCGATAGCAACATTCCATATTCACCCATTAACAAAAGTGTTGGCACACTGGGAAGCGATGAAGTGTGAAAGGGTAACGTTAAAATCAGATTTGCCTATAGTGAATTCACAATGGTTTCTTTTATAATTTCCCGTCAAACGACACAATATCACACGATCTTATGGGACACAATGGATAAATGTATCCAGTTGTATAGAGACGCTTTTAAATTTATATCAACAGTAACGTCGTGGTACGTACGATCGATGGTAGAAATGCGTATGGTAATATCACAGGATAAAGTATTCAGTATTCTTGTATCTATTCTATTCCCTTCCTAAATTATATTCCCTATTCCCTTATTTTTAACATTTCAGGGTACAAAATGAAAACTGTAATGACCTTTATTGATAATTTTCATTTAAACTAAAATTAAACAACGTTCAATTAAAAAAAATCGTAGACAAGACAATTACTCATACTTCTTAGCTGAATTTTCATTTCATTCAAAATATCCAACAAAATAAAATAAAAAATATGCGTGAGCCTTTCTTTGTTCAGATATAAATACCTAAATTTGTACAATATTAAGATTTTTACTTTATACTTTATATTTTATTCTTTTAAACAAGCTTTAGATTAAATAAAAATCATTATAGAGTACAAATTTATATGAGCATTTCATTAAATATACCCCTAATTAAGATTATTATTTCAGTAACAACGTAAATTAGTCATAGTGACCAGACTAAACCAGTCTCTAGAAGTAACACCCGTTCACGAGTATAACAGATAGCACCAATTATAGGTAATAAATGCACTATATTAGGCAGATAAATGAAGCATGATTAGTGTGATAAATGAAGTAAATATTATTAATTATTTCGAGCTGACAAAGATAACTATCGGTACCGTTAAAAAAAGAACATGCTGAAAGATACCTCTTTTCAAGCGACTTCAAAATTTGTTTTTCATACCAATTGTATTTTTTTTTTGTTGTATGTACTACTTCAAAGATTTTATTCACGTCAACCAGTTTTGTTAAATCTTCATTTATTTATAGTCTATTGCTTATATAAATTTGATCTAGATCTATCAAATAATTTATCTGTTATCCTTCTAATAGTACTAATTATTCATGGCCTGAATTATTACATATTCTGGAATAGAATATTAATAATTTTGTATGTATTAGAAATTTTGTATATTTTTCCATGCGTCAGGAATTAAGAATGAATAACATAGTCGAACTTGACGCCTACGTAGCCTATGGGTTTTTTATTGTTAATAATAAGGAGCTGAGCCCTCATGTTTTGTCATTCGGGATGGCAAAAATATCATCTAGGGATGCATATATCCAATTATTAACTATAGGAATCCATAGCCTCACATCCTACACGTATCTGTAATTTAACTGCCATATCACTCTTCAATCGAAACTCGTCTTATAATTTTACCCATGACGAAATTGTACAAATGTGTAAATTATATATGTATATTATTTAGTATTAAGATGCCTTCTTTATTTCTCTAGTCCATTCTTGCGCCATCTACCACTTTCTGTCTTCTCTCCTCTACCCAAAGGTTGTCTGGAAGAGATTGCTTAAGCGATAAGACCGCCTTTTGTACCTTATTACTTATTACTTGTTTGTTCTTTGTTTAATTGTTTGTCTTTCTGGTGCAATAAAGTGTTAATAAATAATAAATAAATAAATAAATAAATTATGAATATGGTTAACTCATAACAAATTTGACATAGTGTGCTAATATATAATGTAACTTCATTCTCCTATCCTGCATATAATCTTTTTTTGATACATTTACAGGAGCATTTAATGTAGATTGCAAACGTTTTCGGATTCAATCATTACCGCGATTGACTGACTTTTAAAACGACTACACATCAGTCCTTTATGGAATGTTCTCGCACAACCCAAAACAGTGTTAGTTGGAGACAAATTGCGGGGACCTATCGCCAAAGAGGATGGCGTAGATAATCCGCTCATTTCGTCAGGAAGGCCACAATCACTCTATCAGTAGGGTATGTCTAAAGAAGAAGTATATATAGTTTTGGTACAAAAACAATTACGGCATCATCCATAAAAAAATAAACAAAAAAACATTTCTATACCAACCACGCACTTTTTCTTACTTCCTCTCAAACTATATCATATTGTTCAGAATATATTGAGTAAGAACACATTAATCTCGAGTTTGTATATATGTATATATCGGATATCTATGCTATTGCAAGGAACAAAGCGGGACCAATCGATTTCAAACATAATACCTTGTGATCGATCATACTCAGACGACATGCGGTCGTGTGTGCTTCGTTTGAATAGCGGCGTATATTAGCTACTCAACAGGCAAGTAAGCACTAAATATGATAACACAATTTTATGCACTAATCTCAAAACGTCAGTATCATATATTGTAACTGTATTTAATTAGCAATTTTATATATGCGATTAATTCGCGCCATCCACCATCTTCTGTCTTTTCTTCTCTACCCAAAGGTTGTCTGGAAGAAATCAGCCGCCTTTTGTACCCAGCCTTCCTTTCTGTATACTATGAATATTGTTTTTTTTTTTGTATTTTTTAAGGTGCAATAAAGAGTTATAAATAAATAAATAAAAAACTAACAGTTCACTTAACTGAAAGTAATAATAAAAGTATTGGAAGACCGAATAGAATATTACAGAAAATATCTATTTCAGGAAGTATCTTTTATATCTTGGGTGTTTGTTACTCTTTTGCGAACAATATTTTCAATAATATAGCTCTTACATTAGAATGACATAGGCTAGTGACTTATAGTAATGTAGCAACACAGTTTCTACACGTGCCACCATCCACTTCCTAGAATCCTTATCGCACGGCACGTGTAATGCAGCTGCGCGACCTTCAAGCTGTCGTTACCTGCAGCTGCTGCAGGTTGCAACGTCGGGTTGGATTCTAGGAAGTGGATGGTGGCACGTGTAGAAACTGTGTTGCTACAGTAATTTAATTATTTGTTGTATAATACCAGATAATTTGAAGACCATCGTATTTTCCATTTATATAATAAATATAACTACCATTAAACGGAGAATATTAAAATGTTAAATTATGAATAGAAAAAAGAAATAAAACGTTAAAACTACTTGCCTAAATGACTTGCTTGTTATTCAAATGCAAAGTAAACAAGCCTGCGGCTGAACGTAGACCAGGGATTTTATAAAGTTGGCTTTAAAAGAAAAGTCTCTTTAATGGAGCGGAATTTCCTTTTAGAGATTGATAGCTATGTATAGATATAGTATTATTATTGTATAGTATTGTCTATACTGCAATAAAATTGTAACGCTTATATTTAAGTAGATATATATTTGATTACTATAAAAGTGAATTTATATGTCTGATTTTCCTTCCTGATCTTTTCACAACTAGTCATTCTAAGTGCCGTCTATTTAGAAAATCTACTTCGCCGACATATACATTGTATATAATCTGCGTCGCCTGTGTTTGTGATTGTAACACCCGCATTTATAAAGCAACAATACAGTATAATTATTTCAGTTTTATTGACCAACTAGTGGTCCGTCCCGGTTTCGCCCGTGTACTCATAATTTTGTTCGTTTTGCATATAGCTATATATATTGCTTGCATGTAGCCTATTAATTAATAGTAATTCTATAATAATAACTTTCAAATCGATGCAGTGATTCAGAAATTTACTATATTTATAACACAATCATGCTTATAATACTTTTTTCTTCCATTAAAATCATACTATAGAAGGTCGTATTTAGTATTTTTAATAAGTAAATTTAATAGTGTTGTTTAAATAAGAAGTTTTTTTGGTAATTTTATTTGCAATTTCTAAATTCAGACATATAATCCGTTATACATTATCTGCTCATATAATGACTTATGTATTGGCCATACATAGCTCATGATATGAGCAGAATCGACAACTTTTACATTACATTATTTGTTTATAAAAAAATTAATCGATCATGCTTCTAGATCTAGAAAGAAACTTTATGTATGTAATAAAGATATCCAAAAAATACAATGAGAACAATTATTGAAATGAAATGATTCCGCGGCGGTTAAAACTAACTATTGAATTTCTTGTCTCTACTTAATTATAAAGTACAAATAAAATGTGTCACCACTCGTTCTTTAGTTCAATATTGTACGAGGCAAGTAGGAGAATAAAACACATTACGATAGTGCAAGTGAAGGGAAGAACTCGTATTAACTCTTTGAAAAGGCACTCTGTGAATGAACACAGGCGAATAATAGTTGAGGAAAGCATTTCTTGTATTCGATTATTCTCGGTCTATTGCATTACAACGTTGGTAGTAAACGAACGACATACAGAATAAAAATCAATTCAAAACCACTAAACGAGGTTATATAATTTGTATTTTTTCTCTTGGTTTGCCCAATACCACGTTATTATTAAAATTTACCAAGCGAAATGTTGCCTACATTGTCAAGTGATGACAATGCCTCTGACTACCCCTTCTAGGGTAAGAGTCGTGACATGTTTATATTTTTTTTAAAGTAGGAATTTTTTATTTGTACAATACAACATTTAAATAAAGCCTGACTCAACAGATTAGTAAGTAGTTTTCATATATGTATATTGTATATGTGAACATAAGAATGAAGTCGTAAATAGTCCAGAGTTAATATTATTTATAACTAGATGTACTCGCGGTTTCATCCGCATTAAATTTCAATGTAAAATACATATATGAGCCTATGTGTTATGTTGAATTTCATCAAAATCCATTCAGTAATTTCTGGGTGAAAGAGTAACAAACATACTTACAAACTTTTGCATTTACAATATTAATAAGATTTCTTTTGTCAAATGTTTTAATCGGAATGTATAGAACATATCGGTTAAAATATTTGACAAAGTTCCAACGAGCTATACCATAATTCTTCGTTAACTCGTTTTTAAGAATCCGAACCGAAAAGGTAAAACGGAACCTTTACACTTCCGGCAAGTCCATCGGTCTGTCAATCTGTTACTTTATCTGTAAGAATTATTGATATACCGCTGATGCTGTCAATATTGGATTTTAGAATAGTTTTATATACGCTTGGCTTATTCATTATTGAAATAAATGAACTGAAAAAATATTTCTACTTTTTTCGCCTTAAGGATCCCTGAAGCCGAAAAAGTAGAGTCAAAAATTACAAAATAATCATGTCAGCTTTTGTAAAATTATCATAAAGTATGAAAGGAGTAAATTTGTAGATTACACAGTTACACAATTACAGTAGATTTTTATCACATAATTATAACATTTATTTCCCTTTATATTCTACTTTAACTGTATTTTAATTTACTGTAGCTTTGAATACAAGTGAATTTCGTCTCCTCGACTATAAGTGTCAGTATACAAAATAAACAGTGACTGATGGATGTTTGCGTTACGATAATAATAGCTTAAAGACTCGCTATACATCCTAGTAGAGAAAATTATATAGTTAACCACTATTTACAATGAGTAGGTAACTAGCGAGCAGTTACTAGTTATTATATTCGAATCAGTCAATTTGAACACGAGTAAAAATGGTTGGTAAGTTCTGAAAAAGTAACTGTTATACCTCTCATTAACGAGTGGAATTTCTAGAACTGGAAAATTATATTTTATTCACAAATCGTCTTGAACTTTGCCGTGTACATTACAATTATAATGAAGTACATGAACTACTATTAGTACTGGTCAATAGAAATATAAATTATTGCTTTTATGAGTACGTTTTAATTTGTAGTTTTTTTTTTTACTACTTTTTCTGTCGGTCTTAGGCCGCTGGCAGAACTAACCTATAATCACCTCATATATTAGTCTGATACAGATCTAATGCATTTATTGACTACTTGATACTACTCGCACTTTATTTATAATTCTTCTATATTAGACGGGTTCGGTGGTCTAGCGGTTTAGTATACCGTCTTACTTCCGATGTTCGAGTTCGAGTCCTCGCATGGTACTGTAACAATTACATACTAGGTATATTATACAATATATAATAGTACCTACTAATCACGAAAGTTTAAAAATAACTATGTACCTACATGCTCTGAACGGAAAACTAGAAAGGGGGCAAACTAGTTAAAAACTTCTCATAAAACTCCGGTTGTTTACATTGTAATACAATTAAGAATTCAGTACTCACTCTTCCTAGTAACAGTGACTTCATTTAATTTTTATTCAACTGTCAGCGGGAAATAAAGTATTCTCCCATTTCTCTTAAATCTTGTGACCAGTAACGGAAGAGGGCAACGCCCCAGTGTTAAGATGCTTATCGGGGAGTCGTTACTTGAAGTCCCTTTTTATCTTGTGGACTTTTATTGAGTTCTTAACAGTAATTAGTAGCTGTAGCTAGCGAGAACTTTAAGTACTTGTTGAAACATCGTGTGCTTGAACATTTTTATATGTTTGCGATCTACGTTTATATATCCTGGTAGTATAGTTGTTTAACACATCGCTGTCGCGGGTTCAGTTGCTCGTAAAACACTTGTATTCATAAATATAAGCGTTTATATAGGTCAGGATCTGAATATGTATATATATATATATATAGAAATATTTAAATATATATTTTTTATATACGTACTTAACGTATATAAAAAATATATTTAAGTATTTCTATCAGTATAGTATAATATCCTGCCTTCTTATTAATTTTATATAATTGGAATGGCAAACAGGCTACTGAAATGAAATACCCGATGAACTATAGTAATCGTCGCCTTTACATGTCATCATCATATCACGTTATCATGTAATATCACTGCCACATCAAACAGAAACACAGCGTACAAAGTCTGGTGTAAAACAGTAAAAAGGTAACAAATTATGACGTATTGTACAATAAAATATGATCCATATTACTCGGTAATAACGTAATGTTTTATACGTGAAGGGATTTTAAGATAATTTATATAAATATATTTTAGTTTTTTTTACAAAGGTAAATTTCTCTTTATATTTATTTATTAGTGTTGGTAAATCATTTTAACATAATATAAAATTTTAATAAATTGGCAAAATTTTCAACGAGATCTTCATACATTTCGTTGAAAACATTGATTCGTCTCTCTCTCTTTTCTTTTTCTCATCTAAAAACTCTGATTTTTGTTCATAGCAGCTAACAGCCTTTGATGATTTTCCTAATCCCGAGTTTCTTTGTACCAGTTATTAAAATCATAAAGGTGTGAAATTCTTTCTTATCAAACCATACCAAACCATTACCTTTTGTAATAAAGTTACTAGACAGTTCAATAAGCATTTACAATTTTTGTTAATTAATAATTTCGGATCTGCTGCGACCAACAGCATTAGAGTACTAATGCTATTGGTTGTAGCTGGTGTTTACAGCTTCATCGGACGATAGGGGGCGAGTGCAGATGGCACTCAAAATCCAAAATGGCTGAAGGCCAACTCCCGCCTGACGGATACGACATTAGTCTGAGCACCGCAAGGGGTTCGGACCTCGACTCAGACCGTCGTAATTTTGATCCCCGTTTGAATTAGATGTGAGATCGATCAGAGGCGAGACTCGAACCTGCCTCGTTGAATTCATATATACTGAATTTGCGCATTTCATGCGTTGTATTCACGACAATATCAATTGCCAATGTTTCTGTCTTTTTAATTGTAATTTATATCCATTTTCTATAACAGTCTAGACTTATCAAATGACTTCTTTATTATTTAAATGGAATGGGTGAAGGCCAAATCTCGCCTGACGGATACGACAAACTGAAGGCGAAATATAGCATTAGGGGGGAAGGGAATTGTCAGTAATGTGGATTGATAACCCCATTGCTAGCAATGTACCATGTTAGGTCGACCTCCACGCGGTTCCCCCTGGAATCCATCGTGTTAAATTCCTGGTGAATTTGCACGAGGGGCTAACTGATCTGACTTCATGCTCATCTTATCATCCTCCACTGGTGCCCCGCCAGCGTAAACCGTTAGCGCAGGCGGGGGCACCATTCCATTGTCAACCCTAAAAAAAAAATAGCATTTGAAGGCAGTACACCACAGTACTCCGAAATGATAATGCGTAAAGAGTCTATGTACATTTTATGCGTTGTCATTTCGGAAAACTGTGGTGGTACTGTCTAAGGATGTAATAATAAGGTATGTTACATTGTAAGGTAGCTACGGCTGTGGCATAATGAGGTAATAATATTTGTAGACCTGTTTATGTATTTAGGCATGGTTGTCATTTATCTCAGGTATCATTTACATAAAGAACTAGATAAATGACTTTGCACTAAGTTTTTTGGTCCAGTAGAATATATGTTAAAGTACTATAAATAAATAATTAATAGTACAAATAAATTACCCTGGACAATTAACAAAGCGCCATCTAGTCCCACAATAAGCAGAGCTGGCGTTATGAGTACTAAACAACTGATATATTTTTTTTGTCCATACATACTTACATAATATACAAACACTGGAACTGAACCTGTGACCACCGAGGCCGACTATGTATTAATCTTAATTTACGACTGCATAGCGCTGTATATGTCATACTGAAGGTTATTCATTTATATGTATTAAATATTCATGCATTAAAATTTATAAAAGCGGCGCAGTAAATAAAACATGTGGCGCATTTATACGTAACTTTATATAAAACATGTCATGTTCATTCAACGGTGAAACAATGTACGTAGATTTTTTAAGGCTTCCATTTTACATCGGAATATAAAATATTTCAATTAATATACATAATCTTTGTTATGTATGTACGATCATGAGTTAGAATCCAGTTGGCATATAAAAAATAGCTGATCGCCTAAAATAGTTTTACCATAGAAATTAAAATCGCTATTAAAAAGAAGGGTGAAAATTTAGAGTTGTATGTATTTTTACAAAAAATTATCCAACAAATAAAAAAAATATTAGGGATGGAAAACCCTTATCACTAAGAGGTATGAAAAATAGATAGCAGCGGATTCTCAGACCTGCTGAACCTGCAGATAAAATTTCATATAAATCGTTCAAGTGAAGCCATTTCGGAGGAGTATGGTTACTAACATTGTGACATGACAATTTTATATATAAGATTGTATGTTACTGTATAAAGATATATTGTATCACGATGACTTAGCTCATGTTATATCTCAATAAAGCAGACAAAGCAGCGAGTAATAGGTAGTAAGATATATCATGTTGATATAATATACAAAACTGACAAAGTTAGAGTAACGTATGAAGGTAATAAAGGCTGGTTTTAATGCAAATAAAAATGTTATTCGCTAACCGCTACCAATTGAAAAAGTGAATGTAATAAATAAGACATTTTGGAATAGAGTTTGTGCCAATAAATGAAAATATGTTTGATTGAAACAAACTTACTGTAAGAGTTTTTGAAGTTTAATTTTTTATCTTATCGTCATGACGCATGAATTAGAAACATGGCTGTTGTTCCAAATTCAAAATAAATAATAATTTATTCCTGTATTTTTTTTAATTTTATAAGACTCCATTTGTTAGTTACGAAGCTAGAATTTTTTACACTATCCTTACGATTAGGCTAGCTTCTTCGTTTAATAGAAAAATGTAAAAATATTTCTACCCAGATGATTTATAGAAAGTACTCCTTTAGTTTAGTTTTTCATCCTCGCTGTTACTCACATATCTCGTAAAAATTTAGCAGCAATTAGAAGAAGCAATCATCAGAGGATTTCCTTTAAATTCCTACGTAACCTCGAACTCGTCAAAACAAACAAGTTGAAAGACTTTTAACAAGGAAAAAGTTCGTACCACCTCTGAGTTTGGAATAAAGAATTACGAACTCGAAAGTAAATATTTATTTATTGTTTTTAAATAGACCGTGCAACGATATTCGTTTAAATATCAATATAATAATAAATAATTTAATCTTATCTGTTGTTTCTTAGTTCGCAATTCGTGTTTAAATTTTGAAGGGCATGAACATTAATTACTATTGAATTAAATATTAAATAATATTTTTATTAAATTTATTCCAGTAAATAATATTATAAATAACTAGCTGACCCCGTAAACGTATACTTGCCATATGTAGAATCGTTATTAAAAAATATAGGTTGTTGGCAGAAGGGGAAATGGTATATGGAAATTTTGGGGTTCTATTTTTTAAGGCCACATTAGAACAAAATAAAAAAAAATTTGATATCTCCTCGCGGGTTCGATACCTTGTACGATGCAAACATTAGTATTCATGAGGATGATTGTTTGTATCAGTCTGGGTGTTTTCTATGTATATTATTTATGTATTTACAAAAAAAAAAGTATTTGTATCAGTTGTCTAGTGTCCGTAACTTAATCTCTGGTTACCTACGACTAGATGGCGCAGAGTTAATTATAATAATAAAGCTATTTATTCTGAAATTTACAAATATTTTTAACTATAATATACAAATTCTTTTTTTTATATAATATATCTCTAATTTTAGTGTGCCTTTTGGCATAGGCCTCCTCCAGCGACTTCTATTGACTCCTATCCTGTGCAACTCTTCTCCATTTTGTGCCCACAGTTGACTTCAACTCATATTCCCATTTCATCATCTGCCTTCCCCTCTTTCTCTTTCCTTCTCTAGTATACCTTGGATAGCAGTGTTAATTGTCCAGGGTTATTTATTATACATGTCATGTTTGTACTGTAGACAGAAATAAAAGAACTCTAAATTTTATTACTCAGGAAAAACTCCTAGACGATGCCCAAATACGTCTATTTTTAAACTATACTTAGACACCAGGATCTATATATAACTTAACTCAATTTCATCGCGTCACTTATTTTGTGGACACACTTATCTACGGTCATATATTTATAGCTCCGTCTGCCTAGACATCAGGTTGGTGGCTTTTCGTACTAATATTTGATGTCTACGTAGCGTTTGTCCCCTTATTTTAAATACATTTAAATAAAATTTATTTTATACAAGAATACCACATGCGTTTTTGAATAGTTCTATTTTCAAATTTATTAATAATATGGTATACAAATATTTAATGAATATAATATATAATAAATTAGTAAAAGTGAAATTAAAAAATATATAATACTTACAAATTATAGTTCTGTTACAGTATTTGTCAGTTACTACAAGTATTATGAGGATTTTTAAAGAGACAGTTTTTTACCAGTTTAAACTGTCCGTTTTATCAAATATTTTGTCTTTCTAATATTTATTTGTTATAATTTCCGTAGGGGTCGAAAGCCACTCTGTTAATAATATTGGGACGAATCGCCACGGATATTACGTCACATTTTTAATTATCTTGCGGAAACGCGGAAGTTAACTATACAGACATGGCCTACATAATATCTACTTTAAATAGGGAAGTATCCTTATACAGTTATGAAGGTCCTATAAATTATAGTGAATGAAGATACTGTTATATTGAATTATCTACGTACGATACTACATATAATCTGATGTACCTGATGAATGAGGGGTATCAAGGGTTGCGAGGAAAAATACAGACATAATTGAAATGCAATTAGTACTACAGCCATATATAATATATTAAAGTCCGCACAGTGACCTCGACCAAATAAAGAAAGAATATTTAAAAATCTAACACAAAAAAGTAAAAAAAGATTCAAATTTCATTAATGTCAAATTTCGATACAAACTTTCATCCCTTCTTTCATTTTACCCCATTAAGGATGTTTTTTTCTAAACTTTCATGTCATATTTATGCATACTTAATCAATAGCCAAAAATATAAGTTTAAAACTTCTAGCATCAAAAATAACTATATTTCCAAACAACCTTTTATCTCCCCCTTCAACCCTTTTCAACCCTTTACTACTCAGAATCTAGATTATCTGTGTACCAAAATGATTTACATCGTTTCATAGTTTTTGCTTGAGAGCGAGAGAGACAGGCAAACAGACAGACAGAGTTACTTTCGCACTTGTAACATTAGTAAGGATTGGTATAAAAAGAAATACGAGTATGTCAAAAAACATGATTACAAAATTTAAAAATAATATGAAATCCATCAAGAAGTTCGCTACAATCTGCATCAGGTGCTTGAGTCTATCTGTGATGGTAATATGAGTTGTTTCTCTATGCATAGAATAACAAACAGCCACGTCCGCCAAATGAAACGTCATTTTTTTACAGGATTAAAATGTAATTTGCCCTCTGCCTGCGCTATCGCCATACCCTGTACGACATACGTGGAAGCTGGATGAGCATGAAGTTGGGTCAATTTGTCAATCGTAGTGAAATCACCAGGAATTAAGCATGAGGATGACCGAAGTGATCGCGTGGAGGTCAACTTGACTGGTTACTCTATTAGCAATAAGCTTCATTAGGAGCTCGCGAGGAGGTCAATCTTACAGGATACACTGCTTGCAATAAGCTCACTAATTACTAGCAATCCCCTTTCCTCCTAACGAAGAAGTTGAATGTGCAAATGGAAAGTAGTTGTTTTAGTTATCTTCAACTTTCAACGTGCCTAGTTACACATTAAACATTAAGATAATTGGATTTTAATCCGAAACGTCGTTGCTAATTACCTTAATTATCAAAAAATGCTAGTATCAAGATCCAATTAATTATGTTAATAGTTTTAAATATGTATATAAAATAGGGCACCCGTTCATTTAACGGTACACACTGGCAGATTACTGCTGGAGGATGAAATCAGGTCAGTTGGCTTATATGATTAAATTTACCAGAAACGAATCATGAGAATGATACTAATCCTCGTTACTAACAGTCCTTTTCCATTAGTACATATATTTATTAATTAAAAAGCCAACAGCTTACGAAATAAGCCATTAACAAGTTTTCAGAACCATAGTAAGAGAAAAAGAAATGTCCTTGAACAGAATAAAGATTAGAGATAAATTTAGGAAGAACAAATTTATATATTTATGAAAATTTCACAAATGAAATAAAATTATAATATTATAGAACTACTTATTTCAAAAATTATTACAGTACGATAATTGTATCTGAATTAGAAGTCAGTCTGTGCGTGTATGTATGTATGTGAAGGACTGGTATGTGAATGTGAAAGAAATAATGTATACGTGTGTGTGTATATATGTATAATACATAGTGTATGAATATGTATATATTTTCATACATGGTTAAACATACAAGGTGACTAAGTATATGATAGGGTTTTGTTTATATGTTCTTTTAGATACTGTACATAGTATAAAATAAAGTCGCTTTCGCTGTATGTTCGATCTTTTAAACTACGCAACGGATTTTAATACAGTTTTCGGAAATAAATAGAATGATTAAAGAGGAATGTTTATATCTATACCCAGCTAGTAATACTGGCATAGCTAGTGTACTTGTAGATATAAAGGATCTACGTCTTTAAGTGCTATAAATAGGTCTAAGTTTCTTATTACCAAAAACATGATCACTTACAATATGATTTCCTTATACAAAAACTTTTCTACAGTCGTTTTCCATAGAAAAGCCTAATTCGCATCGTCAATATTAAATTCGCACAAACACAATTTTGATTGTGTACTTCTGGTGTTTAACAGCTTCTAAATTTTAATAATTTTCATTTTACAATAATTACTGTTCGTGATCCATTTTCTACTGCTTGTTTAGGAAGCTGTGCTGAGAATATTTGTTTGACATGGTTTTCAATACTTCGAATGAACTTCAAAAAGGAACTCCTCTGTTGTAGTTTTATTTTATATGTGTACATGTAAAAGGAAAATTATCGAAAAAAACTTGGAATACGGATATATATCTATATTGAGAAACCGAAAAAATTTAAGATACCATCGGAATCAATCAATCAAATTTCGTTACTCAATTAACTTTTTATTTACTTAAATTAATTTTGCTAATTGGTCGTATTCACACAGTCTTAAAAAAGTAATGTTGTACAACTTTTATTTTAAATAGCAATGGGCAAGTTTCTTGCTCGTTCTGCTTGTGATGAATTTCAAACTTTCAAAGTCTCTTTAAATTAAAATCTTTATTTTATCTGGATAAATGATACAGCGCCAGTTAGCGTATACAGTTTCAAGCTAAGCAACGCTTCTGTTATGGATATGAAGCCTGTGAAGACACATTTCCAAGAGGAGCTTGGCTGGCTACTTACTACTTTTTAGTAGTCTCGGCTCTACACGCACAACGGCTCAGATTATAGACTAATTTCGAAACATAGAGTCTATATTACATTACATTATAATTTTTTTTTGTAAATACATAATGTTGCTGGCAGTTTGTCTACCATTACTTTTTATAGATTTTATCTTTATTTTTGATATATTTTTATATCTCACTTTTGACGAGTCTTCTTAGCTGTGAGTCTTTTTGGGATATATATACATATTGCAATCATTGAAGATTTTTATTAATAGTCAAGTATGTTCACGCACCAGTCATATAGAACACACATAAAAAAACACCCATACTGATACAAATAATCGACTGACCGATACAATGGTATTAAAAAACAATATACGCCAATATTGGTGTTTTATTAGTAACATTATTGAACAAAAAATCGCAGTAATAGATAATTCATAGTATACCGGACGAAATCGCATTAATACAGAACGACATAAAATCAATATGGCAAAATTGAATCCAGCAATCAATCAAGCGGAAGGGAACCCAAAACGAATACAGTTATCATTTATTACAATTGAATAAATGCTTTTAGCTAATTTGAGATATCGAAATATCGTATATTAAATCGATACAAAATGGCCAGTCAACATCGAATTGGTTGTGATTAATCAACCTATATTTCATATATATATAATATATTCGATATTCATTTCTGATTATTCATCATTTGTAGCGATTTATTTTGCAGTCTTATATTATTGTTTCTTTCTTTGAATTATTAACCGGGTTATTACTTATTCGTGTTAAGACCCGGTTAATAATTCAAATAATGCATACTAAACACGAAACTTTAAAAATAACTATTGTTTCTTTCATTTTACGGATAGAAAATAAGTAAATGGTTTCGAATAAGTGATTATAGGATCGCTTTAACTTGTAATTATGTATTTATTAATTAACTTATTTTCTATTCGTAAAATAAGATCTTAGTTCTCTGGAAATCCAATGATTGGGTAGGATCATGGGTGTCACATGATAACGTGATTATGAACGATAAAGGAAATCAGGGAATTGTCATAATATATGTATATTGTATATAATAATACATTATACAAAGAAATACTAGTAACTAGGGCCAGGAAGGGAAACTGAAAGAAACAATAGAAAGAAGTGACAATATAGAATATAATTTGGTATTTGAAATGTGTATCTTATTTATTAATCTCTAATTATTGCAATTTAAAGTATCTATTAATATTTTAATTTACAAAGCCAAACTATTTTATTTACAATGTTATTGAAGTATTAATGCAAAATCAAATTAGCTGACCAAATTTTTAGTGGTCTTTGCCTGAACGTCGGCAGCGCCACTGCCTATCTCTTCTAAGATGATGAAGTTATATTCACTTGTGAAGAAATAGAGAAAAAAAATTATGTAGTATTACTTTTTAAAATAGAAAACTCTCATCTCACAGTTCTAGTCCCCAACTTATTTGTACTGTTTTTTTTTTGCAAGGAAATCGTCGCTAGTTCACAGTTGGTTTGTATTTCACAATAGCTATTAGTTTCGCAACAGAGCATATTACACTTTGTACAATATTCAATGGAACTGAATTCATTTCGCAGCAAGCTTGAAACTGGATTAACTAACAAATGATATTGCAAAAATCGACTTTAAAATTAATACACTTAAGTTGATTATAATTTTCTTCTGCAGTGTTAATGCTTCTTATAATAAAAGATAATTTTGAGTGAATATGACCTATATATATAGATTAATATTCAATCATTTATAAATCTTTTGAATTGAGAATGAATAATAAAAAAGATACTTTTTGAAGCGGAAGATAGTCTTCAGAAGTACAGAAATATGATCAATTAAGTAATTCTTAATCCGAAATTTGAGGTTCATTTTGTTATGCGGGGCACTGGTGAGGAATAATAATATTACCAAGAAATTTTGAAAATCATGAAATTATTCAATATAATTTTTCGACATGAATTGAATAGAATACAAATAAACGTAAATTTAAGCACGTTTTGGAAAGCTGTATCGTCACAAGAAGAACGAGGAAGAAACTTGATACATTGTTAGGAACTTACAATTTCAATTCGGGGGAAGACTACTGTAATGGGGATTATAAGCCATGATACAGTCCCCTTGAATTTAAATTTAAGTTACCTACAGGTTAAGAAATATCAAGGGCTAACCCGGACAATATCAATCAACTGATAATTTAAGTCTTTGAATGATAATACAATATCTCAGGACAATTCACACAGCGCCATCTAGTCCCAAGCTAAGCATAGCTTGTGTTATGGGTACTACTAGACAACCGATATAAATAATTATTGTTAGTTTTGATCTGGGTGTTTTCTATGTATAATATGTATTGTTTTACAAAAAAAATGCATAGATGCATTTTTTTTTTTTTGTAAATAAATATCAATAATTATACATGAATAAAAATGTTTATGCCGAGCGTGGAATCGAACCCGCGACCATCGGATAGTAAAGCGGTATGCTAAACGACTAGACCACCGAGGCTGTCAATTATTACATGTTATGTTACAAACATAAAGCTGAGGGTATCAAATAATCAAGAATTGAATAATATGAGACTTAGTAAGGACTGAATAAAAATTAGGGGATGCGGAAACATGTTTTTAAATTAGATAACTTTGCCAAAGGACAGAGCCATGGGTATCCCGGGGCTGGAATAAATTTCAAATATGCCAAGAATATTTCAGCAATATAAAAAGATGACCGTATCCTAGTGGTTTATTGTCTTTGCTTCCCATAAAAATTGTGGGTTCAAATTTGGCTGACGATAAAAACAAAACTTTTTATTTTACTAACTCATTTTTCGATGATAGAAACTCAGATAACAAATCAAAATTAATCTCCAGTAGTAAGATTGGATTTAGATACAGTTGACAATGCAACTGACTGCTCCAACTGAGTTTACATTCGTGATCATATAGTGGTGCACAAAAGGCAAAAAAATGTACTACATGAGTAAATGAAAATGTCAAAGAGAAGTTAAACAATATTGTTTAGCGGTTTTGAAAGAGCTAACAAATATCTCTTTCTAACTGCATGCAGTATTATTAAATGTATTGCGTTTCATAATTTTATGTTCATATAATATTCATATGTGACATATTCCAAAAAAGTCCACGACATTAGTGATGCCAAGTTGAGAATAGGCATATTGTCCCAAATTTGGAGGAATTTTGTAGTGATTGGGAAATATTTAGAGGGACAAAATGTATGACGAACAAGAAAGAGATTAACCGGTTTTTCAAACCCTTTTAAGAAATGAAAAAAAAAAAATGTAGTCAAACCCTTCGAATAATACAAAAAACATGAACGAGCCATCAAAATTACAAAGGACAGTCAGGATAGACTACTTTATTATAGGAGTTCATTGATAATTTTGCCCAAAATACTAATAAACTTAAGGTTTTACCATCTAAAACTACATTTTGGGCAAAATTCGGGAAATTACCAGATAGTCATCTAGCAACTCTGCACAATACCACAACGAGTTACTTCTAATGCTTCAGGATTATGTAAATGTTTTTTACACCTTAACATAAAGGAAACATTAAAAGGGACCCTTGTCACAGCTGCATAGATCATTGAGATTAAGCGTGTGTAACATGACTTATCTCCTTTTAATCTTTCATGTTTTGCCTCTCAGCATCACACTTTATACTACATGATGGAATGAGAAATTATGTTATTTATAAAACTAGCTGAGTACTATGACTTCGTAGCCGTACGTTGTGGTATCAGGGAATAACAATAATGACACAATTTCAGCTTATCTTGATGGTGGCCCTGTGTGAATTGATCAAGGTTATTATATTATTGTTGTTAATTTTATTTATATGCCTTTACTCGGCTTTCATCGATATTTTTGCTATATACGGGTCTAAGCTAAGTATATAACAATATTATGTTTTTATGTCCATATTTGCTGTCTATGAGTATCGAGTTGATCAGTTTGAAGGAATTTTCTAAATATGCGGCTTATATTTAGAATTACAGCCTTCTGTAGTTGATTATTATGATTATTTTTGTTCTTCATTTTCACAGATTTTGTTGACAAGTAAAAGTAATCTCACTTCTGAGCTAATATATCTGATAAATAATAATATAATGACCCTGATTAATTCATACAGGGCCATCTAGTATCAAGATAAGTATTAGAGTAATGTATATAATTTGGAGGTAATAATAATAATTCAAAAAAATTTAAATAGTGTGATCCAGTCGTAAACTTAGCAGAACTTGTTATATATTAACCAATAGAAATATTAAAATACATTTTTTTGTAAACAGATAAATAATATAACTTAAAAACACCCAGACCAATACAAAAAATCATACGCATGAATTCCATAAAAAATACATATGTACACGACGAATCGAACCCGCCACCATCGGAATTAGAGCGGTATGCTAAACCACTAGACCCTCGAAGCCGTCTATTATGTATAAATAGAAAAAGATAATGTTATCATACATAGTAATTTGTATAGCATGACAAGCGTTATGTTTTGATATGATATCTATTGTCTATTAAACACTGTCAGCAGATTATTATAGAGTAATAAGGCAAAATCACGCTGTCATTAAAAATAATGTGTTTATAATAAGCGGTTTGGTTTTAAATCAAGTAACGTATCAAGTGACCGCGCGATTTCGTTGCGTGACATTTGCCATGTTTGAAACATGTTTGGTTACAACCAAACATGTTTCAGATCAAACATTCCAAGTTCCAGAGCTGTAGCTCTGGAGCTTCAGCTCTGGGTGGTTTCTATGTATATCATGTATGTATTTACAAAAACATATCTAAGTATTCATATCAGTTGTCTAGTACCTATAACACAGGCTCTGCTTACCGCGGAACTACATGGCGTTGTGGTAATTCTCCAGGTTATTTATTGTGATTATTATTTATAAAAAAAATCTAATTAATTTCATTCACCGCCATTTCACCGCGGAGTTGCAATCTAACCTTTGACTCAGGGTTAAACTACATTTGCCTTAAGTCAATGCTGCTCGCCTTAAAACTACTCAATACCAATGTTTCCTTCATAGACCATCTTATTTCCTTGAAAGCCCGTTTCCTTCATCTATTTTATGTATATTAGGTTATTCTCTTTGTTATATTTACAAATCATACTGTCATTCTTTGTTTATGATGTTAAGGTTCATTTTCCTTTGCTGAGACGTGTGAAATAATTGAAACGTCCTTTCTTAGCGAACTCTTTATTGTGGCTGACTGTAACATGTTTTAAAACAAAAATATAAAGGTATCGGACATTCTTGATAGATGAAATTATTTATAAAAAATAATAATATAAAACTGCAGTTCATGATCACTAAATTCTTTCCTAAATTCTTATTCTTTACTATTTATTTATACTTCCTGTTTCTTGTCTAGTTTTTCAAGGAATGATAATGGAATGCTGCCCATGCCTTCGCTAAGGGCATACTCTGCCGGGGCACTTGTGGAGGATGAAAAGATGAGTATGATCTTAAACATAACTAGCTACTCGCCCCGGCTTTGCACGGGTGTACATGTATTATATAACCGTCCTCCAGAATCACTCTATCTATTTAAAAAAAAATAGTTTCGTAAAACAAACACAAAATCCGTTGTGTAATTTTAAAGATTTAAGCATACATAGGGATGAACAGCGACAGCAACTTTGTTTTATACTATGTAATGATGATGATAATATTTGTCCATGTTAACTAGCTAATCATAAATATGTTTATTTTCTAAATTAGTATTAAGGTTTATATATTTTGTTTTTACTTCGCTTCTTAACAATTCTTCAAATAAATCCCATGGGTACAGCATTATAAGAAATTGGAATGAGTATTTTTCTTATACTGCTATTTACCTTAATAAATATAAAAATAAAATAACAACTGTTTGTATGTTCATATCATGGGAGTCAATTGGAAATATAATAGTATTTAAGACCAATAAATTAAATTACATTTAATTTGTAATAAACTAAACATTAATGATGTATTTATATTTATAAATATTTAATTCAAATGAAGAATCTCTGACTACCCTTAGAAAAGCAGTCGTGAAATTATATTTAAATATTATTTTACAGAAAATTAAGTAACGCAATAATTAATTAAGAGCACATAATACGCGGACGTCTGAAAACATCAAAATATTTGTCAATTATTAACATCATCAATTTGACTGCGGCAAACATCTGCCGTAACTCTTGGGTTAAATTTAATTTCACCCAATTTGGCAATCTGAGATGCCCCTATAATTGAAATTCATCTTGAAACTTGATACCTTAATTCACAACGCGGGTATCTCGCGAGGGTTGTATGTAAGGGCTTTTACAAATGGGGATCTTTCGGACAGAGAACAAAAGGTGATGTAGCGTGGAAAAAGGTAGGTTTTGTTAAACACACATACGGTGTCTGATTATTTAGCATGATTTGTGATTTTTTACAGTATTCATTGTTTTAAATTCTCCTCATTCCCGCACCTTACTGGCTCAATGATGGCTTGCTCACTCGTTATAATTGTGAACGGGTGCCGCTTGTAAGGATTGGTCTGTTTTTATAGTTGTGTATAAAAATACACAACTATAAAAACAGTGTTTTTTCAGTAACGTAGTATAAGTATTTATTTACTTTTGCTATTTGGTATATTATATTCACACACCTTAAAAATGTTAGTTATGCAACATTTATTTATAACATAACAGCATGCAAGTTTCTTGCTCATTCTTCTTGTGATTTCAATAAAGACTATTTATAGTTACTCTATTTATAGCATTTTTACGTGAAGTTGACAATGTTTGTTATTATAATCCATTTTTATTTTAATATGTCTTCCAATATTTTTAAATGTCATCCATATCCAATGAAGACAGTAGCCTGCGTATATGGTTTACGTTAAGAGATAAGTTGTAGAAGATGATAGAATGAGCATAAAGTAAAATAAGTTAGTCGACCATGATGGTAGTTACCACGACGGTTTCCAGGAGGATTACGCGTAGCTCTACCTGATATGTATCAGTATCTGTTCATTGAGTATTTATTTATATATAATATTTAGCTATATATTTATATATATTTTACCTTTTATATGTATATATATATATATACATATTTTTTTTTACATTTCCGCCAACAATCTTTCTCTGCACCACTCATGGTTGACTGGTAGATAACGCCGCAAAGTGTTAAGTCCGCCATATGTACTTACCTACTCATTGTTTTGTGCATTGAAGTTAAATAAATAAAAATAAATAAATAAATATGATAGCAGTTCATAATGAGGACTCATTACTAACAATCCTCTTCAGAATTATAATAATAATTACTTATTAATTACAATATTCTATATGCTGTAAATTTTTATACAATTGTAATATTTATATAAAATAAAAGTTAGACAAAGTAAACTATTTGCAATACAATATTTAAATCTTTTGTACATATTCCTAGTATATATACTTCCTTTTGTTATTCTCTCATTATTTGTTTTATAATGTAATTTTCGTTTCTCATCAATATATCCCAATGGTTATATTGAATAACTCATAGTTTACAGATAAAATATGTTTTGTTTCTATGGATATGGTAGTTTAGATTTCTTTCAATCGCTGATATGGTTATTGGCTGTTTCTATCAGTTATATACGTTGAGGAGATGATGGAAAAAAATATGGCCCAAGAACTGCCTATCTGCGCATGCCCTAAGATCAAGATAACTTACTTTTCAAGAACACGTGAAATTTATTGAATCATATTTTAGTTCCCCTATGTTACACGTTCACGATTCTTGCTTCATCTTGTATTTTATTTATTTTTTATTTATTACAGTGATCTTCTTTTATCTTCTGGTGTCGGTAAAAAAACGAGTGAAGGTACAATAATTCTAATATGGAGCGGGGTAAGTCATTTGTTCGACTGAGGTACATTATAGATTACCTAGAAATTTGTGACAATTCGCGCTTGGATATAAAAGTTTCAAAGTAAAAATACTAAGGTAAATGTTTATAAAAGTCATTTGCATGAATGCTTTTGTACCATCTATTTCTGCCATCAAGCAGCTCTGTTTAGATAGGTTTCGGTTTAAGGAGATGTAAAATTAAAAGGTATAGAGGCATGATACCATATTTATAGGAATGACAACGCAGGAGTCACGGGCGTCAAATAATCTAACACTTATGTTATTTCTTTAGATTGCAATATGTAATAAAAAGGCATTATTAATTTCGTTTTCAATTGGGAATAAATCGAGGAGTTAAAAAAATAAACATCAAAATACTAATGTGTAGAAGTCTATAAAAAAAACAGAATTAAATCTTTGAGTAACAGATAATGAAGTAAATATACAGCAAAAATATAAGAGACAAATTACTAATTATATACGGAACCCTAGAAACGATACATAAATACATGGAATTCGTCCAAGTGAAGCCTACATAAAAAATACATGATTATGTATCGTATATTTATCTTTTTATTGGCGTTTAGCATCTTTACTAGCGATAAATTTAACAGCGGCAATAATCCATATATGTAGTTTTTTATTATTCAGCATTTTATTGTGTGTCAGTATATGTTATATAACATCATATCGGATTAGTTTGAGAATAAATAAATATAATATATATTTTGATGAAAGTTTGCCGCAATGTAGCATCAGAATAACACATAGGCTGAAATTTGAAAAGATATTATGTAAATTGCGCGAAATATACTAATAAATGTCGAGCAATTGTGATGTACACGAAGTTGTGACAGCTAATTGTAAAATAAATATACAATACTCTCAGTTTGTACTTTCAACTTATATTTAATACTTACCAATTCTTATATTACTTTACTAAAGTCTACCTAAAATATGGTCGAGCGCAGTGATGGCTGGCTCATCCGTCATACTCGTAAATGAGTGCTGCTTGTAGGGACTGGTCTGCTCTTTTCACTACGACTGATTTAATCTTATTGTATATTTATATTTGAACCAAAAAATTAGTGCTGGTTGGTAGTTTGTATTCACACATTTCGGTAAATGTAAACTTCCAAGGATTATTTAAAAGAGCAACACACAAGTTTCTTGCTTGTTCTTCTTGTGATGAGACAGCTTTCCGAATGAGTGGTAGATAAAAAACAAATTGTTATGACTGTTCAAAAGTGCTTAAATTAAGTTTATTTGAATAAATGATTTTCTATTCTATTCTATTCTATTCTATTCTATTCTATTCTATTCTAAACCAGACCCAAATCACTATACATATACATATAACAACAATACTTTAATTTTTAACACATTGATTATATTTTTAAGGAGTTCAAGTGGAATATTTATATTTAAAATAAATTGTAACAAATTGAAAACATTTAAAAAATAATTAGAAATTGTAACAATTTCTATTTATGATAATCAAAAGTCAACAATAAATAAACCCACAACTAAAAATTTATAATATATATTTAAACAATATTTGGATAAAGAAATTTATGCAAGTTTTTTGCTTATTTTCTTGTCTGAAACTACATTTCGAATGAGCGGAAGAATAAAAAATATATAAATTGTTAAAAAAGCTTTTAAGTTTATTTGAAAATGAAATTATAGAATATTTTGACGGCCTTGGTAGTCTAGCGGTTTAGTATACTGCTTTTACTTCCGATGGTTACGGGTTCGATTCCTCGCACGGTGCAAACATTTGTATTCATGAGTGTGATTGTTTGTATCAGCTTACGTGTTTTTTGTATATTATGTATGTATTTACAAAAAAAATCTATTTATATCAGTTGTTTAGTACGTTTAACACATGCTCTAGTTACCGTGGGGCTAGATGGATCTGTGTTCATTATCCAGGGTTATTTATACATTTATAAAATTTTATTTCCATTTTGTTGTATTATAGTTATATTTTATGTGTGTATAGGTAAAAAGAAAAGACAAGGTATACGGAGATATATATTCGGAAAAGTGCTGACAAGAGAACATGAAGTATAAACAAGAATGTGATATAAAATAACTATAAATTTAAACACAAATTTAGAATAAAAAATATATTTCCGATCAGCCAGTTACAACACATCTTCAATACATTTTGGAGAATATAAATCTTATTTCGCTGATTCTTTATATTTTTGTATTCTGATTGAATTCATTGTATTATATTTATAGAACGAACTAAGCCCTCATTAACTTCGTAACAAAAAAAGAATAACGATACTAATAGCCGGCTGTCATCAATATAATAACGAAGACATACAACTTAGCTTTTGTAATACCACTTCAAGGCTTCATATGACTACACTTTGTATATTTTTTATCCCAAAGAAATAATGTACGATAATTTATCACGTTATACATATGTATACAACAAAAACTGCTTTATTATACGAAACGTTTTTTTATACACATATAATATTATAAAGAGAAAAGATTTGTTTGTTGGCACTGAATGGGCTCCGATGCTACGTTATCCCTAATGAACATATTTATTTATTTATTCATTATTAACAATAAATATTCTGTAGATATTAAATTACAAAATGATTATATAAAAATCTAAACAATGTCCGAATTGACGATATGGATCGAGAATATTTTCAAAAACATTAAGGAATATGTACAAAACCTTAGATAATGTTTATTTTTAAACTTTCGTGTTTAATATACATTATTTATATTATTAACCGGGTCTTAACACATATTAAGGCCCATCTCTCGCCCTTTCGACTAGGTTGCACTAGCCGTAGTCACGAGCTGACTGGAGTAACAGCGATGTTAATGTAGATACATATACTCACAATGTACAGACTCGACCCATTGACTTTGTGGCGTGATATTGCATCTCTGTGCATTTTCTACCGCATATATCACGGGGAGTGTTCTGAGGAATTGTTCGGATTAATACCAGCTGCTGAGTGTCACCACCATACCACCCGCCAGAAACTGAAATACCATCCTGATCATCTGGATGAATGGCGGTCTTCCACAGTGCGATTTTCTAGAAACTTTTTGCCTTGCACAACCACATTGTGAAATCATCTTCCAGCAATGGTATTTCCGAACCGATACGATATTGAAACCTTCAAGAAAAGAGCTTATTCCTTTTTAAAAGGCCGACAACGTACTTGCAATTCCCTTGGTGTTGCGGGTACTCATGGGCGGCGGTAATCACTTACCATCAGGTGAGTCGCATGTTCGTTTGTCCGCTGTGTTATAAAAATAAAAAAAAGATAGGTGACAGCAGTTTTTTCGTCTACCGTCACTAGATTGTTCAACGAAAGTTCGCGACACACAGCACTCACGGTATCCGTACACTTATTGACTGTTGATGCTACTAAACTTTGCTTGAATTTATTTATGACTGGATTCCACGCAGATGATAATTTTAATGCATATGGTTTTTTATTGATATTTTCATGAAAAATATCAATAAAAAACCCTAATACATGGCATGTATACATATCTGTGTGTGTGTGTTTTGTGGTCCAATTGATGGTATGTGGCAGCAGTCGCATATTAATGTAACTTTTTTTAACTTGATACTTCTTCTATATTTTACTATACAGCATGAAAAAGTATTTATTTTTACTTTTTAAAAAATAATTGTGGCCCGCCCCATCCATTTCCGGAAGATGACAACTTTGAAGGAGTTGTGTATTAACCAAGTAGGTACTTTACATAGTAATCTCATAATAGAAAAAATACACGTATTTAAAAATATTGAAAGTATTTCTCTAAATGTCCTTGCCTTTCTTTAATATTAGTATATTAAAGAGAGGGAGCGGATACTATACTAGTTATTATTAGTATTATAAATTTCATACAATTGTCTTACCACGTTATTAAATAGTATACAATCATGATGAGTTGGTAGACAGCCACTCGTGCAATTAACTGATGATACTCTAATTTACTAATTAACCCAAAAGGCATAATAGCTATCAATTATAATATCCTATGTAATTCGTCTAAACTATTTCACGCAACTTGTTATAAATATCAATCACAATATAAGTAAATAATGACCCAATAAATAAAGATTGAGATTTAAATGACTCGCCATTGACTGCCGTGTTTCCGCAAGTCACTACATATAATATATGTTTTAATGATATACATACAACATTAATATAAGAGATACGTTTTGAAATGCTCAGTTCTGTGTGTACACTCAAATGTGGTGAACATGATAAAAGCGTGTTCAACGTTTCTTCTAATTTGTATTGTGAACAATGAAGCGGCAAGGATATTGGGTTATTTTCCCACACCCTCCGTGAGTCATCAGGTAGTCTTTCAACCATTGATGGCAGAACTGGCAAAACGTGGGCATGACGTCACAGTTATCACGACCGATCCCATCTCTCCGCAGAAGAAATTTCATGCCAATCTCACTGAAGTTGATTTACATAATTTATCATACACAATCTGGAGAGAGGCAGTCTACAATGCTGAAACAACGTCAGGAAAGAAAAGTGATATTGTTAGACAAATAAAAGTTTTATACAATCTGATAACAGATATATCGGAAAAACAATTGTACACTAGTGAAGTTCAAAGTATAATTGGCAACAAGAAAGATAAAATTGATTTGCTATTCATTGAATCATTGTGGAGACCTGGTCTCGGATTATCGTATATACACAAAGCCCCAGTTATACTTATAAGTTCATTTCTACCAATGTACAACAACATGGAGGCTATTGGAAGTCCAACGCATCCTATACTTTACCCAATGCTGTTCCGGCAAAAGCTTAGTAATCTTACGATTTGGGATAAACTAACAGAATTATACAATCATTACTCTTTCATAAATATGTTTGATAACGCTGAAGAAAAACAAAATGAAATGATGAAAAGAGTTTTCGGCCCTAATATTCCGCCTCTTAGTGAATTATACAATAATATAGATATGTTGTTTTTAAATGCCCATCCAATTTGGGATTCAAATCGTCCTGTACCACCAAGTGTTATTTATTTAGGAGGATTACATCGCAAACCAATAAAAGAACTACCAAAGGTAACTATTTCTGTTTCTTAATTAAAATATTAAATATATAATCGATGTAATATTTAGTATTCATTAAAACATAACATATACAAATACATAATATTAAAGTGCCTGTTTGTAATTTCAAATTAATAGCTTTTCACTAAATGCATATGAAAGTACGTCTATTTACTCTTGTTTATCTTTAAGTTTAAGTCTAAAAATCCATTTTGTTTAATAGAAAATGGCATTAAAAATAATAATTTAAGTATGAATGAAATTAATTTTGTAATCATAGGTCTAACTATATTTGATGAGCCATTAAATTTGCACCAGTATTCAAAATATCTACCTAATTAACTTATTTTTGTGATTTTGCATGTCCCATTGTTGGCAATTAGAAAAGTTAACAACAAAGACTTATTTTGTACGTTTTTAATTTTAACGTTTTCTCAAAAGTGTATTCATTTTTATCAACAGAGTATTAATTTCCATTAATAATATGATAAATTCAATTTTTATATTTATATTAAAAATAAAGTTCTGTTGCAAAAAATAAAGCAAATATTCGATTATTAATTTCGATTCCAAAGGTACAATTAAAAAGTGCCTATTAATAATGTTTAGAATTAAGTTTACCTCTATAGAGATTATATCTATTTCTATACAATAAGTTTCATACTATTAAAACACGATGACAATAAGTATAAATTATTTGTAGATCTTGCACTCTTTAATTATGTAAAAATATATGCTTTTTCCCGAGAAGCTAATTAAATACGAATATAAGAGGAAGCTTTCACGGTTTTATAACGTTATTATTATCATTTCATTTTAACATAGTTCCTGGTTACGTTGTAATCTTTTTTATATTTCAATTATGCAATTTTTACTGATTTTTATTTAACATTCTTTGTTTGTGAATCTATTTTACGACTTAACTTTTTAAAATAATTTTCGTATCGATGTAAATCAAAATATCTCTATTCAAGTAAGTCTATTACAGTCTATAATAGACTTATATAGTATATTACAGACACCTAATATTTAACGTCAGTTCGGTATGTAGTTTGAACCTAGTAATTGTGGAAATCTAACTCTTTCCAATGAGAATCGTACATTATAATATCTGCTGATTAATATGTATTTGAAATTAGAATAGGTGAATATTTAAATAACAAAATTATTACATTATTTTTATAAAATCAATAATCTAATTGAATATTGTAGTGGTATTAAGAATAATGCAATATAAAATATGCAATCCTAATTAAACTTGGCCTCGTTTGCTTTATTTCGATGTGGATGAAATTTAATGAGTGTTATTACAAATAACTAGTTCTTTATAAGGTGAAGCTAAAGGCTAACAGCTTTAAAATAATTGGAAAAGAAACTAGCTATTGTCGTCGATTCTTCTAAGGTGCGGTCAAAATAAAATTTTGTAATTCCTTTTTTACATGATACTGACATTGTAAAATAATTTATTCCAAATTATAGCTTCTTAAAATAATTAGAAATAAAACTAGTTATTTTATAAGATTTTTTAACACATTGTGAGTTTAAGACAAACTTTACAAAATTATTTTCTTAGCGAATGTTATAAATTAAACATTTTTTCAATATTTTCTAGACTTCATTGTTATCAGATATTGATTATTAGACCATAATCTACATATTGAATGTAGTACATATGTACTTTGTAGATTGTATAGATAAACAAATAATATCTGAAACTCATGCAGTACCATTTAACTAACAGCTGATTAAGCAGAGCTTGTAGTATGGGTATTGGACAACTAATATAATTTTATGTAAATATTTAATTAAATCTAATTATTGTGTTATATTGACGGCCTGGGTGGTCTAGTGGTTAACACGCTGCCTTACTTTCGTTGGTCGCGAGTTCGATTCCTCGCGCAGCACAAACACTTATATTTATGAGTATGATTGTTGGTGTCAATCTAGGTGTTTTCTATGTATAATATGTATGTATTTACGAAAATAATATATATGTATATGTATCCGGTATCTACTACGTATAACATAAGCTTTAGCTAGCCTAATTTGGGGCTAGATGGCGCTGTGAATTGTCCTGTTATTATTATTATTCAAATTCAAAATATCTTTATTCATGTAGGTCTATTACAGACTCTTATGATATGTCAAATCTACCGTCAGTACTATATAAAGATAGAACTCGGGACCATTACCTAACGAAGAAGTACGCTAAACCTTTAGACCGCCACCACCACCACACCATCGAGGTTATGAACCAAAATATGAATTTTCTTATTACAAACTAAAAGAATGATTCAATTAGCAGAGTATTTTACGAAAATTTATTTCATTGCAGGAACTTAAATCATACTTGGATGCCTCTAAGCATGGTGTAATATATATAAGTTATGGTACGAATGTAAGTCCATCGCATTTGCCACCTGAGAAGATACAAATGCTCGTGAATGTGTTCTCTCGTCTGCCATATGACGTAATATGGAAGTGGGACAAAGACGAATTACCGGGACGCTCGAAAAATATCAAAATATCCAAATGGCTGCCGCAGTCTGACCTTCTCAGTGAGTTTTTTATATGTTGGAAGTATAAAAAATACTACTATATAATATTTTGGGCTTCTTATTAGTGTAGATATAAAATAAAAGTTCGACTTACGGTTGATAAATATGTATGTATATATTGTCCCAACACGTAAACACAGTTACACTTAGATAGGAAGAAAGTATATACAGTAGAAGGAGAAGAAAGTCACAAGCACAGTAAAGAAATAAGCACAGAATGAATATAAGCACTAATGAATAAGGTGATATAAATGAGAATAAGCAGAGCAATATCAATTACAGTACGGCCGATTTATCAAGCGAGTAGCGAGCGTTCCGCGTCATAGATAGTTCTCGACTGGTTTGGTAATATCGAATTGAATGTGCGCTCGCGCTGTTGGCCGGTTCCTCGGCGCGCTGACTACCTACATAGCGAACAAAAGAGTTGTGACGTCAACCTCTTATTGAGCGTTTCCACTGCACGCTGCAATTGTACTAGACGAACCGGTACGGTTTATTATTGATAAAGTATAAATAAATATTACGTATATATTTATGTATAAGTATATGTATATTGTATATAATTAAGGTTATTATTATTAAATAATTGTATGTAATAAATATTTGTAAATAACTATAAATAAATTTATGAAACTGTGTATTTATGTGTGGGAATCGCCTACAATATGTATAATAATATAAGTACAGTAAAAGAAATCGAAGGTTTTTTACATTTGATTTTTCAACATCGTTATCCGCTTAGTAACTAAATGTACACAATATTAATATTACTAATACAATATTATAGTATCTGTGGAAATACTGATATTATTGTTCATATGTTCCAAAAAAAAAAACATTAGTTAAACAACCAAACGATCTGAAGTAGAGCAAAGATGAACTTTTGAGAATTTATACATGTGACTTTTTGAAGATTTGTCTTTTTATGTTTGTAACGAATAGTCTCAAAAACTACTGGATCGGTTTTAGAAATTCGTACACTTGTAGAATGCTACAGAATCCCTTAGAAACATAGGCTCTAGTTATGACTATAAAAATATCCCTTATGAAACATTAACAATATTATCCTAGATATATATATATGTAATTGCCATAAAATGTTTCTCTTTAACAATTCATTCTTCAAAAATTTATATAAAAAATAGTAGTTTAAAAAAACTTCCGATGTCCTGCATAAAGCAGTGTCTTCTCCAGATAGTCTGTAAGATATTGCTTTATGCGACAAGACCACCGTTTGTATAGCACATTTATGCAGTTTTCTCTTTGTACTTATATTTATAATAAAGAGTCTTTATTGAAAATATATAGGTCTAGTAGGTATTTCTATGAAGAGTCTTATTATTATTACTACTAAAGATACATTTTACGTTAATACGAAAATGTATAATTCTAGTATACAATACACTTATATTAATAACATTTCTTCCAATATTGCTACCATTGTTACACCTCTACCAGACGCAAATCTAATCACTTCGCTCCATCCTAAGGTTGCCTGGAAGAGATAGTTTTTTAGCGATAAGGCCGCCCATTGTTACTTCTTTGTCTTGTCTATTATTATGTTTTTTTTATCTTATTATGCATAATTGTAACTGTATTTTCTGTGAGAGGAATAATAAATTGTTTCATTCAATGATATATTTCTTCCATTTTGAAGGGCATCCAAAAGTGTTATTATTTGTAACACAAGGAGGTTTGCAATCAACTGATGAAGCTATAGCCGCCGGGGTCCCGTTGATTGGTATGCCGATGCTGGGAGACCAGTGGTACAACGTGGAACAATACATACGTCATGGTATAGGACTGAGGCTGGATATGGAGGACCTTACTGAGGATAAATTTTATAATGCCATCAACATCACTATTAGTGATGAGAGGTAAATTTAGTTAAATATATTTATAAGAATACACAAAATATGTATGGCCATTTTCATAAGGGTAATTGACAACGAGCGGGTGATAACCCTGGTATTTCAGACGTCTATAGGCTACGGTAACCGTTTACTATCAGATGGGCCATATGCTTAATTACCACCACTATAAAAAATAAAAAAGCACTACAAAAAATTACAGATCGAGTTTATACAAAGTCCCTCGGTACCTCTTACTACTATTTGTCGTCCTTTAAAATAGGTCCTATATACATATATATATATATATATAAAATCAATACAAATTACGCATCCGATTGCGATATATACCAAAAGCATCTTAAATGTGGCACCTAATTAACTGAAAACGCGGATATTTTTAAGTATAAAAAATGTACACAAAAAATTCTACGGTAAATAAACGACTAGGTTGCGCTAGCCGTAATCATAAGCTGACTAAATTATAAGCGATATTGATGCTGGTACTAACCACCGGATAGAGTTGTATATGCTTAAAGTCCTCTCTACTGATCGCCACTATTATCTACGAATGATACGGGAGGCCATAGAAATAAAGAAGAACACCAATTTGGGGAAAATGGTTTAAAGTTATCATCTGCGTGAAATATGTTTAAATCTTTATACATGAACAACACTATGGACATCATCTCAAAATGTTCTTGATTACAGTTACCGTCACAATATCGCCAAACTTCGTACCCTGATGGCCGACCAGCCCCAAACACCACTGGAGCGCGCCGTGTGGTGGACCGAACACGTCCTACGTCACGGCGGCGCGCGACACCTGCGCTCGCCCGCAGCCAACATGTCCTGGACAGAATATCTGGAACTAGAATTAGTAATATATTTACTGATAGGGCTGTCATCTGTGATATTTATCAGTGTTATATCTATTTATTACATATTATTATTTATAAAAAATAATTATTATAGTAATAAAAAATTGAAAGACAATTAATAAAACGATGAAACTGGTATTTTTTAATGATGTAATGGTGACGAGGTGAAGAATTAAGAGGTAGATGGATAAACTACGTGATGAATACATCGCATATTATGCTTTTTTAGATAGCTTATTCACTCAGTCTTACTCCGAGATCCGTTAAGTCGTGATAAGGTAAGTTACATACATACGGACAGCTGCATTTCTTTTACTACACAATAGTACAGTGCCTGTCATCATTTTGGCTTATTCTTCGTGGGTAACTATGTCTCGCCTATTTAACCAATAAACAGCTAGTTTGATAAACTAATCTACTGCTGTTGGCCGCTACGATTGGGGGCGAGTGCAGATGATACTCCAAACCTGTGGAAGAACTTATGGAGTGGTTGAAGGCCAACTCCTGCCTGATGGATACGACTTTAATCTGAGGGCACTGCTAAGTGCCCTCAGATTAAAGTCGTAAGTCTCGGCTTGGACTATAATATTATAATATCGATCCCCGTTTGAATTGAACGGGGATCGATCGGAGGATTAATACATTTTTTTTTCGGACTACTCTAATGCTGTTGGTCACAGCTGAACTTTACAATTTCACCGAACCATAGCGGACGAGTGCAGATGGCACTCCAAACCTGCAGAAGAACTTATAGAGCGATTAAAGGCCAACTCCTGCCTAGCGGATACGACTTTACTCTGAGGGCACTGTTAAGGGATAGAATCTCGATTTAGAACGTCGAAATTTGGATCCCCGTTCGAAGTAATGGGGGATCGATCTGAGGGACAATATGATACTAGTAATAATGCTTATGTGTATAGTTCTTAACACTAATAAACCTTTCTGTCTTCTCCCTCATCCCCATAAGTGTACTGGTGTAAAGAAAAAAGAACAATACTGCAAATCGCTTCACAAAAGTTGGTATATCGAAACAAAGTCATCCACTTTGTAGATAAGCTGCGGTTAGAATATTAATGACTTAGTTTAACCACATTTAGGTGATGTTATCGGATAAATTTTTGATATCACAAATTGATATTAGCTTCACTAACTTTCCTTATTGGATTAATTTTAGATAAGAGAACCCAACGCTACAGTGGGCGAAATGTATTTTTTATCTCAAAAGTTATTTTGTAATCCTTATGTTTGCTATAATAGAATTTTGATATTCGTATCTGTTTGAATACTGTACGTTAAAATATAATGTTTTATAGAACAAATATGTACACCCAACTTCATAAATATCGAGCAAGTGGTTTCAAATTTTTGACTTTTTAAATACAATGAATATATATTTATTACATGATTTTTTAAATATGTACCCAACATATAGTATACATAACATATAGTCTTTACTGCTCAAACATGTATTATGTTATTTTATAACAATTTATTATACTCTATTACTATTATCTTTTATAGTATGGCGTTTCTTTTTTTATTTGTTGTGAAAAATAAAGTTAAGAACAACTCTATATTTTTAGTACCTAATAAGTACAGTCACATATATATTAATATGCTCGTAAATGCCACAGACTGTACTTGTTTTGTAGTTTTTAGATTAGCTTCAAAAGAACGTCAATACATACTAATTACCAATCTACCATAAAAAGCAAGGAGGCAGCAAAAAGATAATAGGAATTACTAACTACCAAAAAATTTAAGCCGCCAAAACACGTTCATAACAAATAGGTACATAAAATTCGTACACACATAATTATTTGCGCCTAGAAGAATATTCATTTTGACAGGTCACTGTCAACATTCATCATAATCAAAATCAAATTCGACGGCCTGCTTTTGTGGTTTAGTAAACTGTCTCACTTCTGGTGGATGCGGGTTCGATTTCTCGCATGGTACAAACATTTGTATTCATCGGAATATTTGTATTGGTTAGGTATTTACTACATAAGTTATACATGTATTTACAAAATGTATAAGTATTTCTATCAGTTGCCTACCCCTAAAACAAGCTATGCTTAGCTTTAGACTAGATGGCGCTGTATCAATGGTTCAGTTATTATTATTAATTATATTTCAATCTAATAATAACAACACTGGTTTTAATGTAAACGTATTGCCAGAAATTAGTTTCAAAATTACCTCAGATTGCGATGAATATTTTTTTAAATATTTCATCTTCTAATTAAGAACTCCTCAAAATTGCTGAATAACAACGTGACCTAATTTAATTAAACATTCTGCTGCTATAGCTATTAGTTTATGTTACTTATTTAAATATATAAAAATTGAAGTTAAAATTATACTTCCGATTTTTCGGCAGTATTGAGGCACAAGATGGCGGCATATGAACAGTGACTCAGACAAAGAGGCATATATACCGAGCAGCCGGTGAACGGAACAGACGAGTCGTGCGAATGGGTCTATATTACATATAATATACAAAATTATAGAATAACGTAAATAAAAAACAATTCAAATTGAAAAAGGATTCAAACTTACATTGTAATATATATTATTATGCTTGTAATAAAGATTATAATATATATTTTTTTGCCACTGCAATGTAATTTACGTGAGTACAAAATAAAGTAGATATGTTTAAGGAACGGTAGCAGTGGAATAGCGTCATTCCTATGACTGTAAACATTTCTGCCATAGTATTTTACTCTATCAGGTTACGTTATGATAATAGTAATATTAATTAATTATACTAGATTTCTTTCCTTTTTATTCGATTTTTTATTTTTAAAATGTTCAGAATATTCGATAGATGAATGTGGCTAAAAACCTACATAGTTCCGTATGCGACATAAGTTCATCATTGGATGATGGATATATTGAGTGATGATGATGAATTGGTAACAAATCGATCGGATCATATTTCGTCGTTGTAATATTTACTTAGCTCACGTATTAACAACAAGAATTACATTAATATTACTTGACGGTGATTGATTGATGTCGGTGAAACTAAAGCTGGCCATTCACGTCCATACACCGCAATGTATATTTTTTTTAATTGTAAGCACGCAAATTATAGTTTACTTTGTATAATTTTATTTACACTCACTATGGTAAGTTGCTTATAATAGTTACAAGTTCATATCTACGCTGAAATATGTTCTTTTAATTTCAGAATCGGAAATTGTTCATTATTGTATGTACATAAATATCAATATGATATATTAATTCATTGTTGTTGTTGATGATTATGAAACCAAAATACAGTATATCAAGCTATATCAAGATTAGGGCAAAAATTGTAGTCATGTCGTATCAATAACTAAAGAGATAGAAGAAAGATCGTGAAAAATGACAAATCTCCACCGACAAGAGCACGACTCTTAAATTATGAATGAATGAATGATATACTACCTGCAAAAGTACTTGCAATTTTAGGGGTTGGGTGTATAGTTAGTGCGTTCTAAAGTGATTTAGAAGTACATATGTAACAAAACTTATAGATGTAAATGAGGATTTACAATTTTATTACAACCCACAAAATCCAGCAATCCACAAATGAATCGGGAATTTCACGTTTTCCCCAAATTATCTCGAGTTCAATACTCTTAAAAAATAACTACACACCGTTCAGTTGAAGTTATGGTTTAGTCCTGGCTCGTATTGCTCGGTCTAGACAGCAATCGTAAAATAGATTAGCTAGGAAAAGTATGTATCTCCCGGTTTTCCCCTGGGAAAATATATAGTGACATTCTGCATCATTTTCTTGGACCAGGGGACTGATTCCGAATAAAATTAAAGCTATATTTTATTACTATTTCTCAATTACATAATATTAATAGCTATACACTTTGTACAAAGTCATCTGTTTCGTTATTTTTCTCTTATCTATTTCAGCCTCAAAACTTTCATTGTAAGCTGAGTGTTTGCATGTTTCGTCTTACTTAAAAAAATGAATTCCATAATGCTATATTTCTGCTTGCAACTAAATACCTATTTAGTCTTATTATATAAATATATGTTTATTCATATAGATATCTAAACATACCTATGTCTATATATGAATAAACATGTTTCTATTTATGTTATTGATCAATTATAAATGTAATGCTCGAATGATTGATCAATCCATGACCAAAGGTTCTGCATTGCTGATGTGCAAATAGCTAATGTCTATAGACATGGATATAATTATGGCAAATTAACTCCAATGTATGTACCTCATTTAGCTTATTCCCTCTATTATATACAACTAGCGGCCGCTTACGACTTCGTCCGTATATGTATTTTTTATAAAGAATCTTCCGATACCGGAGTTCAGTCAGAAATATAAATTAAGACTAAGTATTTTTTTGGTGTCGGTCAGATTCGAACTCATGACCTTTTGAGTGTAAGTCAAGGTAGTTATCAACTACATTTACATGCACTTAATATCATTGTTATTATAATTAGTATTACTGTTAAGAATATCTATTAATAGTGACCTTTTTCTCTGTAAGTATTCTGTCTTGACTATTTCTGTCATTTAAAGAGATATATTTTGTATACTGTGTTTTGGTTGTAACGCGCAATTAAACAGTCAGATTATAGGAGAAAGAGGCATTGATTTTCATTCTTCTGGAATGACAATGTATGAACGGGTGTCACATGATAATGTTACATCCGTGCTGTTCATGTATATAAGTCACGATTACTGTTTACAATCAGGTGAGCCGTAAGTTTATTTGGCATTTCAATTATAAAAAAACGCTGCTTATCGCTGCTAGTACTGTTATCACATTCGGTTTGAGGGGCACAAGATGGCGGCCTATGAACATTGACTCGGACAAAAAAGTCATTATACGAGCAACCCGCGAACGGAACGGACGTGTTGTATTTCAATGCGTATATGTATCGTGAATGCCCCGCCGAACGCACACATTAACACACAACATTACAAGTTACATTACAAGCCGAGTGGCTTGATGAATTATTAATTCGTTTAAGAGGATGCCTGAGTTCGTAAGCAGATATCTTAAGGGATAATGGACGACGGATAGGGGATTATGTGTCGAGGACACGACTTCTTAAGCTTGGAAGCATTATTGAGGATTTTTGTTTGTAAAATTTGTAACTAGGTGTATAATATTTGAATAACATTATGTTGGTGATACATCTTCTTATTATAAATTTGAATCCGCTAACTCGAAATAGCAATAGAAGTTTTTATTCAAATATTATTTCTGTATTTGATTAAAACTTTTAAATACGCAAATTTCAATCAAATGAAATAAAAATATCTTTATTCATGTAAGTGTATTACACTGTCAAATCTACCGACAGTCAGGAGTGCTTTTGTATTGAGAAGAACTGACAAGAAACTCAGCTCGTATTCTTTTCAATAAGGTCGTATATGTTTACAATAATACAAATTAATTTTAAATACGAAGAAGAATATTGGAGAATAGAGTGACCACCAGATATGCTATTGCAATTTTGAGAGGAAAAGTTTATTCAGTGTTCTTTACCCGAACAGACTAGTCCTCACATGCAGCACTCGTTCACGAGTATGACGGATGAGCCACCCATCATTCATTACACTCAACTATATTAGAGGGAGCATGTTGAATATAAAATTATTATTGCAGTAGTACTAGTAATATAACTTCTAATACAATAGTATTTCATGTATTAAAAAAAAATAGGTCAAATCAAATTATGTATTTCATTTATATTCACATAAATCAGTACGATTTATTGTCAACCATTATTAACATCATACATACATACACAAATATACATATACATGACATTATTTACATAGTGATAACTGACATTGACTGACAGACCAACACAGATGAATGACAGATGTATGATACATTAAATAGTCTACCTGAATCTTAAAAGCATTCATTATTATAATTATAACTACTCATTATATATCTTTATATAAATAAATAAAAAATACTCTTAGGACTAGAATTAAGCGTCAGGCGTGTTTTTCTCACCTTAGTCTCAGGTATCATTGCCAATTTAGTAGTCACCTGTTAGCGACAAAATTATTATAAAATGATTTAGCAGCCCATCGAATTACCCTTATTAAAAGAACATGACATATAGATATAATAATATGATATACAGATAATATCACATCCAGAGCTATAACTAAATTATCACGATTTATAATATGAAGGTAGCATATTTTATAATCGTTATATATTGTTCATGTTGGAGCCAAGGGAATTGTTAGTAATGTGGATAAATAACCCCGTTTCTAACAATGTACCATGTTACATTGACCTCCAAGTGGTTCCTCCTAGAAACCATCGTAATAAATTCCTGGTGAATTTCTCACGGTGTGCTAACTGACCACCGGGTGCACCATTCCATTATCATATATAAGAAAAAAAGCAGTGTATCTCCAAAATAAGATATTTTATAATAAGATATATATATATTAATTAACTGAGTTAGTCAGTATTCTACCCAAAAATTCATTGGAATATTTCTTTAACAGGAATCAATACGTAATTTCGTTTCGTTTTATAACTGAAGAACAAAATTGTCACGTACTGATATACATAAAACGGTATATCTCAATAAATTACAATATTTGTATCCAATATTTCACTTAGCGCAGCCATTCGGTGTTAGTCCCGGCGCGTCAGTAATAAAATGGGAACAATATACTTTTATAACAAAAACGTGTTACGTTGTAAATTCAAGTTTTTAGTTTATGTACATTTTGTACTGACATGTTGTTAACGCGTTTATTTTTATAAACTCACAGCCAGAAAATTGTACTTTAAATCTAATACATATTAATATAAGATTCTAATTCACATGATGTTTCTTTTTATCTAATTGGAATGTCAAAGAAGCTGACGGTCTACCTGACGGTAAGTGGTAATGGGTTTCCGGTAGCGTCGTTAATCGATTTCCTGACCTGGACATATTTACATGTTGAATTTTAGCAGAATGGTAATGGATTGCCTAAATAATATTGAAATTTCTAAATTGTTTTCGTTTTAATTGTTTTAATATATATATGTATATTATTGTATATACATGTTTTTACTGTAATTATTAATGTCATATTTTTGCGTAGTTCTTCCTAGTTATTGAGGAACTGTAAATCTCCCTTAGTTTTCATAATTAAATAGATATAAACATGAACAGCACCATGGACAGGACATCATATTATGTTGTGATATCTGTTATACCCCTCATCAAATACTTGAAATATAAATATAAAAATGTAGAAATTAAAATAAAAACAGATCAGTATAAACTTTGTATTATACTAAATTGAATATAAGTCATAACTTGTTAGCTGTATAATTGTATTTTCATTAGTTCTAATTTAATTAAGAACAGTATTTGTGAGCTACAGTTTATTTTGAAGGATGACTCTGTTAGAGAATGCTTCGAGTGCATTAAGCTTAGAGAATGCTTCAATCATGTTTTATATGATCAATGGAGTAATTTAAATTATATTAAACGTATAATGAACATAGTATCAAAGATTATAAACATACCTCGCTTATGTGTATATTGAGACGGAATCGAACCCACGACTATTGTTTAATTAATTGTACGTAACCGCTGCACAACTGAGCTCGTCAAAATTAAGTATCTTTAGATTAAGTACCATAGACGTACAGTTATCCTAATCCATTGTTATTTCAGCAAGAAAATCCTATTAACTTCTCTTTATTGAATAATAAAATAGAAATAACGGGCATGATTTCTTTTATTTTATGTATTATGGCAACATTTCGGCTAACGATCACGTATTTTTCACTTCACACGAAAACATTATATAGTACATTAAATCCGATGAACATCATTTGCAATAAGCTTTTCTTTTATTCCCCGACAAAATCCGAAGAAACAACATTATTATGGATATTATAATCGTATATCTTTTACATACGATCGGAAATAGAGTTTTTTTATGTTACATATAATGGAAATGTACTGAGTTGAATGAATCAATGTAATCTTGTTCTATTTGCCTATCTTTATGTATAAGCTAAATAACAATTCCAATATAAATATATTGGATGAATGGAGCAGTATTGAATAGAATTAGGCAAGAAAATTATTGTGTACATCGAAGAAACTGACAATACATTTCTAAATCTTGTTCAATATTTATTTGACAGCCTCGATATTATAGCATCCCTTTACATCCGGTGGTCGCGGATTCGATTCGTACGCTACAAATATGTATTCATGAGTATGATTGTTTGTATCGGTCTAGGTGCTTTCTATGTATAGTATATTATACAATACATATACATGTATATACAAAAAAATCGATGTATTTATATCAGTTGCCTTAATACAAGCTCTGCTTACTATGGGACAAGATGGCGCTGTGTGAATTGTCCAAGAGTATTATTATTATTACATTGAGAAAGACATGAATTGTCAAGGATTCGTGTTTGTAAGTTATAATGTAAGAGAAAAGTAAATCCATTTAAAGGTGTTTATTTCTCTGAAATATTTTTCATTGTTCCATTCCTGTAGGTTGTAGTATAATCTTCTATAGCTCCTTCCTCGATAAATGGGCTATCAAATACTAAAAGAATTTACAAAATTGTAGCACTAGTACCGGAGATTTCCTCGAATATCCATACTTACAAAGTTTATCTCTTTATAATACTGATATTGATGTACATATAGATGTATTTTCAAAGTGAAAAATGTATTTGAGTATATCTGTCCAAAATTACAACGGGCCATTGTCCCATTCTGTCATTGTTATAAACAAACACCTGTATACAATACATGGCACAGACGGTCTCCTTTGTCATGGCTGCTTTGAAACCGAAGATTCGGTTGCTCGATCCGTGAAGCCTGTGAAGAAACCAGAAGACTTCTGCGCTTTTAGGAGAGCCTGGCTGACTCCTTTAGTAATCTCGGCTTTATACGCACAACGGTCCAGATGAGAGGCCGATTGTGGAAAATGGAGTCTGACATACATTTACATATCTGTCCACAGTATCTACTAAGTTTGGAACTAGATGGAGCTGTGTGAATTATTCAAAATTTTTAGATTTGAATTCAACATAACGGGAAAACCGACCATCATCTTACTGATTAATTTCGGGGTCAATTAGAAATATACATAAATACATAAATAACTTTTTTTATGTTTCAACCAGATATGAACTCACATCCTTTCGATGTAAGTCGGAATTGTAAACCACTAAGCCAGAATATCCTGACAGTAGGTAAACACATGCTAATGTAAATTAATTATATTAATATAATGATTAATGATGCAAATATAATTAGCTCAAATCTTGAGTGACATCACGTGACATAATTAGATATAATATATATATGAGTACGGCTGGAATATGTGTGTTGAGAGAATATGAAAATTTAAGGTAGACTTTGAATAAAGTCATCAGTGAGGGTCCCTCTACCTCCCCCATTTCAGCCAGCCGCAAAGCATCTTCTTTGTAAACCCGCTATCAATTGGAGAATGAGTTATGACAGAGAATTTAAAGGGCATTGATGCGTTGTTGACTACATCCGTATGTAGTCAAGAACTGCGTCACTCTATATGTCAGGTTAATGTTGGTCCGTACCAACATTAACCTGACATATAGAGTGACGCAGCTGCAGTCGAGTCACAGTGCGAGTTTTAAGATGTATGTGCAGGTGAAGGTGGGCAGCATGTTGGTGGGGACCCGGGAGGACCACCTTCATGAAGGAGGACTACTGGCCGAAGGGGTGATATATTGGCGCTACTATAGCAGATTGCCGTCATTAGTGCCGTGCCATAGAGACGATTTATATTTATATTCTTATTACATATGTATGTTAATCTATAGGATATTTATAATATGGGCCATTAGTAGCCTGAAATAAATAAATCAGTAAAATACAGCAATTAGAAAATGATAGTGATCGTGAACGGCTGTTCTCGTGGGGACTAGTCTGCGCTGAGAACTAGGATTGATTAGATTTGTTACTCAACTATTTATTTAATTAGGTTGGGTTGACTTTGTTATTTGGAAGTTTATATTCACACAAAATCTCAAAAACGTTATGCTGAACAACATTTATTTGAAACAGCAACACTCAAGTCTCTTGCTCGTTATTCTTGTGATGAGTTTGCGTTCCAAATGACTGGCAGATTAAAAAAATATGTCTATTCAAAAATGCTTATATTAAGTTTATTTGAATAAAGATTATTGCTATATTTATTTCTATAGATGACGGTTGCCACTTACTAACAGTAAACTTGCTTGTATGGCAAAGTTGCCAGACAAGTGTCAGCTGATTTTAATGACAATAACGCAGGATCACCAAATGTTATATAAAAAAATACAACTTGCCTATACTTTTCATTTGCAAAATTTCCCAATAAAATAAACCTGGTAATATTAACTTAATTTTTATATTTATTATTTTCCTTCATATTAATCATATTAAATATAAAAATTAATAATGATGGTTACCCCATCGTACATATACCTTTATTGGCTAAGATATAAGAGGATTATAATAATAGCTTTAAGGCTATAACCAGAGTTAGGGTGGGTATCGTTAACTACTGACATCATAGTGAATACAACAACTGACATGCCCACATTTCGCTAGTTATAATGTAATTGAATAAAAATAAACTTATAAAAAAAATTTTACCTACTGCATACAATTTTGTTAAAATCTTATTAATTCACATCTTTATCAATACTCACCTCTAATACGAAGGCCTTTCGTAAACTGTCGTTTCGTAAATTTATGTAAAACTATTTTTTTTTCAGAGTTTACAAACTTGCACAGGACGAGGGAGAGGGATGTGTGGAGGACACATCCCTCTCCCGCGATGTTCTCATATAGTCCGCTTCAACTTACTGTGCAAATTTGTAAACACTAAAAAAAAATAGTTTTATAGAAATTATTATATAAGTATAATAATATACAATATATAATATAATATATAAGTATAATAATAATACCCATGAACAATTCATAAAACGTCATCTAGTTCCAAGGTGAGTAGAGCTTGTGTTATGGGTAGACAGTGGGCAACTGATATAAATACTCGGATTTTTTTTAAATATATACGTAATACACGCAGACCAATATAAACAATCATACTTAGGAATACAAATATTTGTACCGTGCAAGGAATCGAGCTCGTGAACATCGGAAGTAAATCGGTAGCTAAACCGCTAGACCGGGTAGGCAAGGTATACAATAAAAGATCTGCACAGAAACTCATCCTATTAATTGTACAAAGTGTATGGATTATTTTACGACAAAGTTCCTGAAACTTTAAAGTTACCTTGGGCGCAGGTAGAGAATATCCTTCATTCCCTTTCATTCATAATCACGCTTTAGCTGTTTTGCTAACTAAATTAGAGGTACGCTTTACAACTTACGCTTGACGTATTTCCGAGTTTCCTACTTAGTTTGAGTGAAGAAGAGTTCTATTTCAATAGCTTCGTTCATCGGTTACATTTATGTTAATTGAATCGTTTGATTGAAACTAATAGTAACTACGGAAAGTGATAGCTACGTAATCTTTGTATCCAATATATGAAACATTAATAACAATAATAATAACCCAATAAAATTCACACAGCGCCATCTAGTTCCGCTAATTAGTTTAGTGTTATAAATACTAATCAATTAATGAAGAAGCCAGAATCATTGATAATCAACGTCTATGTGACAGACTCGACCCATTGGCTTTGCGCGAGATATTGCATCTCTGTGCATTTTCTACCGCATATATCACGGGGAGTGTTCTGAGGAATTGTTCGGATTATTACCAGCTGCTGAGTTTCACCACGGTACCGCCCGTCAGAAACAAAAATACCATCCTGATAATCTGGATGAATAGCGGTCCTCCACAGTGCGATTTTCTAGAAACTTTTTGCCTCACACAACTACATTATGGAATCACCTTCCAGCAATGGTATTTCCGAACCGATACGATATTGAAACCTTCAATAAATGAGCTTATTCCTTTTATAAGGCCGACAACGTACTTGCAATTCCCCTGCTTGCTCATGGGTAGCGGTATTCACTTACCATCAGGTGAGCCGCATGCTCGTTTGTCCCCTGTGTTTAAAAAAAAAATTAAAAAATCTATTGATAGAAATATTTCAATATTTTTTTATTTGTAAAGCATACATAATGTACATACAAAATATCCACCGGCAATACACAAACATTCATATTCATAAATACAAATGTTTGTACTGTGCAAGGAATTGAATCTGCGACTATTGGAAATAAGGTGTTTTGCTAAACCGTTAGGTCAACTAGGTCACTTTAATCCGCTGAATAATATATTACATTCTCCATAACAATATCTTCATTTTACATGAGACTGTCATGACAAATAATCTGACGGCCCACGTGTTTGGAAACCATTGTCAATATATATATACGCCCACATATATACATATCAGCTATAATAATTAATTAATTAAGTAATTAAACTATCATATCTCATACTTTAATCAAGATATTGTTTGCTTAGAATAATCCTAGGAATCTTTAATATAGGCAGCCCCGCGCATAACTTTCCCATACCAGTTACATGAAAACTATAGATACTTTAAATAAATTCATATGAATGTGTATTTATTTTAATACTGTAATTTTCTCAAAATTATTAATAGCAATATATCTACCAGACTTTTAGCCAAGATAGGGTAGTTAGAGACAATGAAATGAGAATGTTGAGGTGGATGTGTGGTGTGACAAGAATGGATACATTAGAAGAAGTATGAAAGTGGCGCCGGTGTCAGAGAGGTTGAAGAGTCGACTATCATGGTATAATAATAATAATAATGTTTATTGAACTAATATTTAGTACAGCCTTCACAATATTCTTGCAAAAATAAAATTGCTTAGTAAATACAGCAGCGTTTTGTACATATTTAGTTTATAGTTAAACAATTCAAATAATATTAAACAACAAACAAATAAAAACGACATAGTGCGGTAACAAAATAAATTTAAGTCCTTATTAAATGCATGCTGATGAAACAATTATCAATTCTAAGTAGTTAGATAATAATTTGTATGTTAAATTGGACACAATCCTTATTTTGCAGAATTATAGTGGGTACATAATAAACTAAGCATACAGCAGTACCAGTACCAAAGAAAAAAACTACCCCCCGTGCTAGTTTTTATTAAAAACTGTGTTACGGCAAGGTAATGAGTCAAGCTCGGTTCATACTAATGATACATTTAAATATAGGCTCTATTGTATTCACTTACAATTGATTTTTACATTCTATTACTGTTCGCATACAACATGAAATAAGCGCGTGATCATCCAAAGGGGCAAATAACAAACAGTATATGCAAAAAAACAGACAAATATGCGATTTACAGACTAATTCATAAAAAGAAACTTAATAACTACTACCAGACAATTTATTAATAATAACAATATATTTACTATTTCTATGTTTTGAATATATATAAATATATACACATACACACACACACACATATATATATATATATATACATCTTTTACAGTATATTTCTTACACATATGTAAATATACATTCTATACACGATAGATATTTACATAGACAAATACGTGATTATTTAATGGGATTTGTATAATAGAATACACAATAAATTTTATTGGTATGGTGGTAGGTATGGACATGTAATGCGTAGGAATGAGGATAATATTTTAAGAAAGATGTTACATATGAATGTGGTTGGTTATAAGGGCAGAGGAAGGCCGAAAAAGAGATGGATGGACTGTGTGAAAGATGATATGGTAAGAAAGGAAGTAAATAACGCGATGACTGCGAACAGGGATGAATGGAAGCGAAAAACATATTACGCCGACCCCAAATAAATGGGATAAGGAAGAAGCAGATGATGATGGGGTAGTTAGAGACATTGTCAACAATCTACATCGAGATGAACATAACAATTAAAAAGGCCACTTTATTTGTTCAATCTTTCTATCACAGTAGATTCAATTAGAAATATAAATTGACACACAAGGCTTTTAATATAAACCAGATTTGAACTTACGATATTGCTATAAGTCACAGTAGTGAAGCACTAAGCTGCAACGTTCCAAGACTGTGTTTTCTATTTAATTATAATCTTGCTAAATTTCGAACCCCCTTATTATATACATAATAACATACTGACTACAAAGAACTGTTAGAAACACGCTTAAGATATTTACCTTCATAAACTTTCATAATAAGGTTCTCCCTTGCCTAGGTTTTCCTAACAAACTCTAATAGAACTTTCCTGATTAATCAAAGTGACTACATTCAAAGTATTTAGTCCTAGTGGCTCGGTTAATGAAGAAAGAAATACTTACAATAGTTAGCCAGTTTTAAAACTACTTCATTAAGGATTTTTTTATATACCAAAATGTATGCCGTCATTATCACTTATGTATAATCTTCTATTTTTACCACTTCATAATTCTTTTTAGTCATTCAAAGGTTGATTTAGATTTTTCATCTTGTTTAATTGATACTAGTGTCAATAGGCAAGGCAAGGCAGACTTTATAGTACTGTAAAATGACTTATAAGCTTACGTCGTTTTTTTTAATTGTAATACCAAATAAGTTGACAGGATCTAAAGATAAGTAGACATTTCAGCACCATGGACATACTTGTCATATGTTGTTTCTTGATGACTGAAGCGTCATATCATTTGCCATATAATTCTCTGCCGTATCAAATGTTCAAAACACGCACATTTCAGCTGAGAAATTCTTGAATCTTATTCAACGGAACTTTATACGACATTGCACTCAGCGCTGGTGGACCTTATTTTTATTCTACACACGCCATCGCACGTATACATACAATAATGCTACAGGAAAAATGCACAGCATTCTAACCCTTCTCTCCGTTGTTTAGAGGTGAAATTCGCTGGTGTTGAAAGAAATGTATTTCCAAGGGATGTGGCAAAACGTTTATCAGGATGATGGTAACTATATTACATGTCTTCTCGCGTTCACGTAAAAATTACGAGTCTGGAACAATTGGAATTGTTTTAATATTTCAATTAGTATTCTTCTCTTGTCTATATTAATATTATAAATATATTGTTTGTTTGTTTATTTAAACATACTAATGTCGGAAACTGGTTCAGATTGAAATATTCTTTTAGTGTTAGATAACCCATTTACATAGAAAGGCTATATAACCTATGTAACTATAAAAAAATGTTATAAAAAGGGGAAAAAATATTCCTTTTGGGAGTACATGAAGTAGCGGTTAGTTCAATAATAATAGTTATTTTAATTGCCATAAAGTAAACCGGGTAACGTAAAATGTAATTAGGGGCATAGTGGTTTACCTTCTACGTGAATTGAAACTCTAAATAACTGACACCAAAAATTTTTGGGTATAAATTAATTTACATCACATTAGTGAAAGAAAAAAATGTGTGACGGTACGGATTACCGTCACACATTTTTTAATAAGATGCAAAAGCAATTAAGTAATTTTCCATATTCATAAATGAGTATTTAAAAAGTAAATTTCGCGATGAAAATACTGATACCAACATGACTGACACAAGCCAAATTAATCCGAGAGAAAGCGGTAGGATCGCTACCAGCCACGTTGGGCTCAAATATATACCGAGAGATAATAATATAAGACACTACACATGAAATACAAAACGCAACTCGAAACAAAGCCCAATACCGGTTATTCTAGGCATAGGTGAATAATATGGTGTTTATTATTCTCTTATGCTATGTTATAACGAAAGATACGACTCCAGTCGTGGGAATTTAAAGGATTAAAAAGTAAAAGAATGAAGTAACTGTAAAAAAGTAGAGTAGCCGATTATTACGGGTGAAGTAAAAAGTTAATTAATGAATTGTGCTAGAACAACCTTTAATTACATTCTTACATTCTTACATATAATTTTTTATTTATTTTAGGTTACTTAGAAGAAAAATATGTAATAATTTAATATATTCTTGGTTCTTAGATCGAGGTATCGTGCGGATAAAAGTATGCAGTGATAAGACTAACTAAGATCAACAACTACTATAGATGGACTGAGCTTAGAAATCTTTTAAAATAATTTCTTATACTACCTAAATTATTTTTTTATAGTTGACTAATACTGAAACATTATGTGTTTGAAAATAGGCGTCTACAAAAAAATTATACGTTAATTTCTAACTCTCACATGATAGGAAAACCGAAGAAAAATTTAACAGAGAGATCGTTTAATTCGAACAGTAAATATGTTAAGTTTTTTTTTGAATTGTATGTTATTGGAGTGGTGCACCCGCCTGCGCTTACAATTTACTTTGGCCGGACACCTGTGGAGGATAGTAAGATAAAACATGAGGTCAGGTCAGTTAACCCATTGAGACAAATTCACCAGGAATATATCACGATAATATGTGAAGTATATTTATTTTTTTATTATTACGTTTACGACGATATATTTAACAATAGCTCTGACTTCCCTATGTAGATATATAGATAAAACTTTCATTGGCACACACTCAAGGTACAGTAAAATAAAATAAGTAAATAGTAAAGTATATATGTTATTAGTATATATGTATATATGTTAGTTATTATATTAAATTTTTTAAGGTTTTTTTTTAGCTTTAAGTTATTAATATATAGTGTTAGTTACTTTTAATTTTTAATAGTACATGTAAATTGTGATATTAATAAACAATAATAAAGTATTTATTTATTCTTGTGTACACAAAATTATATACATGGCGGACTTAATGCCTGATGGCATTCTCTACCAGTCAACAGTCGCGTTAATCAGAGATAGTAAGGCAGTGAAATTTAATAAACAGATAGAATTGTAATAGATAATAGATTAACATAGAAAAACAATATGTGTATATATATATATATAAATACTAGCTGTCCCGGCAAACGTTGTTTTACCTTAAAATAAAAAAAAATATTTAGTGGTGGACTACCCCTAACATTTAGAGGGATGAAAAATAGATGTAGGCCGATTCTCAGACCTACTCAATACGCTCACAAAATTTCATGAGAATCGGTCAAGCCGTTTCGGAGGAGTATGGGAACGAAAACTGTGACACGAGAATTTGATATATAAAATTATCTTAATGTTACTTTCTCTACTGGTAGTCTGGAAGAGATTGCTTAGCGATAAGCTTAGCCCCCTTTTGTATCAGTTTATGTAATGTATAATTTTATGTGTTTTCTTTGTCTGGTGCAATAAAGAGTTTAAATAAATAAATATATACGAAAATATATAAACACACTTATATACCTATAAAAATATATGATTTCATAAATAAGCGAAATGTATAATCTCATGGATTATCTTAGAATTATATAGCATAGTATATACAGTATTATACAATATAGTAAGTAAATATAAAGTATAAATACAGTAAAGTATGTAGGATAACAATCGTGAATATACAAGCAAGATGTAGGCCAAGTATTGTAAGAACGAGGGAACTAATAAATATGACGAATGCACGTCAATTCCAAACAACGTCGGGTGCTGTGGTCATAAATCTTGAATATTGGATATCGAGCATACAAATGCCAGAATCAGATACTAGTCTTCGTACAGGAATTTGTTTGCTATTTCATTTTTCCGGTCGCTCTAATAGGTACTGACAGTTTAATTTATGGAAATTAGATAATTGATGATGAAACATGATAATAATTTTCTTAATATAATTTTGATTGACGATAATTTTATTTGTTAATTTTTAATGTATATATTGATTTTGGTCGGGCCTGGAAAGGATTGCCTCCTTTTAGAACCTGGAACCCGACCAGGGGGGGTAAAAAGAAGATAGCTCAGTTTTGAGATGATTTTAAGTAGGGATGCGTACAATGGCTAGCTCGCATAAGGTAGAAAAAAGGAAAGACTCACAGTTGATGGTTGGGGATGGATCTCTTGAAGGCTTGATTTCACTGGAACTGATACAGAAGCTTGTCTTCCAAAGCTTGACTACACTTTCACTGCCTAAGGGCTATGCCAGCACAAACTGTTATTAGCTATTTAAATTAATGCATTGTTATTTGAATTGAAACACTGCCGCCATTACCGCATCTCGACGCTAAGAAGTTCTGTTGCGTATTGAAAACGCCTGTGACGTGTAGAGCCGCTGTGAGTCGATGAGGGATAAAAAGTTTCTTGTATTGGCGCATAGATGGCACCGCTAGTTTAATATTCGGATACTTGGGAATAAGGAATGCAAGCCAGCACAGATTTTATGATGATATCAAAATAGTTTTGTACATAGTTAGATTTATGTTATTCATATATTCATTTTAGAACTAATATAGAATATAACTCATTAGAAATAGATAATATAATTTTTATCCATTTGAAATAGTTATCTGGATTTATAAGAAATCTCTTTTTTTTTCATTTAGAAATTGCGACACATTTTTATCCATCGATAAACCTTCTGAATAGTCATCTAGATACAAGAAATCTTGTCTAACTTTTTTTTTTAATTTGTTATTGATCATTTGTCACATTAACTAGTAACTAACTGCGACAATATTTTCTATTGAGACATTTTTAATTTATTTCATTAGGATGGACCTCATAATACAATCTATCTTCACACCAAATTTCATTAATAGATGTTGAGTCGTTTGTTATAACAGTTATATGTAAAACACATAAATATGAAGGATTATAGACATAGAGATACTCTATTCAGTACAAAAGTATTTCTTACTAATACAGAAATTCAATTGTTCATAATAGAGAACGTTGTTTCATAAATGATCGCTTTATTAAAACACATTCACGGAATTCTGAAAGTATGGAAATGCTATCTCTATATATTGTCTGGGAAGTATTTCTACACAATAAATAGGCTTTGAAACTGCGCTAAATCGCTATTCAACCGAACAGAAGTTACACTTTGAATGAATGGTGTCTTAATTCTGTTCAAACCGTCTAAATACGGCTTACATCAGGTATTATATTAAGTACTTTATGGCTTAGTGGTTTACTATACCAAAGGTCGTGAGTTCGAGTCATTTTTTTATGTAATTAGAGTACAAAGTATTGTTTTGTAATGTAATATAATGTAATTGTGTAATGCGCTAACAGTTTACACTGGCGGAGCACCAGTGGAGGATGATGAGAAGAGCATGAGGTCAGATCAGTTAGCCCATTGTGACAACTTCATCAGGAATTTATGATGACGGTTTACCCCTGTAAACCGTCATGATGGACCACGTGATGATCAACCAGACATGGTACACTGCTAGCAATAGGATCATCAGTACACGTTATTAATAATCTCTTTCTCTCTTTCTCTCCCAGTGGGTATTATACGGTCATGTAACGGAGAGTGGTAATTACTACTTTTAGAAGAGTGGGGATTGACGGTAATTAGTATTATCATTTACTACCAATATATCTTATCAGAATCCTTCCAGAATCTTGGAAACCATTCGTGGGCAATTCAGTTTAAATTCTTTATAGTGCTAAATAGAATGAAAGGAAATATTTATTGAGAACCATATCCATATAATCAACTAAACATTAAGATATATGTGCATACGCATACATACATAAACTAACTTGAGTACATGCTCATCTTATCATCTTCCACTGGTGCCCTGCCATTGTATTTTGTTAGCGCAGGCGAGTATGGAATACTATTTTCATACACTAAGAATACCATTCTCTACATAAGAGCTACACCACGTATATCACGGCATCATTCTTTCTTCTGAATCTATAATCAAATATATATAAATTTATATTTCTAGTAGTCTTTACTAATATTATAAATAAGAAAGTAACTTCATCTGTCTGTCGCACTTTCATGCCAAAACTACTGAACAGATATAAATGTAATTTGGTACACACATGGTCTAGATGCTGAGAAAGGATATAAGCTACTTTTTAATGTGAAAAGGGGGTTGTAAGGAGTTGAGAGAGCGGAGGAAATGTAGTATGAAAGTATTGTCCTTTTTAAAGCTAGAATCTTGAAACTTATTTTTAGGGTGTTTAATAAATATAAATAAATATGACATTCAAAGTTTGTAAAAAAAATACTCCTAATTGTGTATAATAGGGGGTGAAAGTTTTTATGGAAATTCGTCATTTATGAAGCTAGAACGATGAATCTTTTCTCTTCGGTTTTTTTGGGTTAGATTGTTAAATATTTTTAATAAATATAGATATTTAGTTAAATTTACTATTCAAAGCGGATGGAGGCGCGGCCACAGCTACTATAAATAATGTAAATAATATAATATTACTAGGTTTGTATTATTTAGTTATGAAAATTGACTAATAACTCAGTCTTCTATAATGAACATTCGTAAAGGTCAGAAATACAATCTGACTGTCTGTTTTTGCCTAAAAATATAGAAACTACATTTAAAATGTTGTAATTACCTCGGCTCTTAGCAAATTGCCCTCCTACTCAAGATCTCTTAAATTCGTCCATTGTTTACAATTTGAAGTTATACATTTCTCTTGAATATGATATTCCTTTGCATTGTGTTGATTGTAATGCTCAAATAAATTCCTCAAATTAGAGTTTTGACTTTCAGTTGTAAAAGACACTAATATTTACAATTATTCGTATAATTACTGTTTAATATATCTGTAACGGATCGGTGGACTGTATGGGTGTCTAAATGATGAAAACACGTAGTTTGCAATAATATAATATATTAATATGTGCAATTGCGAACTATATGAAAGACAATGATGGAATAATAAAGTAAATTGAAGTATATCAAATAACATGACATATAAAAAGAACTCTTCAAAAATATAAATTTAAAAACAATAAAAATATAAAAAGAGTTCGGCGGTCGGTCGCCAACATACCGGGCCCCCAGTGGAACACTAACTACCGGTGGTGACCGGCCGCGCTTCTATTGTAATTAAAATTAACCTAGCTATAAGCACCACATCGCCCTCTATTGCAGTCGACGACGTCACTTTGTGTAGTCCTCTTGGGCGAGATATCGGAAAGTATTTGTGCGGCTACCGTGCCCAGAAGTCAGCTAAGTCAGCCAGCCGGGCGCAACACCCTTGTTTGGTCGTGTACCAGCCAGTCGCAACAACCTCCTCTGGTCTCGTACTGAGGTAATGTTGATGTACGGTGATAGCAATAGCATCAACGTAACTGAGTTATACGTGTGTTGCCTTTTGCTGTGATCAAGTTGTAGGGCTAGGTCGCTGGTCTTTGGCTTGATAAACCCGCCTTTCCATCGTCGGCGCTGTATAATTGTGTCACACGTTGACACTGGTTACTGCGTAGACTAAGGGCAGTGCAGTGTGAGTAATGGTGTATTTGTAATAACCCGCTTTCCTCTGGTACCGGTGCGTGTTGCAATGTGACCGTAGCTGGGCACGGGCTGCTTGGCCTTCCGCTCTTCAGGGAAGTTGTCTATTTCAGCTTGTTGAGGCGTCTTCTGGGCTTCTGTGACGTCTCTTGCACAAAGTCGTGAGGGAAATGTGGTGCCATCTAAAAACAATTTAGAATTTAAGGCTATTGGCCGAGACAGTTTAAGCCGAAATAGACCTACACCTTGGAGAACGCGGAGCCATGGAGGATCGGGTAAGGGGACGCAGGAGTGCAACCCCACTAGCTCTGGTTTTAAATCAAGCGCGGTCTCCCTTGCGTCGCTGGCGTTTTCAGTCAACCCAAAAAATGATGGTACTAAAAAGAATAGTGCGCCAGCCAACCATCTATATAACGATGTCCGATCAAAATTTGATTTGGTGGCGTCGTCACCCATGTTGAGAGAAACTGACCTCTGATTGTACGGAATTATGGGTTTCAGTATCTCTCCCAACTTGTGAGCAACGAAGAGTATACAAACCCGAGTGTCACTCCGGATCCACTTGAGGGCGGTGGTTGAGTCCGCCCAATGAGTGGTTGTGGAGGGGTCGAACTGATGTGCGCGAAGCACAAATCGCGAGGCAGTAAGTGTCGCCTGTAGCTCCAATCGAGGTATGGAGAGCGCTTTCAGTAATGCAATGCATACTATGCTACAGACAAAACTGTGGTTGTACATAAAGCTCAAATTAGCTACGCGGACGAAAGCTTGCCTAATAAGTAGCTGAGGAATTTTAGCCACAGGTTGATAATTACATAATTCAGGAGAACTTAACTCAGGGGGATTGCGTAGCTTCATGATCTCGTGGGCGGCGAGATTTTCCGGTTGGACGTATGTCTGCTCCAGTGCTCTCATGACGACCCAAGGGTCGCAGGAGGTCCGCAGGAGTGCCGGTACGATCTGGTACGCTGGTCCCCAAATAGCGTTGTTTAAGCATGTTAGGTTCTCTACTGCGGAAAATTTTGAATTAGTCCTCTCAAAACTCTTAAAAATGAATTTGTCTGAAAATGTGACAAGGTCGGCCTTTTTTGTATAGTTTGACCAACTGTTGATAGTATGAGTAAGCTGTGGTGCCTGGTTCGCTAGTGGATGCTCAACTGCCGGAAGTCGCACTAAGGTTGCGCAGTTATCATCTTCAATGATACGTGTAGGTTTCAGTTCGTTTGCATGGTTGACATGTGGTACATGTGACGGGACCGTGTTGGAAAGGATGGCCGGCTGTAGTCGGGTGCCTTGGAAATCATCCAAGGTGACAGTCGGTTCCTTACCAGGTATGTTCACATGCGTTACCATGGTCATGGTTGTATTGTGTTCCGAAACCCATGTCGCAGTACGTTTTTTAGTATCGCGAATAGAAGGACGAGAACTACGATGTGCAGACTTATCTTTGGCATCCAGTGCGGCGAGCTTCGCTTCCAACTCTCTCTGCTCAGCCTCGAACTCCAAACGAGCTAGTTTCTGCTCGCGTTCTGCCTGTAGACGTACGAGTTCACGTTGCCGTGCCACTCTGCATCGCAGGAGTTCTGCTTCGACGGCGAGCTTCTGAGCGCGGACAATCGCGGACGACCGCGAAGATCGCGATCGCTCGTTTCTGTAACAGCTTTTTGTCTTATGAGAGAGAGGTATATCGGCATCGACTCGACATGAGCTAGTGGTGTCGCTAGAACGCTTGGTACAGCAAGAAGATGCTTGTACCGAAATGGAGGCGTCCGCCGTATGTGCAACTGTTCTAGCCAATGATGCCGAAACATCCTCAACTGTGGTTGTAGAAGCCGGCCATACGCGGCGCGATTGTTCGGAGTGATCGTAATACGGCCGTCCGACTTCTACAGCCATTAGGTTCGCAACTGAATTGGTTTTGCTACGTGTTTCCACCATGTTAAACAATGAAAAATTATGACGGAAAATAGAAATGATAGAAGATAGAATGTAATGCAATATGAAAATGAAAATTTGGAAAATAATTTAAGTCGATAAATTTCAACTTACGGTAGCGAAAACAACCAAAAGTATGAAATTTCAGTATTACGGCGACGAAAGGACCAAAATGTAACGGATCGGTGGACTGTATGGGTGTCTAAATGATGAAAACACGTAGTTTGCAATAATATAATATATTAATATGTGCAATTGCGAACTATATGAAAGACAATGATGGAATAATAAAGTAAATTGAAGTATATCAAATAACATGACATATAAAAAGAACTCTTCAAAAATATAAATTTAAAAACAATAAAAATATAAAAAGAGTTCCGCGGTCGGTCGCCAACAATATCTTTACGATTGTTGTACCAAAGGAATTGTCGTAAGTCGATATTATGGTGAACGCAAAGTTTAACTTGTTTACATTTTGTTGGGTATTTTTAAATTCACCATGGAACGAGCCTCCCGCCATTTTTTGGATTTGCATTGAAACTATATGTGTCTATCAATTCCTACCATTATCACAATAAACGGCTGAACAGATCTTAATGAAATAAGGTGTGAAGATAAGTATCCCGAGGACGCGAAGGCTAACATTTTAGTCAAAATATTTTTTTAGAGATTTAAGGTTACAAAATTTGTGGCGGCAACAATAATTTCCCAAGTAAACGAAATATGCAGACCAAGATTTCATGCCATCACTTATTTTCTCATGAATGAAATATGTATGATGGAGTAGTTCTTGTATACGCTATGAGCGTGTAGTTACCCGTTAATTTTGACTTGACGGCCATTCTCTAGGTATAAGATACGCAAAAATGGTGTTAACTTCGCTTAGTTTCTGTAGCCCAATTTTATATATACCAGCCAGTTAACTATTTAAAAATTAATTCCAAACTGCCAGACTGATGTAAAGATTAAAAATCAACCAGACCCAAAAAAAATTTGTCATTTGGAAATAAGTGACGTCTGGTGGGCATCGGAATTTGCTCTGAGAGAACAGAACATAAACATTAAAATTAAAATATAGACTACGCAAAAGTCCCGATTCTAAGAAGACCAAGTTGCCGGGAAAACTGGCTGTTACTCTAACTTCTTTATTAACAAACAGACAAATACACTTTAGTACTTATAACTGATAAATGAATTATCAATAGCTATGGATTGAGGAATTTAATAATAATCTCAAGACGGGTACTGCAGGCAAGGGTTCTTAGATTTTTGGAATCCTTGCATTCCATTTAAAGGTCCAAATGACAGTATAATATATACCTTCAAGTCTATTACCGTAAAGGGGGTAGATAGTAAGAAGCATTGTCATATGTACAAGTCGTAGAGACCGCAATATTTCGCTAGGTATATTTAAATCTAAGGTGACACCGATTAATTTAGTTTTCCGGCTCTTAAGAATATCCGCTAATAAAAAAAATATTTTATCTTGTAGTTGTTTAATTCCACTCTATCGCATAGTATTGATTAAGTAGCTATGACGTGGTCGAGTGGATTGAGTAGTCATACTTACTAAAATATCCAGACTTATGGCGGCGTGATGTGCCGGGTTATTGGACTTCCTAAAAGTGGTCGAGCGCAGTGATTGTTGACTCATCCGTCATACTCGTGAACGAGTACTGCTTGTAGGGATTAGTCTGGTCTAACCACTATAACTTATTCAATCAATAAGATTGTATTTAATATTTTGAGCCTAATAAATTAGTGATAATTGGTAGTTTGTATTTACACATTTCTACTAAAAAAGGTAAAGTTACAATAATTTTTCAAAAGATAGATAGATAGAAAGTAGATTAAAAATAAAATAACTATCACTAATTGAAATGGATTAAATTAAGCCTATTTGAATAAAGAATTATTTATTCTACTCTATTCTGACATTACAACCAATATTTCAGGCTGTTTAAAGTGCAAAAAATCCTTCATAGCTATTAATATTAAAGTAACATTTTTCCCGCCTTCAAAATTAAGATTCCGTTTATATTATTTGTCGTAAAAATGTAAGTACACAGCATTAATATAAGAGGCTAAGCTGTTGTTTACATTCGTGAAATATGAAGTTCTATGGTGTACAATTTATTTTATTACTCACTTGAGTAAAACAACAAGATTCCTGGAGGTATTTACGCGCTGATAGTGACTATGAATTATAAATATTCAAAAAGGACAGTGTAATAAATGTTGATATGTATTATATATATTTATGTAGTATTATAAATATAATAATATAAATATTATATCACATTTAATGCGTTGATTTTTTTAATGATTATTCTTGCACCGCCAACAATTATTCACAGCTCTACCTATCGTTGACTGGTAGAAAATAAAAATACCGCATGGTGTTAAGTCCGCCAAATGTACTATTACAGTAAAACTATTTATGTAAATAAATAAATAGATACATATTCAACGTCTATATATTTAAAATGTCAATTATTTTGCCTTATATATACAAGGCAAATTACCATTGTCCGCATACCATAAAATTATCTAGATTATCTAGGTACCATTAATTAAATAAAATTATAAATACTTACTAATATTATAAATAACTAAGTAACTCTGTCTGTCTGTCTGTCGCGCTTCTACGACAAAACCGATTTAAATAAAATTTGGAACATAGATAGACCCTAAGAAAGGACATAGGCTATTTTTTAATAGGAAAATAGAATTGTAAGGGATTAAAAGGTGAGGAGAAATGATTCAACATTTCTCCTCATAAATATCGTTTTGCTTGCGACTTATGTTTTAAGCTGGAGATTAAAAATAAATAAATATGACATTCAAAGTTTGTCAAAATTTTACGCTTAAGGAGGTAAAATACAATAGTCAATGAAAGTTTGTGGGGAATATTTTTGTAGATAGAACAATGAAACTAATTTCTTTGTTCTTTTTTTAGGTTAGATTATAAAATATTTTTTCTTTATTTGGTCAAGGCTAATTATTATACAAATAAGACATTAATTATTTTTAATAATCTATTAATTATTATACGCATGTGTCTTATATACAGCTAGTTAATTATAGTTCCACAAATACTATGAAGTATGTACCGTAAGTATTAGAGCGAAGTGTTGGAATGTAGCTAGAATTGCAAATAAGTTGGCCACCCACTTGATGGTAAGTGGCAACCGTCCAGTATATAGATGACTAACAACATGTACATTAATGCATCACGTGAACCGTTTTTGTACCTTTATACTAAGGACTAAGGTTCAATCTTTATCGATGTCGGTATTATCACCATCCAATGTATGCCCAAGGTGATTTTTTTTCTATTGCATGATATTGGTATGATATTGGGCCGACTGTATACGCTGGCAGGGGCATCAGTGAAAGATGATACTGAACAATATGGATGAGCAGGATAAGGATGAAATCAAGTCAGTCAGCTTGTAGTGGTGAATTCAACAGAAATTGATTAAAAATGCTGGGGAGTCCACGTGGAGGTCGACCTGACATGGTACATTGCCAACAATGAGGTCACTACTTTCTAAAACTATTCTGACATCAGGAGGTGGCCGATCATAAAGGCGAAATCATTCTCTCGTTATGTTGATAAGATAGAACTAAGATAAGGTTATTGCTCCTACATCACCATCATCATCTCAGTGCGGAAGATGCCCACTACTGAGGAAAGGCCCCCAAAGATCTCCACGACGATCCTGCTCCTCCATGCAGTATGTCAATACAGAAATATTCCTCTTCACACTGTAAACTTTTTTGCAAAGCACGATGCTTACCGATATCAATACGTGTGTTCATTACACGGTACTCTAATGAAGCAGCAGCGTGACCAGCGAGGACCGTCCAGAGGACACCGACAATACCCGAGCGGAGCCGACTGCTACATGTGCATAGTACTGCGGCAAAGTTAGACACAATTTTACATTCTTGTAACGAATCAGCTATTAAAACATTTATAATATCATTTGTATTATTGGAAGCTGCTAAAATTCCAACAACGTCAGACACATAACACTAATGTCGTAGACTTTGATCAAAGTCTCTCTATGTTCTCGATTGGATTGTTATTATAAATTAGAACATCGCATAGTTCCGACAAGTATGCCATACGATTGCAGATTTGTAATTTCGTAATAGCCCTCATGAGTACACGAACGGTAATCACAAACTAATTGAAATACGACCCAATTAGAAACGAAATTGGATACAATTTTGTTTTTCCTGGTTGGCCAAACTGATAAAAATTGTTTATATTACAGGAAATTCCATTCATTATAGATATAGATCTCGTTGTGACATGGAAAAGGGTACGAGCAGTACCATTGGATCGACTTTTAAAGAATTTGCATATCGTATGGAATTTAAAAATAGACATACAGCTTGAGTATGCAACAATATTGTTGATAATTCTTATTAGAAACAGTTTTAAATTGATAGCGTCGTGGCTTTATAGTTTACTGTCCCGACTTAGTCTTCAAAGATTGTGAGTTCGAATCTGACTGACTACTGACAGTACTACAAGTTCAATTATGGCTATATTAATAAATTAAGATACAAAAAAAGTACTAAATGGCCTATTTCTGACTGTAAAATTGAAAATATACAGCCGATATATCTCTCATAATCGGGATATGTATATGATACGGATCACGAAGATAAATATAGACTACTAGTATAAGTATTATCTTTAAAAAACGGAGTCGCAATACGTCTTCTGTATCTTTAGAAAATTATTTTTCTCTGTTTATATTCAGTGTCTGTAAATTCACAAATCAACATATAGGCTAAAGAACGCCCAGTCTCTCCCCATTTCCCCCCCCCCCCCCATTACCCCGCAAGGGGCAGTAATGATTATTTTTAAAATTTCAGCAAATTAGCAAAAATCTAAAATTTTATTGATTAATACATTAATTAAATAATGTTTGGCGTGGTATATATATATATATATATATGCTTAAATTATTTTTGTCAAATTGATCACCATCAATAAGCAGGCTGTACAAGTACATTGTATATATATATATACAATAAAAATTATGAAAACTTAATGTATATTCGTTTAAATGATTAAACCACCATGTGCGAAATTAAGACTCACGACTACATCTCGCATATTTGTTATTCTACAAAAGGGTCTTACATGCGAACGTAATGCACTTCTTGTGTTACAGCCTAAGTGGCCTCCTTTTATGCCTTTTAAGAGGATCTTCTTGAGTACCTCCCCGTGTATCTCTCGACACTGCTGTTGAGTCCAATTGTTTTAAGTTGCCAATTAAATTAATAGTTTTTCCACTATTTCTTACTGTTTTTCTAAGATTTAATACTACAAGACTATAAATAGTACCTACTACAGTTGCGAGTCTCTGTTTAAAATATTCAAACGCAAAGTAATGAAAGGGCTGATTAATAGTTTTTACTCGTTGAAAGATTATTTTGTATGCAAAGTGAATGACATTATACAAATTGATATTGTTAATATTATATTAAAGCATAACAAGCTGACTAATGTAACTGTTTGTATGAAAGAAATAACAAAAAAAACTCAAATATATTTAAGAAAAATTTAAATTTTCACATACACATACACGGTGTGTGTATGTGAAAATATTTGCGAAACCACGGCGAACCGCTAATCTAATAATAAATGTTCAAGTTTTTACACTAAACTGACTGAATGTGAGCGTACAGTTTGTGTGAAAGTTTTGTAAATAAGTTTAAATTTTCTGCTTCTACTCTTTGGGAAAGTGATTCAATTATATGAACATTCTCTCTGACTATCGGCCTAGTGTATGAGTATCTTTATGACTAACTCTCACTAAAGGTATAAATGACAGCCTCGGTGCTCTAGCGGTTTAGCGCTCTTTACTTCTGATAGTCGCGGGTTCTGCCATGACTTCTGCGCTACTTTAATAGTCTCGGCTCTATACGTACTAAGGTCCAGATAAAAGGCTGATTACGGAGAATAAAGTCCAATTAACATTATGTACATCAGTCGTGGGTTCGATTTCTCGGACTACTTCTAACTACATCCGTGTAAAGCCAAAGTGTGTCGCTAGTGTAACTATAAAACTAATGGAAATGCATAAATATTGTACAGAGTGGATGAAGAGAATGATGAAAGAACAGAATGTAAACATATTGGTATCTGTTTGGATCGACTCGCGGGAATCTTAAATATATCTTCACAGGCTGTGTCAGGCGATGACAGGGATAAATTGTTACACACGCTCGAGGCACACTTCCGTTGAGGACACTAGTTTAAAACCTTTTGAATAGTCATCACATTTTATTTTTCTTTAAATCTACCGTTTATTCGGAATGCTGTCATATCACAAAAAGTACGGGCAAAAAACTTGCGTGTTGCTAGATATGTCGTATGTCCTTTGTAGTGATGTAGTAGTTCAAACTGACACATAGAAACACATTTTTAATATGTATATATGGGTGACTATTATATAATATATTGTAACGTAAATTCCTTATTATATTAGCTTTCTCCTGTTCTCTAATTTTTGGCTCTGAATTTCTTTAACTTTAAATGATGAATTCGTTGTTCTTTGTTTTTTGTTACACATAACATTGTTATATTGTATATTGTAAAATTTAATGTAACTGATAATGTCACTCTGCTCACACATTTTGATAAATTCAATGAGATATCTGTAATGCTAAATAATGTGTATAATTTCTGTAAGCTGTTGATTACCTAAACAAAATAAATTCCCTTCAAAATCACGAAAGCGAGATTGTAAACAATGTAATAATAAAAAACTCATATAAAAATTAGGTAAAGTTACAGCAATACTGTCTACTATATAAAGTCGATAAAATTCAATAGGTACTCAAATAAAATAATTTCTTAGTTAAAAATATATTCGCAAATTGATTGAAATTCATAGAATTAGAAATATGATGATTACTTTAAAATTTTAATTAAATATAAATTATGTATGAAAACATATAAGAAAGTTGGAATTCATTGAATCAGACATATGAGAACCTTATAATTTTGGTTAAAAACAAATTTTATAATATGAGAAAGCCATATAAGAAAATTTAAGATTTAATTAAAACTTTAGTAAATGGAGTATAAATTTGTTTGTAGATATACAGATATAATCTGAATCCTTCCTCGAGTTTTAGTTTTTTTTTTTAATCTCACCAGTTATTTATTCGGTTAAGTGTCAAATATAACAGACATACACGCTTTCTCATTTTATGTGATTGATAAGGTCATTCATAGAATCTTAAGTAATTGATATCATCATATTATATATCGTTATATTGAATTTGTCAAATAACTGAACTATACATTTCTTTATTAAATCCCATTAACAAAGTTGAACAAAATACTAAACTTCTATAAACTTTAACAATTTATGTAAAATTTAACTATCAAAAATAAATAAGTACTTAAAACAACGTAGAATTCTTTATTCCAATAATGGTATTGAAATGAAAAAGTGAAGCGATTCATACTGAATTAATGTATTTACAATAGATATTGGATCAAATACGATTACATTACTGTGAATCGAGATCGCTAGGGATCGCTGTGAAATTATGGAATCCACGAAGAGTATGTGGTTTTGTGCGTGACTTTGGTTGTATGAATTGACTGAAATTAGTTGGCATGCAACATAAAGATTTTTTTTACATGTGACTTAATTTTTTTTTTTAACTCGAATGCCAAACATACTAACGGCCAATACAGTAGGTGGTAACTGTAGTCTATATACATGAATAGGGGGAAGAGAATTATTAATAAGCCATTGCTAGCAATAGCTTATTAATAATTAGAAGATATAAAATAAAAAGAAGTTGTTATATCCACTTCAACGCGGTTCCCCCTGGAAACTAACATGACAAATTGTCTTCAGCCAAGATGGGCTAACTGACCTGACTTCATGCTCATTTTATCTTCCTCCACTGGAGCCCCGTAAACCGTTAGCACAAACGGGTATATATTTCGGCATAATTCTATTATCATCCATAAAATATGTATATATTTGTGAATAGGATTATGGACATCATGTCATGTCATATAATTAATAACCATTTAATCTCCAATGCGCTGCAAATTCAGAGCATTAAGATGTCATCCATAGCAATTATCCAGTAATTTCACTACCTAATCGCGCTATAACCGAAACATATATATAAAGCAAGCTGCTTAGCGGCTGAAATCAATAAGACTAAGGTACCACGCAGACGACTTCTTACAAAGTCTACCTCTGGTGAAAACATACATTTGTTTACTATAAAAAAAATAAGATGTAATTTTAATTTAAGACGTATTTTTTTCGACATGACTATAGACCTAGTAGTGCACACGACTGATTTTACATTCCAATAGTCGCGAATTCAATCCTATCACAATAAAAATTGTATTCTTGATATGTCTTCTTAAATGGATCTGGATGTTTTAAAACTTATACGTTAGAATATTTTTACCTATGCATATTATTATTTTCAATTTTGGTACACATATGTAGTACAAAGTTTTGTTTGTCTCTCTAGTCAAATATAAAACATAATATAAACATATTACTATTATTTATTCATTATACATGTGCCATCCACCACCTTCTGTCTTTTCTCCTCTACCCAAAAGTTGTCTGGAAGAAATCGCTTTAGCGATAAGACCGCCTTTTGTACCTAGCCTACCTTTCTGTATACTATGAATATTGTTTTTTTTTATATTTTTTTAAAGTGCGATAAAGAGTTATAATTTAAAAAAATATTCATAATGAACATAATATCCGTTTGTTGAATTGACTGAATAAACTGTTATAGATATTTCTGTAGGTTCCCATGATACTTCTTGCAGTGGTCGCGAGTTACACTAACGAGATTTCTCTGTCGCTAACTTCAACTTCTCACTCCTGTATCTTAGTATTGCAGGTAAACGAATTACATTATACCTGGATGAGCCATACTATAAAGAGCTAAAAAAGTTATTTTTTTTACGTTACTGAAATCATTATAATAATCCTGGATCATTCGTACAACTAAGGTATATGCTAGGTATGGGTACTGTTTAATTAATATATGTATACAACCTCTTTTGTCACTGTTATGTGCAAGTACTCGTATTAAGTAAAAAGAAAAAAAAAAGTAATTTATTTAATCTGTCAAAAATTAATTAACGTTAGATTTTGAACAATACACCTAGTTAGACCAAGATCAAGATTCTTCATTTAAAACAATTTATTTTTAAACAGTTACTAGACAATAATAAAAATAATCCTGGATTACTCATATAGCTATGGTAGGTATGGGAACTAGACAATTTAATAGATTTAGATATACATTTTTTTTTTGTAAATACATGTCTAACATAAATAAAAAATTCTTAATTTATTTTATAACAGACTAGCTGACCCGGCGAACTCCGTTTTTGCCTCAGAATTGAATAAAGTGTCAAAGTTAGTTAGTTTTACAGGTAGGAACAGTTTGTATGGTATAAAAAAAGTGTTTCCTTACTACTTTCCATGCAATTTACTCATATTTTCTCACCATTTAAACATATTTGCGAGTTTTAGCGAAACTTGTTAGTCTCGCTAAACTAAACTAACTAACTAGCTAACTGCAAACATTTCAGCAAGGTTTTTAATAAAAACCTTCCTTAAAATTAAAACATAAATTGGTATGAAATGTTTCGTCCTCCAGTTTTGCGCTCAGCGACACATTTAGCGATTAATTTTTATTTATATTAATATGACATTTCCAGACATTTCTCTGCATATCGCCATGACAGCGTCGTGCACAAAATTCAATAAAACCTTTCGAGAAGCGACAGGACCTCTCAGTTCTTTGTGACAACCTTCCACTAATACTTAATGCCTCAACTTAGTGCTTGCAAAGTTTGCCACAGTTATTAAAGTTTTACTGTCGGCTCGTTTGAAATATTCTCTGGTTTTCTTATAGTGTTTACGACATGAATTACATTCAACCTTAGATCTTACCTTAACTAGATAAATATGTATTATTATTATTATTATAGAGTTGAGTATTCCTTTATTACATCAATTTCTATTAGATTACTTCTATTATTCATTTTATTTTATATATAAAATTCTCGTGTCACAGTTTTCGTTCCCATACTCCTCCGAAACGGCTTGACCGATTCTCATGAAATTTTGTGAGCGTATTGAGTAGGTCTGAGAATCGGCCAACATCTATTTTGCATCCCCCTAAATGTTAGGGGTAGTCCACCCCTAAATTTTTTTTTTTATTTTAAGGCAAAACAACTTTTGCCGGGATAGCTAGTTTCATATATAATTATGTATGTAACTGTATTTTCTGTGATAGGAAGAATAAAGAGTTTCATTTATACATTCATTCTATTAAGAGAAGAACACACTAAGTAATTTATACCTTTGTTACGAAAAGGACATACTATATTTTCCGACTCCATCTGAAAGGGGCGAAATAATGGTTTGAAATAATTAAAAAATACTTGTGACCATAAAAAAAGCAAATTTTTTTTCGAAATAGTCACTATTAATATAAACTTTCTCATTTCGTTGTGACGTCGCTGATATAATGCCACAAATTAGTGCTTCCAAAGTTTACCACAGTTATTAAAGTTTCAACGCCTACTTAATATGGATTGATACATTTTGTGGTTTTCTAATAGCGTTTACGAACGACACGAATTACATCCAATCTGTAATATTGAGATTATCCTTTTTTTATATCAATTCGCTATCAGAATACTTTGGGTAATTTATGTATAACTAGCTGTGCCCGCGACTTCGTCCGCATGGAATAATCCGCCTATTAATGATGATACTTCCATACAACCTTTCTTCTCCCCGTTCAATCCTGTACAATGCTTCTTTCGCGTTAAAAAGCACATGGCGTGAAAGCGCTACAAACAGACAGACAGAGTAATTTTCGCATTTATAATATTAGTAAGGATAATATTTAAAAAAAAACTACATGAAAGGTAGTTTTTTTTATATGAAAGGGGCAAAGTAGTAAATAAATAATATAAAAAGTATTTAAAAAAATGCTTGTGGCTATAAAAATGCTAGGCAAAATTTCTCATTTTGAGAATAGACCTTTTAATTTTTTTTTGACATCGCTCCACTAATCCTTAAGGCCTAAGTTTCTTCCTAAGTTTACCATAGTTATTAAAGTTATAATGTCGGCTCCTTTGGAATAATCTGTGAGCTTCTTATAGCGTTTATGTTACTAATTACATCCAATCTGTATGGCGTATCTGTCGAGTTGGAATTGATCTTTCTCATCATATCAGTTGGTAGTATATCTGAAGTGTATATGTACATATTATGTATTGTAGTATGTCTGAAATGTGTGCTAGTATATCATATATATAAAGAGGAAAGAATTTGATTTTTTTATGTTTGTTTTCGTTGGATAAACTAAAATTCATTTTATAATAAAACTATTATACATTTTATTTTAATGTAATAATATTGTAAACTTTCATCATCATTGTTAACTTCAGTAGACTTCACTAACGAATGAAGTCTACTGAAGTTTACATTCAATTCCCAAAAGATGACGTCGTACAAATTTGTCAGTATGGACATTTGGAGGTTTCTATCTTATAAATTTCTATTCAAGCTTGCTTCGCATATTGTGTTCATGTAATATTTTAAGAGAATTGGTATTGTAATACCAGAATATTAAGACATAACACCTTAATCCTTAGGAAAGGCAAAGCCAAACTATGAAAGCACAAATATTCGAGATATATTTGACACTGTTCGTGCTTCTAATTCTTTGCCATTTCATTTTGTTTCGCTCTTAACATTTTTTTCTCTACTTTATTCGGTCCATACAGGGTTATAAGCTTATATAATTTATTTCCTTCACATCCTCGTGTGTGGAACCATTGTACTTGGGAAGTTTAAGGGAATTACCACAGACCAATAAACATATTACTCGGCAAACTGTGCCTAAGGCTTTTCTTTGATGTACAAGTAAAGATTAACCGAAACCTTCATTTTGTTTTATAGTTCACCCGCTTGGCTCTATAAAATGTAATATATGTAATGTAACAAAACATTTTTGTAATGTTACAGTTATGTAATAGGTATAATAAAAACTCTATGAGACTATTCAGTATTTATATGTTTAATCGTTCATAAATACAATAATAAAATCTACAGCTAAAATAGAATTGTAAATTTCCTCCAACTATTCAATATCGTTATACATTAAGTAATGATTCTTGTTTTTGTTTGTTTCAGGTAGTTTCAGGGAGTTTATATGTACAACAGTATATAAAATATATGTGAGACTGATGCACAATCAGTCTCACATATATCTGATACACAATCAGTCTCACATATATTTTATACTAGCTTTTGCCCGCGGCTTCGCTCGTGTTAATTTATCCCCTTAGGGGTGGAATTTATCAAAATCCTTTCTTAGGGGATGTTAACGTCATAGTAGATTTATGCATGCAAAGTCTCAACCCGATCGGTTTAAAATTGACAAAGTTTCATACACAATTTCATCCCCTATTTTATCCCCTTGGTGGTAGAATTAATAAAAATTCTTTCTTAGCAGATGCCTACGTCATAACATCTGCCCGCATGCCAAATTTCAGCCCGATCCGTCCAGTGGTTTAGGCTGTGCGTTGATAGATCACTCTGACAGTCACCTTTGAGTTATATATATATACTAGCTGTACCCGCGACTTCGTCCGCGTAAAATAGTGAACTTGACTAAATAAAGAAAAAAATATTTAATGATCTAACCCAATAAAAGCCTAATGAAAAAGTTTCATCATTTCATCTTTAAAAATGATACTTCCATACATAACTAACATACATAACTCTTTCAACCCCTTATAACTTCTTTTCTTAATATATATTTAATAAATAGGCTAAAAATTAAACTTCAAGATTCTAGCTTTAAAAACGACAATATTGTATGTAAACATTTGACTCCCTTTTAAATTCCTTACAACCCATTTTTCTTTATTTATATTTAATCAACAGCCTAAAAATCAGTTTCAGGCTTTGAAAATGGCGATATATCTATACAACCTTGCACCTTTCAGTCCCCTTACAACCCTTTTCCACATTAAAAAATACCCTATATCCATTCTCAGGGTCTTCTAGATTATATGTTCTAAATTTCATTTAAATCGGTTCAGTAGTTTTGGCATGTAAGCGAGATCGAGATTTACAATATTAGTGAGGTGTTTAATAAACTAACTAAATTCAATAAAAAAGTTTCATAGATCTGGCTCCAATAATGGCGAATTTACCTAAAATCTTTCGTCCCCTATTTTACTTTACCCCCTTAAGGGTAATTTTATACAAATTTTGAATGTCATATTCATTTATATTTAATCAACAGCTTCAAAAATAGGTTTCAAGCTCCTGGCTTCCAAAAAGACGAATTTATATAAAAACTTTCATCCCCTATATTATTTAACCTCTTAAGGCTAACATTTTTATAAACTTTGATGGCCTATTTATTTATATTTATAAGTTTCAAGCTTCTAGCTTCAAAAATGACGATTAAAACTTTCATCCCCTATTTTATTTTACCCCTTTAAGGTTAACATTTTTACAAAATTTCCAGGCTTATTTATTTATAGTCAATCAACAGCCTCAAAAATCAGTTTCTAGCTTCAAAAATGACAAATTTACATAAAAACTTTCATCCCCTATTTTATTTAACCCCCTTAAGGCAAAATTTTTTAAAAACTTCGTATGTCATATTTATTTATATTTAATTAGCAGCCTCAAAAATAAGTTTCAAGCTTCTACCTTCAAAAATGACGATTCTTCCATACAATCTTTCATCCCCAATTTCAACCCCTTATAACCCTTTTTTCGCATTAAAAAGTAGCCTATGTCAGGGTCTAGACTATCTGTGTACCAAATTTCATGTAAATCGGTTCAGTAGTTTTGGCGTGAAAGCGAGACAGACAGACAGACAGACAGACAGACAGAGTTACTTTCGCATTTATAATATTAGTAAGGAGTAAGGATATATAGGTACTATTTGAAATTTACCAAGATGAGTATAGGGAACTCTTATAACATAACCACATGATGAAGTGATAACCGTGGCGCTCTTTTTGTGTATCGATGGTTGTTGTTGACTTACCACCAGCCGAGCATGTTGTTCCCTATTCCTATTACATGAATAGTTCCAGTTTATTTTCTTATATTCACTATGTTCGTTGGATATCGTAGTTCTCTTTCATGAGTATTCTATCCTGGTACTTATTATTATTATGATTCCTAGTAATACACTTTTTTATTAGGAAAACGATGCAGTAATATTTCATAACAAAAGATTTAAATAAATATATACACATTTACATCGTTAAGTATACACATAAAGAATAATACGATTATGATTTCCAATTGTTATATATTAGTTAGTATTTATATTCAGATTTATGTAAGTAGTGTATTATACTAGAAGTACATAAAGTGCAGACATAAATATATAATCAATAATATAAAATATTCAATAATTACGACAACAAGAGAATTAGTATATCTGATGAAGAAGTCAATTTTGTAGTTTTTATTTTCCCGCTCAAACGTAATGCGCCACAGATTCACAATATTGCACTGCGCGCAGACGCAGTAGAATGACCAGCGCATCATAGCTGTATAGTGATAGCAATACTATGTAGTATGAGTATTAACACTGTAATACACTTTTTTTTTGTATTTATTAGGAAAACAATACCGTAATATCTTACATAACAAATTATAATAATAATCTCAGGACAATTCATACAGCGCCATCTAGACCCAAGTTAAGCCAGTTAAAGCTTGTGTTATAGATATTAGATAACTGATACAAATACATAGATATGTATATATTTTTTAAAACACCCAGACCGATACAATCTACCATACTCATGAATACATATGTTTGTGCCGTGCGAGGAGTCGAACCCGCGACCATCAGTCGTAAAGCGGTGTGCTAGACCGATAGACCACCGAGGTCGCCATTATTTAAATTAATATATACATATTTACATTGTTTTCGCATACACAAAGTAAATAATACCCTTCTCTTATAGTCAGGTAAACGTAAAATAAAATAGCCTTAATGCTTCAAGAATAGGACGTAACTATGCGGACATTATTGGATTTACGTGATCCTATTGTAATTCAGGAGTCAGCCGGTCGAAGGATGTCAATGATCAATCTAATTTGGTGAGGACGAGGTGTGGCATTGTATACATTAGCTATACAATTGGATAATCGAATATCTAATTCACATAATCTATTTCATTATTACTAACTTCTTTTATAATGCATGAAGATGGAATGGTAAATTCACCTGCGCTTACGGTAAAGGATAACAAGATGAGTACGAAGGTAGGTCAGTTAGCCCATCGTGAAAAATTGTTTATTGGGGCCCCGTTGAAGTCTACCTAACGTAGTAGATTTTAACAATGCAGCACTTTACCAAAACACTAAGAATCCGTTTCCATACCAAATTACACTGACTTTATTGTAAGTTGTTAGATACAGTATTGATATTATTAATATTTTGATTACTGATCTTATAGGTCGTATATTTTTTTTAAGTTGGTTTAATAAAAAAAATTAATAATTATATACAATAATGTTAGTAGTACCACACTAATACTTTTTAGCAGATAATATAAGTTTACAAGTAAAAAGTAGTACCAGGAAAGCATGAGGGTGGAGAAACCTCATTAAATCGCGCCCCTCGTTTTCTGGCTCGTGGCCAGACTAGAATCAACAAACATATTGACAAATGACTGCACACATCACTTACTAAGGCAGTGAGGCCCAACCGATTTATTTGTTGTCGCAGTTTTATATAGAATCGTACAATTATACGATTTTATCGTGACATTTATAACTTTATTAGTTCAAGGACGGCAGATTTTTCTAATACTCTTAGTTGTAGACCGCCTTTACAGCTTCACCGTACAAACTGTTCGAACTATTCTAATGCTGTTACCATTATAGCTTCAACGGACGAAAAATGGGACGAGTACAGAACTCCAAACCCGTGGATGAACTGAAGGATGGAGGAGGGAGGGACTGAAGAGCAACACCTGCCTGAGGGATACTAGTCTAAAGGTTCCGCTAGCAGTACAAAACTCGGCTCAGGATGTCTTAATTTCAAATGACTAGGATTTTTTTTTCTATTGCTCATGATCTGCATGATCGATGTCGGTCAGACAAGATGAAATCCAAGAAAATTGTGTTGCTCTTTTCAAACAGTGTTCAACATAAATTGAGAAGATTTTGTGTGCTATATACCACTAGTTCATAAAATGAATAAATTAAGTTAAGTATAGTAAGCTATTTTACATTTGGTCAAATATCAATGTACATATCCATATGTGATAATATTAAGTATTTTATCCCAATACAATTCAACCAAAAGTCCGCTTAAAAAGCATGCACGAGAAATAGGTTCAAAATAGTCTCAGCTCCGTTGGCTGTTATTTGCTCTAGCTGAATTCAGTTTGATATTATATTGAGCTAACAGAATTCCCAGCTTGGCAGGGCGAACGACACAACATAAAGCATTTACACACGTCCTTAAAATTGGTGCTGACATCGGAGTAGTGGCGTGTAGAACATAGATTATTTCTCAGATTTCCGCGCACTGATGCCAGATTGGAGGTGTATTGATTGATTGATTTAATGACTTTATTGCAATGGATTAAATTTGGGGAAGTTATGAGAGAAAAAAACCTTAGAGAAATAGTTATTTTTCCAATGACAACACCAAGGGCCCGCTTATAAATGAAAAAAAAAATGTAGGAACAAAACTTGTGACCTTAAAAAGGAAAAGCAACATAAATTTTGAATGAAGAATATGCTAATGTCAATAGATTTGCTCGTAAATCTAAATTTTTGGGGGAAATTGGGCAATATTTTAGGTACCACTTCCTATATAAGAGAAAAGATTGACTAAATGATAATAATGAAGACGATTAAGTATGTGGTGACTATTATAACAATTTAGGAATGCTCCTCAAAGAAGAATTCGCGGTTGTCATACCGTGAAAGCGGACAGTAACGGATAACAGCAAACAAATCGCTCCTCACTGCTGCGCTGCTTCTACTCGCCACTGATTTTAGGGACGTGTGTAAACTCTTTTACATTTTGAAATAGTTTTGTTTATTTAATAAACAAATGTCAAAAGTTTTGCAAGAATACAACATAACTTCAACAAGTATGTATTAACGAACTTTATGTTTAAGACGGTGATGCTATTGGGACGATGTTGTTCACTAATTACATTTAACAACGGTACCACTCCTTATAGATGCTTCATGTAATTATATATATAGGATTTTGTCATAAACTGAACCACTGTAACAAAAACTGAACAACCGTAAACTATGTCACAAAAACAAAGTTGAAATTAGTGCTTTTTTTTCAGATTTCCTTGATGAAGTGACTGCGCAATTTATATGAAGATTTAAAAATATCAATTTTCCAGTTTGTTAATTTGGGAATGTTGTTTATTGTCATACATACATGGTTTTAACCCTAATAACAAAATCGCTTACGCATTGCATAATACATATAATCTTATGTATAAAATTCTCGTGTTACAAGTGTTAGTTGCCATTCTTTTCCAAAACGGCATAACCGATTTCGGTAAAATTTGATATCTTACATATTAAATTTTACCGAAATCACGGTAGTTCTGAGAATTGGTTGTTAACTATTTTTAGACCCCTAAGTAATAAAGGGTGGTCCACCCCAAAAAAAATCTTTTTATTTTTATGTCAAGATATTGTACCATATATTATCTTGTAACATCAAACACTATTTTTAATAGCGATATTAATGTATATGGCAAAACAACATTTGTCGGTCAGGTAGTATTATAATAAAAAAATATTAACAGTCCGGTTGAACGGAAACCATCGTTGTTAATTCTGATAAATATCTGACAAAGGTACAGTACTCACTACGCTATACACTAACTGACGCATCCTACAATCCTCCACTGGTGATCGTTATCATTACCATATCATTTCATATGTATGATATACTTATAAGATGACTATCGTTCTTAAAAAATTATACACATAATTTTCATTATTATAATAGATTTCCTGAAGTACAACGTACGAAATTAAATTTAATGTAGTTAAAATAAAGGTTCAATTTTGTAAGTCAACAGAGAGTCGTTTTTCACTGCAAACTCACTTTATTTTAGGTAACTTTTGCATACTATTGACTATATAACCCGAAGGATCGGTGTTGATTATCAGCGAGTTGATATTACAATACAAATCATTGAAGCAATATCTTTTTATTACAATATAATTAGTATAACCTTCTTAACTAGTACGTAACTGTTAATTCGACTTGCATCGTTTGTGGTAGCTAAAAATAATATAAAAGTATTTTTTTGTTGGTTTGCAAAATATCAAAAATTATAATTGTAATATATGTATAAACAAAATTGTGTTTATTCTTAACTCATTTTATTTTTTACTTCATAATATTCAAATTAATATTAACTATATTACGAAGTAAAAAATAAATCGTAATTAATTATATAAATTAAATCATGGAACTTAACTGCATTATACTGTATTTTTTTTGTTAATCTACATTCATATATATATTTACGGTAGAATTGTTCAAATAAGTAATAAAAGTCATTTAGAATTGTCAATTAATCTTCATTGAGAATATCAGATATAGTAATAAATAAAAAATATATTAGAAAATATGCAGTCACATAAAAACTCAGTGACTCTATCACTGGCACCCTACCAGGATACCATAAACACGAACATCCCAGGGCTACTTTTATCAAATAACCCAGCATCAATATTTATTTCAATCTATTACCCAAAAAGGTCCGTTCGTATACAGATAGCCGCGATTCCGACTCTGAAATGTTGGAAATTATTTTGTAAACTACATCCAGAATCCAATATCTATGCTAACATATAACGGTAAAGAGTTTGTTTGTTTGTTTGAACGCAATTATCTCCTTAACTACTGGTTCGATTTGAAAAATTCTTTTTGCATTTGATAACTAAATTCTTGAGTAATATTACGAGCTACTAAACATCACGCTATAACTTTTAGGTGCTTAGCAAAAAGGAAAATATCCAGTTGACCGCTAAGTGAAAAAGAATTATTAGTATGGACGGGTGACTCCATGAACTGGGATGAATCAAGGGACGAGAGTCATCGTTTTTCTTTATTTAAACATCGGGTGAAACCACATGTCTCTGCTAGTTAGATTAAATATACCATACACGTGGAATCGAGGGATATCTAAACGGATAGGTTACTATGTAAATTTCTATATATTTTATGTTGTAGGGTGTCTCATGTATTTAAATGTGGGTAAGTAAGTGATAGTTATTCTTAAGAATTCCATACAAGGTTTTGATGTAACAATAAATGGGCCGTATTATATTTTCTTTCATATGAGATATGATCTAAATATATTATCCTGATGGTAAATGGTAACCAACGTCTATATAAAGGAACAGTACTAAGGACATCTACGGCACTACGGTTATCATGTGACCTGTTATAAGTGTCTTGAGTTGACATAACTTTTATATTTAAGAATATTAGTTAACTTTAATATAATAATGATAACCCTGGACATTTACCACAGCGCCATTATCGGTACTAGATAACCGATATATATATATATATATATATATATATATATATATATATATATATATATATATATATATATATATATACATATATATATATATTCTAGCTACCCTAGGTTCGCACGGGTGTACATATATTATACATATAAACCTTCCGCTTGAATCGCTCTATGTATTAAAAAAAAACACTTCAAAAGCAAACAGATATATTGTTGTCCATAATATTGTTTAGGGGACGGTTTTCACTTATGGGGCGTCAGATTATTTGTCCCCTGTTTCGTCTAGTAAAACCGTAAAGGCCAATTATGGCTAATATCTAGTGTTAGAATAGTTTGAAGAGCTTTTTTGCAACATTAGTTTTTTACGATGTTTTTTTTTTTTTTCAAATAACTAATAAATTAATTAACTACAACCTTGAAACACAAAAAATATTTTTGTTTTACATTATTATATTCATCTATTCTGTTACATTATTAGATTTCGACCCTAGGTCCTCACAGAACACTGCAAATTCTGCAGCACACAACAATAATCTGCAAATTTTGCTAACTTGAAGAATAAACGCCACTACATATCCTATGTGGTTGTAGCCCACTCATGCACAAATAGAATATCTCATTTGGAAAGTTTACACTCTATCGTGAGGAGATAGAAACCATCGCTCCTAAGAATGTCCTTCAATTATTGTCCCTGATGAGTCTAGATAGCGAACTCTGAAAAAGGGCGTGCACAATAGTTCTATGTAGGTCGCAGTGCTACAGGTCCAAGATAATAGCTCAGCCTCCAAATAAAAAAAAATACTTTATTAGAATTGTGAATAGAGATTTATTACAAATTGGAATCGTGAAAGAAACATAGTTTTACATAGTGGATTTCACTGTGGTTTGAACTATATGCTTCTATTTCCTTTAAGATTCATTCAGGAAAAATATTAGCCCACAAAATAAGGTAACAGGTGTGAAAACTGACTAACTTATGACTGCGACATACCGCTTTTATGGTTTTCTAACAAGTGCACGAACTTCTAAGATTTATAGATAAAAGTGACACTGAGATCGAAAACTGAAAGAATTCTGGTTTGGTTCAGCAATTATTCGTGATTCTTACTAGTGACATAAATGTGAAAGTCAGTTTATACATTAATGTACCAACGAATTAAGAGATTTCTAATACTATCAGAATTATTGTAATGATTTTATATTTGTTTTAATAATTATATTTGGATTTAAAAAATGATCATATTAATTTTAAACATCATAATTTTTAACAGGAATATCTGTAATATACTAATTTCTACTAACAGTTTGTTTTACAAGTTATATAAGTTACAATATACGGTACATAAATAATACTTTACACTTAACAATATTTATAACTAACAATCCATTTGTAACATCCGTATAGTTGTTCTTGGTTACTATTCTAGTTAAAAAGTGAAATTTCTACTTAATTCTCAAATCACCATCCCATATACTTGTGAATAGTACTTGGCATATCAAACTCAAATAAAAATATAATATATATAATATAATATTTTGTAATTTTTTTTTTTACCTAAAAATAAAATCTAAGTGACTTAAATAAATACTGAATAAGTGACTTTAAATAATTTAATAAGTTAATAAAGGATTAACATATAAGTAAAGAAATCGTTTTCCTTTTGAGCACTATTACGCTACGGCTTAACCTATCTTGCGTAGAAAATTTACTATCTCGTTATTTTCTAGTGGCCTTTCTACGTTGAAAAGAATTTATAGCAGCTTACAGAGAAATGGTGATAATCCATCCCTTTTGCACTCACTAAACTTTTACAAAATAAAACGGGACGAAAAATATGCCTGCACCAAGTAATGAAGTAATACACAGAGATAAAGTTATTATGAACCATAGAGCTATTTTCTAGTGTTGAGATATGATGTCATAAAAATAGACATGGTTTAGTGGTTAGCTACATCGCCTTATAATCAAAAGATTTTAAGTTTAAATCTGGCTCATACTGAATATTTTATTTGTGTCTGTCAATTTATACAGGGTTACTAGTTAACTCGCCCCATTCCCGTTAAGGGCGTATAGGTTACATCATTTCTACCTGCCTATATTTATTATTTATACCTTATCCTAAATCTAACCGTTTTCGAGATATTTGAATTTAATTTTTTTTTACAAAAAAATCCTTGTTTTCGACTGTTACCTTAGATATTTTAAAACGTGTAAGTTTTATTATTACTATTATTTGATTTTTAGATGTAAAATGAATAAGTAAGTCGTTGTAGACAACAAAAACTAAAAAAATAATAAAAATTTAATAAATTAATTTTTTCATCAATTTTTCATTTGTTTTACTTATTAAAATATATACAATATTTTAATAAGTAAAACAAATGAAAAATTGACAGATACGACAGAGAAATAAATAGTGGATCATAGTACAAAATGGTAAAAGAAAAAAAAATCGTATTAAAAAGACGGCATACAGTATCTAGCTAAAGATACATTAATGGAAAGAACTGTACTTAGTCGAGCGCTATTAATTTTTATTTCATTACCTGCCTCTAAGTATAGAGAGGTCCTAGTGGAATTAATATTAACATACCATTTTCGATTTCTTTACTCATACCTTAGCATATGTCGTTTATTAACTTATTTACATAATTATATAAGTTAAAAATGACTTAGGGCACAGAGTAGTGTGTATGGTCGCTAACTATGGGCCTCATGAATAAGCTCAGAGTAATTCAGAGCTCAATGGTGTGGGCTATGCTCGGAGTTTCTCTGCGTGATTGCATCGGAAATAAGGAGATCCGCAGAAGAACCAGAGTGACCGATATAGCCCGAAGAATTCTGAAACTGAAGTGGTAATGGGCAGGGCAGTGCATATAGCTCGTAGGACAGATGGCCGTTGGGGCAGTAAAGTCCTCGAGTGGCAGAACGGAAGACGCAGCGTGGGAAGATCTTCAGCAAGGTGGACCGACGATCTGATCAAGACCGCTGGAAGGCGTTGAATGCGAGTAGCGCAGGACCGATCGCCGTGGAATCTTTGGGGGAGGCCTTTGTTGAGCAGTGGAAGTCTTCCGAGCTGAGATGATGATGATGATGAAGTTAAAAATAATATTAACTTAACGTATATTAATAATATTAATCTTTGACGTGTTTTTAAACCTTATTATTTAGTATTAGACTCTTAACAAAGTGGTTGTGGCTTTCATGATGGTATCATGAGGATTTTCTTCATTGACCTCGTTTTCAAAACTAACTAACAAAATTTGCTATAATGCTTAAATGACCGAGCAAGGAGCCCAAGCTCGGGACCCGAACCCAGCGGTCTGTAAGGGCCTGCGGAAGGACCAGATTTGAACAATTGACATTTATACTATTAAAAGTAGAAATGTTTTTACAGATGTGTTTACATTATAAATAATACCTTAAGTTCGCCATATGCACCTTTATTTTTGTACTTGTAATTAAAGTTTTAATAAATAAATAATGTCAATATGATATGATTATGTATAAAAAAACATTATATTATACACTTATTAATATAAAATATCTACTAAGTAAAACAAGTTGCCTAATTATTATTACGAATTAATAAATAAAGCCACAATACCTTTTATTGTCATATTCTAAAGAAAGGAAATGGCCGTAGGTACTTGAAACGTTTCTATTGTGGCCGTAACGGCTTTTAGTGTTAGTTTCCGGCATTAGTAGAATTGTCAAAGTTGTGTCTCTGAATGAAAGCTTTAGTACATTTTGTACATTTTTATTAATTTAGGGATATTGGGATCCATTTTTGTTACTTCAGTCCCGTGTACCTTAATCTATAATATGAATAAACATTACGCATTTAGCAAAAAAATGGAAACTAGACAAATTTAAAAAAATACCTTACAAACCCATACAAAACGTGCTATTATGAAAACTTTCTACAATAACTAACTAAACTCGATGAAATTTTCAGTATAAAATAAGGCAACCAATAACAATGTTTCACAGTTGTCTGACTTTCTTTAAACATATCTTAGCAATCTTAGCATTATACGAATAATGTATGAACAATCGAAGACAGTGAAAAAATTAAACCAAAATATGCATAATTTTGGAATTATAATTAATTATCAAAGTGAAATAAATGACTGTAATAATAGAGTAAGTATAGTAGAGTGAAACCTAAATATTTACGGCATTTCGATTTCAAGTACTGCTATAGTACTAGCACAGATAATATAATTGGTACTAGTGTGAGGAGAGATGCAATGTATCTGAATAGAGTTTGAATGAATACTAAGGAATACCGTAGTTTTTATTGCGTGTACATCCCCCTCTCAAAACCCATAATATAGCGTTCTTGAAAAACCGCATGTTTTTCTTTATAATAAAGGTTTCTCTATGTATGTAACAAAATTATTACTAAAATACACATTAAGTTTTAAACATACATGTGGTAAAGTTCGGAAACTCATTGGCTGATAGGCATATGTGTACCAGCATTACTAATATGTTTACACGATCGGATTCGAGATAAATTATAGTACATCGAATTCCTAGAAAGGTTCACAGAAATGTACACCTTTCTACAAACTCCCAGAATCAGTTATGGCACTTTACATGAGGTTGTTAAATATTTTATGCAGTTATTGGTATATATACTTTGGTAAACAAACGGTATGTTTTTACGGATAATTTCCTCAGTGATACCTAGTCCCAAGCCGAGCCTGTGTTATGGGTACTAGACAATTAATACTAAAATACTTTTTTTTTCTATCTACACATGTAATACACATAGAAAATACCTATACTAATACAAACAATCAATCTCATTAATACATACTTGGAAGTCGATCTAACATGATATATTTATAGGCTCACTAATTGTTGTTTGTCTTCCTATAAATTATTTTACATTGTATAATGTATAAATTTAAATTTAAAACTATATTTAATTTGCAAATATAAATAAAAAAAAAAATGCTGAAAAAAATAACGTGAACTATTTTAGATGTCAACTGCTCCTTTTCCTGAGTTTATGAAAGTTATCTGCTTGAGTAAGTCAGTCTCATTATCTATCTCAGCATCCAAGCAGCTTGCTCTGTGTGGATGGAAGGGTGAAAGAAGAAAGTGAAATTACAGGACATGGAAGAATCAGAGGAATCTATAGAGAATTCACCACAATAGATGTTTCTTACTTTTTCACACAAAAATTACTGTACGAAATCACAGATACATCATACACTAGATTAAAACTCCTAACTTTTAATGTAGGATATAATTTATAAGTGTCCTGACATCCTAATTTATGCGTGCAGAACCATAAGATGCAACTAGTTCAGTTAAAGCTAAAACCAGCTAAAGCAGTTCTCATTTAAAGTACTTATCAATACCTTTAATCCTTTACAAACTGGATTTGAAAGGTGCCACGTTCCAAGAAATTCCAGAAATAGACCTCGTAAATATGGTAGAGTACGGGGGCGATTGGTTTGTAAGAACTGTATCCTCTACTGACCTTATAACATTTAAATATAATAATAATAATAATAATCTCAGTACAATTCACACAGCGCCATCTAGTCCGAAGTTAAGCTAGCTAAAGCTTGTGTTATGGGTACTAGATAACTGATACAAGTACATAGATATTATTTTTTTTCGTAAATACATACATATCATACATAGAAAACACCCAGACCGATACAAACAATCATACTCATGAATACAAATGTTTGTGCCGTGCGAGGAATCGAACCCGCGACCATCGGACGTAAAGCGATTTGCTAGACCGCTAGACCACCGAGGTCGTCAAAAATATAAAATTAAAGGTCCGAATGAAATAAATATTTAAAGCTTTAAAAATGCAAAAGAATTTCTTTATACATACACCTTTTATATAACTGTTTTACGTTAGCCCAAATATGAAGGAAAACGTGGATCCAACTATAAGAATGAACATGTTTATGGTTAAATTCACAATTCAATTTCACCAATATTTTGCTGGAAAGTTACAACAATAATTATTGGGTATATTAATCTTAGGCTTATGTTTAAAATAACTCTTTATTTGCTGTGTTGGATGATAAAGTGATTTATGGTATACTTGGTTTAAATATGTATACACTGATAGGAATCATTCGTCATTATAACTTACTATTTTAGTTAACTATCCAAGAAGTAATGAAGATAGACATATAGCAATTATATACCCTGCACAATTGTGGAAAACAATATCCATAATACGTTAAAAGATTAGTTTAAATACTTTACATTATATGGTAGTTACTCGCTAAACTGGGATTAGAAGTTCGATTATATCAAATATCCAACATTTGTTTCTGCTGAACCAATTCTACTTCTACTGATAGCTTAGATTATGCACATATTATGAAAATCAATTTGATAGATAGTAGTAATTATCCCTTTCTTAGTTGAATACGAATATGTTCGTACTTAGTTGAGTACGACGACTTCGGTGGGCTTGCGGTCTAGCTTTACGACCGATGGTCGCGGGTTTGATTTCTTGAACGGCACAAACATTCGTATTCATGAGTATGATTGTTTGTATCAGTCTGGGAGTATTTTATATGTATATTTACAAGAAATATATGTCTATGTATTTATATGTTGTCTTATCTTATCTATGTATGTATATCTATGTTATATGTATCAGTTATCTAGTACCCATAACACAAGTTTTAGCTAGCAATTAGTCTGAATGGCATTGTGTGACTTGTCTTGGGGTTATTATTATTATTATGTTCTTTAATATCTCTATAAATTTATCTCCAAATTAACTATAACGAATATATATGTAATATGACAATTCGTGGTTTAGTAGTTTATCTATCAATTTATCACTTGGCGATGAAATAGCAGTTCGATTTGCACGGGGCAAACATTTGTATTTATTAGTATGATTTTTTGTATCGGTCTGAAGGGATTATATGTGTAACTGTATGTATTTACAAGGAATATATGTCTATGTCTTTATATGAGTTGTATAAAATAAATAAACAAATAAATAATCCGTGGGACTAAATGGCGTTGTGTTAATTGTTCAAGGTTATTTATTATTGTTGATAGACATTACCAATCAATCAGCAATAGCAATTAGTCAGAGGCATTGTTTACTATCGATGTTGTGAAGAACGAAGCATTGTTCATATTTCGGTAGGTACACTTGAATTTAAGGAGATCGAGCCTATGTGTTTTCTGATATAATATATATATATATATATATTCAATTGCTATCACTGTGACGATGAAATGGCAGTACAGATTTTATGAAAGTTTTCATTTTGACCACAGCTTTTATTTTCCAATACACGGAAGTATTTAGTATTGTTCAACTGAAGGCTAACTCCTGCCTGATAGAGACCAGTTTAGTATTGTATACTGAGGGTACTTACTTAACACTATTGCAGGCTGTATAAAATAAATGAAATAAATAAATAATCCGGGATCAATTAACGCAGCTTCTGTAATGGGTACTATGTAGATATACTTAGATTTTTTTGTAAATACATACATAATATTATTAATTGCGACACTGAAGTGGCAAGAGCAGGGCACATAGCACTATATATATATATTAATATATACAAGCTTTAGCTAGCTTTACTTGTAACTAGATGGCGCTGTGTAAATTGACTGATGTTATTATAAACAGTCAGGGAGATACACTTTTTTTTTTAAGTCCACTAAGTATTTAGTATCTTAGTATTATCTTAGTAACTATGTACTTATATTATTTATATGTGATGTAAAATATGCTGGTTGAATTTTAGAATGAAATTTCACAAATTTATTGATAAATGTTGTTAAATATGGTTTTTGATGACATTTTTATAGAATGTGTTATTAAATATGGTCAGCAATAATTAATTTTGTGAACATTTTCAATATATCACCTACAATTTTGTTAAATCATTAATAAATAATACATGGATAACGTGGTATATACGCATTATTATTGTTGTTCTTTGATTTCTAAAACCAATTCTAACTTCTTCAGATTCAATACACACGAAATTGACAGATCAACCAAAATGCGGTTTAGACAGGAAATATCAGCGCGGAAAAGCTGTTAACTCGAAGTTCAGGGATAAAGATCCTACTTGATGTCGAATTTCATAATTGCAAACTTCGGCGGATAATTAGTTCTGTAGTTTAAGCCGTACTCCTACAATGTTAAGGAACCTTGAAACTAGAGTTCAATATTTAACAACTTTTAAACAACTTGTTCGATCCACGAATAAAACTAGTAAAAAACCAGCAAAAGCTGAAAAAATGCGGCAAAAGTGTAAATAATAAATAAAGCGTAGAAAATCAGCAAAGGTTGAGATAATTTTTTGTAAGGAATAATAATAATAAACTTTATTCAAATAAAATTATTATTATTTACACTATTGTCGCTTTTTTTCAACTTTTCTGTTTTTTTACCACACTTATTGTTATGATTATTATAATTTTCTCAAATAAAAACTAATATAATTGATACTTATATAATAATAAAATTTAAAAATAATGAACGAGATAAAACTGTCTATAACTGAGAGGGGGCAGTGAATCCACCCTCTCTTCTATTCGGTTGTAGCCTTTAGTAATAAATTAATAAAATAAGAGATCGACGACGACTATAGTACTTAAATTCTAAACTACTACTAACTTATACGATTAAGGAAGAAAAAATAATTGCTGTATCGAATGTAATAGAAAAATATATGAAATTTTTATCATTAGGATTTTTTTATATAACTGATATGGCTAACAAACTGACATACCTGATGATACATCATACATACTTCTTCCTAAATGAATAGAATATTTTTTTTATAATTACGATTTTTTATGTAGCTGGAATTGTGGAATTAGAACAACTGAGAGCTTATGGTAAGTAGTAACCTTTTCCTATATAGACAATACTACGAATATGTTTATCCATTAAAATCCGTTCAGTAGTTTTTGCGTGAAAGAGTAACAAACATCCATCCATACTTTTATTATAAATTATAACCGGGTCTTAACACGAACAATTTTATGGCAAATAAAGGTATTTCCTCTCTCGATGTTTCGCTCTAGCTCGTGACCACGGCTAGTGCAACCTAGTCGAAACGTCGAGAGAGGTAAATACCTTTATTTGTCATAAAATTATTCGTGTTAAGACCCGGTTAATAATTTAAATAATGTATATTAAACACGAAAGTTTAAAATTAACTATCCATCCATACACAGAAACTATCGCGTTAATAATATTATTAAGATAAGATTACTTAATAAAATTTTGGCATTTTTTTAATAATTAATTGTTTCGATCGTCTCCTTTTTTCATGTTCGTTCACATTTGCAATTTTAATTAAGAATTACTTATTTATATCTGTAACTGAACTAGAAATTTGCGTAATTAATTATCACTGTAAAGTCTTAAACTTCTGTTGAATCTATTATATTTCTTTAGTCAACTTAGACTTCTTAATGAAAGAGACTAGGTACCAAACTCATTTATCATTGCGCAGAATATTTATTATACATTCAATTTCGTTCAATCCAAGGCCTTGAATTTCAATCAATTCAATTTCAACAATGAGAAGTAATCTAAAACGGGATAAGGAGAATCGTTGAAGAGAATGGTGTACAGCTTTCTGTAGAGACACTGAAAGTATACGACCTTTTAAGGGCTGAATCCCTTTAGGTTTATTTCTCGCCCCCGCGAAACATTTGTTTACACTGTTACCCTGACTTGTGGCTTTTTTGCGACGCAAATGTTCGGAACCTAGCAGGGGTAGGTGAGGTTGTACCTATTTTCGTTCGTCATTGTTTCTGGTTTACGGTTACTAAAGTTAGGTAACATGTGTTATTACAACGTCTATTTTCGACATATGCGTTACTTAGTTGAGAGAACATTTACATATTTTTGTTAGTTAGATTATGTACTCACTTGAGTATGTAAATGGATAAAGGAACTGAGGATTAGGAGCATATATTATATATAGACAACATTATACATTTAAAAAAATGTACCATTTAACTTATATGAAAGTAATATATATGTAGAATAATGAAGTGGAAGTATAACAGAAATAGATCTAAAGCTTTTATGGTTTTAAATGAAATTTACTATTAAAAATATTTAGAATATAACTATACTAGAATATACACTAGCTGTGTCCGCGGTTTCACCCGCGTGGAATTTATAGCCTGTGTGTTATTCTGATGTATAAGTTATATTACTGTAACATTTCATCAAAATCCGTTCAGTAGTTTTTGCATGAAATAATAATAAACATCCATCCATACTCACAAGAAAATGTAATAAATACACACACACACAACGCGTTCATACTTTTTATTCATAATTTTTAACTTTAATTAATTCTAGTTAAAAGTTTGAGTTTATATTAAGCACAGACTTTTTGTTCCGTCATTTTGAGCATCCAGTAATATGTTGCAACCGAAACAACTGTTATCTACCGTTCTGAACAAATAATGTCCTAAAAGAATCATTTGAAAAATCTTCCTAAAACATATTAATCTTTGTCGCGGCAACGCCAGGAAGTCCTATTTTTTATCTCCCCTCATAAATTTCAACACGTTAACAGTAATATCTGTTCAAATCCGGTCGACCATAAAATATTAATATTCTCTCAGTCGTTTAAAAGGTATTAGTAATAAAAAAATGTGGTCTGATGACGTTACCTTTTGTTTTTTTACGACAACTGAAGTCGAAATTAGCTGAAAGTGAAATAAAGAGTGAATATTTTTCTTGTTCCAATATATATAGTTTTCATTCATATATAATACTTATTATATTAATAATAATAATAACCCTGTACCATTCACACAGTGTCCAGTTTAGTCCCAAACTAAATAGCTTGTGTTATAAGTAGGTAGGTGGTATACAACTGTCATTAATTACTACATTACATTAATACCTAAATATTTTTGTTATAGATACATAGTGAATATAATACCTTGCGAGGAATCAAACAATAATCATACTTATGAATACACATGTTCGTACCGTGCGAGGTATGGAACCTGCGGCCATCGGAATCAAGTAAATGCTAAACCGCTAGGTCACCGAGGGCGTAAGTCAGATAAATTCACATGGTAATCAATCATTTATAAATTAATTTTATAAATTTTCACCATTCATCGTTTAGTGAGATCGTAGCAAACAGTATGGGCTGCTTTTATCACATTCTTTAAAAATATCTGACTCACAAATGGCTTATTATTGTATGAAATGTGAAAGGTAATTTTGTCTTTATTTAGATAAATCTTCTAGATTTATGATAATAATATCATGTAAATTATTATATTGTAATACTTACTTAATAAAAGGGCTGTTTGTTTTCTTGCTGAATTATTACATGTTAACGCTTTATGTAATCAAGTTGTCTACATATATTTTTTTTATTTTTATTTTATTTAGGATCACCAACAATTGTTACAATTATACAATTAATGTAATTACATGTGATGGGTTATGGTCTAATTGTACAGTCATTTAAAGGCGAACACGGCATGCAAAATAATATACAAAAGTTATATAAAAAAAAAAGGAAATCTTAATTTAACTGTTTCTTTTATATTATGAATGCGTATTATCTATTACTTATACTATATACTTATAATATACAATATATATTACTATTCCAATGGAGCTGTTAAATGTTGGTATATATTTTTTTGATATGTACGGATTGCGTCGAAGTGGATGTCTACAATGTCACTATGTTCGTTCAATAATGTACACAGTCTGGGGATAGGAGAACTGGCACTGAGTACAGTTCTACGAAGTGGTGGAACTAGAGGCGTGATAGGGTAACGGGGGACTCTAGAGGGTATACGGAATCTAATTTGGGCAAGTAGTTGGGGGCAATCAACATGACCCCTTATGATCTTGTACAAAAAAAGCATATCTTTCAAATCCATTTCTTCTACATATATACTTTATATAGTAACGTCAACTTTAATAAATTGGAGCGTAGTGGATATATCGTTGCAATTAGCAAGAAGTGGTAGGAATGGGTGGATGGGTGACAGTTAACCATATATACCGCTTCGAAGTCGTAATCACGCATAAAATTATCCCATTATTTCATCATTTATATACATTAAAAATGCTATCAATTTCATCGACTAAATTCTACATACAACATTATAAAATCATAAAAGATCACAATACAATATTTCCAAAATATATCTGACTAAACCATATATCACTAAGTCAAGTAAATATTATGAAACTAGTATTAATTTTCAATTTTTTTATGTAATACAAATATCAAACAAGCTGACAGTTAACCTTATTGAATAGTAACCTGATTTGATATCACGTTATCATGCCAGTCCTTAGGAATAGCAACGCATGAGGATATCACGGTAATCACAAAACGACTTTATATTACAATATTTTAATATCTCCTCTTTTCGTACACGTATGTATGACTATTCTATTTAATACACGATCCTATAACATTTTCTAGGTTTGCTGGAAGAAATCTCTTTTTAGAGATAAACTCGCCCTTGTACATTACATTTATTCTGTATAATTTCTTTTATTATGTGTGTGTGTGTACAATAAAGAATAAAGAATAAAGACTTTATGTCTGTGGTATAATTCATCTATATGGACATGTGTTTGACGGCCTTATTGGTCTAGCAGTCTAACATACGGCTTTAATTCCGATGGTCGCAAATTCGATTCCTCGCACGGCGCAAACATCTGTATTCATGAATATAAATGTTTATATCAGACTGAGTGTTTTCTATGTATATTATGTATGTATTTATAAAAAAATCTAAGTATTTATATCAGTTATCTAGTACCTGTAAAACAAACTCTGCTTATCTTGGGACTAGATGGCGCTGTGTTAATTGTCCAGGGTTATTTATTATATAAGTGACGGTTACCACTTACCATCAAGTGGGCTTGTTTGCTATTCCAGTTATATAAAAAAATATATTACTCTAATTGCGGAGGATTGTCCTGATGTATTATGCGTGTTGCTTGCACATTAAGTATGGTGGGGAGTAATAATTTATGTGCCACAATAATATTTGTCTAAAACAAACATGACACTTATTCACCCTTAGGGGCCATTCATAAATTTCGTCACACGAATTTCATGTTTTTTGACCCCTCTCCCATTTTTGTCACAGTTGGATGTATTTTAGAGTCTCCTTGCTCCCTAATATGATATATATATTTAAATTTTAAACTAAAAAATAGAGTGCAAACTCGTTAACAAAACGATCTAACGACCTCGGTGGTCTAGCAGTTAGCACACTGCCTTGCCGCAATGGTCGCGGGTTCGACTCCTCGGACGGTGCAAAACATATATATTCATGATTATGATTGTTTGTACTGATCTAGTTGTTTTCTATTTACATGTTACGTATATAGTTTACAAAACATGTATAAACCTAAAAAATACTTTATATCGATTTAGTTGAATATAGATATATATTCAAGAAATTCGTTAATAGTTCAAATTTAATGTTTACATAGATATATTGATATATACTTTTAAACGTGAAGATACGAAATTTATGACTCTCCCAAACGTTGTCACATAATGTCACACTGTCGATCCCCTCCCACCCCTAAACGTATGTCGTATCGTATGTCGTAATTTATGGATGGCCCCTTATTAAGCAGACAGGCTTCTTGCCAGATCCAGAAGGTCATATTCAAGGTCGGGTCCAAAGTACACCATTATGTAGAAGTGGCAAAAAGCTGACGAATAGTGGGCCGAGCACGCCCCACGCATCTCTCTAATGACGTCACTATTACAGCACTTATTTGGGACGGGCTTGGGTAATGTGTGAGCTTTCGCTCGCTTCTCTATATGTAACGATGTAAAAACATGATCGATTGTTATTCAATAAAAAAGAGATTTATCTACAGCAATTTGTATTTAAAAATAAAATTATACATGTTTTTTTTAATAGGATTTTTATTATTCTAGTGTTCTTAAAACGATACCTTAAATTTAAGCATCAAGAATCTCGATTTCGATCTTCAAAACAAGATCAAGTGGTGACCTAAAAAAAGCAAAAATGTCTAAAAATTATAATAAAAGTTATTTCTAGAAACATCCATTATTATGAAATGTGTTTTTTTTTTAATCGATTATATTAATAGAGTAGACAATCAAATGGTGAATATAGAATAGAATAGAATAGAATAGAAAATCATTTATTCAAATAAACTTACATTGAAGCACTTTTGAATAGTCATTACATTTTTTTTAATCTACCGCTCGTTCGGAAAGCTGTCTCATCACAAGAAGAACGAGCAAGAAACTTGCGTGTCGCTCTTTTAAATAATTTTATTATTACTTTACATTTTTAAGTTTAAGTGTGTGAATACAAACCACCAATTTAATTCAATTAAATACTCAAAAAGAAAAAATATTGAATACATAACCAACTGGTTAAACAATTAATAAGAGGAAATCAGTCATAGTGATTAGAGCAGACCAGTCCCTACAAGCAGCACCCGTTCACGAGTATGACGGATGAGCCAGCCATCACTGCGCTCGACCATATTTTAGGGAGCCCAATGACCCGGCCCACCACGCCGCCACAAGTCTGGACATTTTAGTGAGCATGACTACTCAAAACACTAGACCACGTCAAAGCTACTCACAATTGCCATCTGATAGTTATAGTATTCACATTTTACATAAGAATGCATGCGGCAATTAATACAAAAAACGCTACCCTTTCATATTTCTAAAATCAATCAATTAAATCAAGAAAGCAATGAGAAAATAAAATTATAACGTTGTATGCTAATAAACTAATTATTTACTTGATATGTTGTCATCTATGAATTCGTCTATCCTGTAATAGGCTTTCTTACATAAAAATTGTTTAATATAAGATTTGAATTGCCTCTCTGTCAGATTTAATGCAGATTCTGGCAGTTTATTATAAAATCTTATGCAATTACCATAGAATGAATTACTGATTTTGTGCAGACGGCATTTAGGTAAAATAAGCTTATTTATATTGCGTAAGTTTCTACTTGTACAGTCTTTGAGTTTTTTAAAACTCTCTAAGTTCTTCCGTGTATACATAATATTTTCATAAATGTATTGTGAAGTAACTGTGAGGATATTTGAGTCTTTAAAGCACTGACGTAATGACTCTCTTGAACCCATACCATAAATAGAACGTATGGCTCTCTTTTGTAAAACAAATATAGTATTTATATCGGCTGCTTTACCCCACAGCAGTATGCCGTAAGACATTATGCTATGGAAATAACTAAAATATAATTGCCTAATTCTTCTAATTGCATATGCAGCAGAACTGAGTCTACTGGCCAATTTTGAAATATGGGGCCCCCATTGTAATTTCGAGTCTACTGTAATACCTAAAAAAACTGTATCATTAACAAAATTTACTATTTCGTCATTAAGTGTGTATTTATTAGTCTTACATTAGGAAGTGTAAATTTGATACACTTTGTTTTGCTGGAATTTAATAACAGGTTATTACATGTAAACCAATTTAATATAGCAGATATTTACATCGTCTAATTGATTACTTTGACGTCCAATTTTAAACACTAACGAAGTATCATCCGCAAACAGCACTATATCTGCAATTTTCTCTACCATAAAGGGAAGGTCATTTATGTAGATTAAAAAGAGAAAGGGGCCTAAGATTGACCCTTGTGGAACGCCCATCTTAATATTAGCTCCCTTAGATTTTACACCGTCAATATCTACAGTTTGGACCCTATCCTCTAAATAAGTTCTCATTAATTTTAGATTATATTAGTACTAGTTTAATATTGAAAGATTAATCAACTTAAAGATTTGTAAGCTTGATATAAGCTGATATCTATTATATATTTGTAAGGGCCATATTTTAAATAACATAAGTACCTAAATATTTTACAAATAAAATGATTATTATTGTACCAACAAAAATAATAGATATTTTATACAAGATATCTTATAAGGACATTTGATGAAAAAGTGCTTTTGCGATAGTCACCTGTTAATTTATATATCAGATAAAAAGGCTCAAGTTGTACAAAAATATTACAACAAAATAACAAGGCAACAGAAAATTGTCGCAAACGGAGATTCGTAGTCGTGTGTGTACTGTGTGATCAGAGTCTAAATTAATATCATCAAAGGAATTTGGATCAAAGTATGTTCTAAGAAAACTAAATTAACTTGTAAAAGTAGACGACATTTGATATTAGACTGATTATACTTAAATTAAATTTTATTATGCTTAACAATCTCTTAAAGATTATTATAATCTTATTATAATCAGTACTGAAGTAACGACTCAGTTTTCAGTACAGAATAATTCTTCTCCTTTGTCGATTTCTCAATGTTCAGTGTCGTGAACACCAGAAATGCCTCTCCCAACAAAAACTCTCCAGGTATCTCTATTCTGTACCAAGTGGATACCTGACTATATATTTTGCTTGATGGCATCTCGAACGAAATCAGTCCATGGTGCAGGTGCCCTACCCCCTTATACATTTTTCTAAACTATCTGGTTTCCGACGGGCCACGTGGAGGAATAAAGTTAGTTGCTGGAAGCACACGGTAGAGAGATGGTTTCTGATACCCAGTTATTCCAATATAGATACATTAGTGCGACACTCTATTCTGATAACTATAACTGATTTATTTATTTACGTTAACTTTGCCATTTGACAGTTAGGGTTGTAGTCGCACAAAATTCTTATAAATGTAATGCTTATCAAAATTCATTTACATGTAAGTTTCTTGCTCATTGTTCTTGGTACGAGTCTTCTTTCGCAATCATGAATACAACGATTAAAAATTGTTTATATTAAAATTATTTGACTAAAGATTATTTTTATTTCTAATTCAACAAGCTGGTGCGCAAGCCTCGTTTCTCCCATTAAAACAATTTAAATTAACCACAATTTTCAGTTAATGCGTTGTTTTATTTTAAGGATCTTATTATCTTTAATCTATGTTACATAAAAAAAATTAGTTATGTATTTATTCATAACTTTAGAACTCACCGTAACATAATGCGAGGAGCGGTCTACACGCAATATGTATAACATAGTACACGGAAATCTATCTCTCAGAATTGCTCTCAGTTGGGGCCCTTTTACGGGAGTTTTTTTACGATTTTCGTAAGGAAACGTCAAGTCAGCCTCTTTTATCGTGAGGTGAGAACTTGTTTCCACTTAGCTACGTGACCGAAATAGGAAATAGTATACAAAGTACTTCTCCAGGATACAGGGTCCTTCAGAAGTTCCTTCTAACAAAATGTACGAGTCATTTCACCAACTTGCAAGCACTTGTTAGCCTATTTCGAAGTTTCAAGTTTGAAATAGGCATATGTTGTTAAGTTTTTTATATTCTATATTAAAATAACAAACTTATTATATTATTTATTTGTATTAGTTACTTAATTAATCCACTCTAATAGTGTTAGAATGGCAGGAAGGGATCTCTTTTAGAGATAAGTCTACATATTTTTTTAGATTGTATTTATAATGTTTATTTCTTATTACACATGCAATAAAGAGTATAAAATAACGAGACATTTATAATTATGAAATATACTTAGGAAGATAGAATAGATATGACATTGTAAAAGGGAAGGGAGATTACCATTCAAGTGACATTTGAAATCTCTTATTAAACTACGTTTTCTTCAATTGTTTCGAAAACTAACCTCGTTATACTTGTCAATTTCATGTGTATTTTGATTATCCGGTTTGTTCGCAATCCTATCTTTTTTAAACAAATTAATTATATTTTTATTTGGATCGATATGAGATATCATTACTGAGCGTGATATTGTATACATCATAAACAAAAGAAATTTTTGTAATCTTTTTTTTATATAAGTGTATTTGATACACACATAAAATATATGACAAAAAAAAGTAATTTTTGAAGGCAATTTCTAAATAATACTTCTAACAAAAATTTCACATGATTAAGATAACAGAAAAAAAATGTTTAGTGTTAAAAGCTATGATTGCTATATTCCACCATATAAGCATCAGCTTAGAACTATAACTTTCACTCAAACTATGTATATAACGTCATATTATGACAAATTACTCTAGGCTCGCCCCTTGCCGCTTTATATTCAGATATTCTAAGCGAAATGTGGGCATACCAAGTATAAAATTCTCCAGAGCGTCGACAGTTGACAATGCCTCTGGCTACTCCACCTGAAATTGCAGACGTGAGGTGTTTATTTATTTACTAGGATTTACAATAAATAATATAGATCATATATAGAAATACCTATCAAAAAGTACCGGGATCTAGTTGTTTCTTAACTCGAATTATGGATCTCAAAGGTCATGAGCTCGATTCTGGCCGTCAAAAAAAACTTAGAAATTATATTTCTAACAGATTTTCTGGTAATAGAAACATTTATATATGATCAAATTGAACTATTTGATACGGCGACAGGTGCGCCATCTACCACTTTCATGATCAGATTCTTCCTTTTACTATTCATTTGGGGTGGGCGTAATATGGTTTTACCTTCGTATCTGTTCGCAGGTGTCTAGTTAGTCACTACTTCTTGCCATATCATCTTTCACACAGTTCATCCAACTGTTTTTCGCCCTTCCTCTGCCCTTATAACCATCCATATTATATTAGTAGTAATATAAGATTTATATAATTGTATATGCATATTGGTAAATGTAGCTGGCTCCTAGGAAAAGAAAATAAAAATAAAAGATAACAATAACATAATACTATAAGCACACACAAAAAAAATACAACAACAAGCATGCGTAAGACCTAGAAGCCTAGAAGCACAGCCTAACACTTCTGAAGAAAAAGGAAAAAAAAAGATAAAAAAAAACGATAGGTGACACTGCATGTGGTCAACTCACCCGGCCGGCCAGCGGTGGTCTGGGCCAGACGGATAAGGTCTGCCTCGGTACCACTGTTAGGCAAATTGTAACATCTCGGCTGGAGGCTCCTCTGGAGTTGCACAAAAGTGGAAATTAAAAAAATATAATAATATTAAAGTAAATTAAAAAAGGCACGGACGAAAATATCTGTAGAAATTGTTGTATTTTATTAAAAAAAAACCATCCATATTTATATATAACACTTTCTATGTAATATTGTCCTCATTCCTATGCATTACATGTCCAGACTATGACAGACGATTACTCTTTAAGTTTACATATTATATATTAATATATATTTTTTTTATCTTTATGTATATTGTATTAGTATATTTGTATTTTGGACATTATATTTTTATGTTTAGTTTTAATTATTTTTGACAATTTCATAAAAAATATTATTTGCACATTTTAATCAACATGACGCTCTATTGGGTTGACTGGAAGAGATCTCTTTAAAGATAAGTCCTCCTTTGTTAACATTCGCTGTAATTAATATTCTTACAATTGTATTTAAGTGCAATAAAGAATATTTAAGTTTTCCGACACTTGCGCTACTTTTATGCTTCGTTCATCACTACCCACACCACCTACCACTTTGAATCCAAATGATCCTTGTACTTTATATGCCTAGAGGAGCTGCGCATATTAAGTGCATCTTGATATTGACAATTGTCGCTATAGTCATGGTGTATATTTTCTTGTAATATTTTACGGACAAAGAATATAATAGAAAACTAAAGAGAGTAGATTCACTGCACTCTGTAAGTCGTAGCCCATTTTGTCTATGTTAATATAATTTAATTTTGTTATACCTTGAAATTCTATAAGAATTCTTTGAGAGAAATAAAAATTGTTATTATTATTACAGGAGGAAGGTATCAAACGGTGCAATTAAATCTATGGATATTACCTAAAACTTAGACTATAAATATATTGCCGAATGTAACTTTTGTTGATATATCTTTTATATCTATAGTTTTTGGTAATTTATTTCTATATATTTGATACACGTTTGTTTATGGTTTTACCATACTCTTGTGCTCTCATCTAATATATATATACAGTATACCAAGGTCATATCTTATTATTAGTTTTTCTATATCTTATAAATCCTCCTTCACGCAATGTATATCTATTTTATAAATACAGGCGTTTCAGCTCCTAATTGTTTTAATGGAAGAGGTTTAGGCTTCTTAATACTATGGCTGATGGCTTAATAAATCGGTAAAAGGTAAACAGCACCAGAAAAGGAAACCCTATTAAGCTGATCCCAATTTAAGGAAATTGAGATTGAGATTCCAATTTATTTCCTGTTAGTAATTTATTAAATGACTTCTCGGATATACTATATATGTAAAAATGTATTAAGTCTATTTGTATGTTGGTTTGTATTAATAACTACTACTGATAATTATGTTTATATTTTTTTTTTTATTTAGGACCAATTGCTACATTTGTTACACAGCATGTAAAGTAAATTACTACATTTATTAAGAATTACTAGAGTATAATAAACTGAATTAATTCGAAAATCTGTATGTCTTTCGGTGTTATCCATTACCAAAGAGTTAGTGAAATATACAATTAATATGGCTGACTGTTAGAGGCTCGCGGTGGCAGCTTTCTTAAGAGAAGAAGCATGAAATCAGTAAGATGAGTTAGGTCATACATGGAGATCAAGCTGACATTGTTCATTGCTAGTTACAACTAGGACCCATAATCACTAATACCAGTATTCCATCTCTCTTTCCTGTGCTCCTAGTGATTTTTTTTATGACGTACTATTAGATCCAACTTGATTTTCATCATCATCGTCATCATCAATCAATCATTTTCTTGATCATCACCCTAAGCCTGTTAGACTATAGTTTAATCATGTTTCATCAGTTTACATTTAATCATCACAATCTCTTACCAAAAGAGTAACAGTAGAATTTCATCTCTATTGTATCATTACCTCATCTTCTTTCTTTTAACTGTTATATGATTTATACAAATATGCGGTAGACTTAACATACTATAAATATATCTAATAGAACTATATGAATGTGGAAAAAATTCAGGCCAAATATTGCGTCCGTTACGTTCCTTACCGAAATTCCTCTGATATGAAGCTAAGGACGGGTTAAAATATTGGTTGTCAAAACAGAAATATATACAGTACCCAACAAATTGGACGGCTGATTTATGCGAGTCAAGCGTGACCTTAATAATGTTCTGTAACAATGATTTATTATAGTGCGACCACTGCCTTGTAATATGGGCATCTTGTCTTCAATATTTTATGGGGATGCAATTAGGAAACCGCCGTGTTCAGCCTACGAGCATGGACCTACCGGGTCAACCAAGCTAATTCACTAGTAACTTGCTGTGCCCGTGGAAACACCCGCGTTTTTTTCGAAAAAGGTGCCGACAATAGCATTACAGTAGGTAATGTTGTCTGCCTGGCGTTTATAGCTTCACCGGACGATAGGGAGCGAGTGCCGATGCCGATTTATTGTATTTTTTACATTGCACTGAATAAAATATTTTTTTTTCTTTCTTTCTTTCCAAACCCGCGCAAGGACTTATGGAGCGGCTGAAGGCCAACTCCCGCCTGATGGGTACAACTTTAGTCTGAAGACACAGCTAGGGATTCGAACCTCGGCTCAGGCTATCGTAATTTCGATCCCCGTTTGTATTGGACGGGGAATAGATCGAAGAGGCGACTGGGGCGCCGCGCCGGTGTGGAGTGCCCGGTTGATTTGCGCAGTGTGGTCTGGTCTGAAATTTAATTGTTGTATTATTTAGATATATAAGCTATCCTATTATAAAATAGCATTAAAATCCAATCAGTAGCTTTTGCGGGAAAAAGTGACACACATCTATCCATCCTATTATCTACACTCACAAAGTTCCACTTTTATAGATAGGTAAACTTATAGGTATGTAGTAATAGGTAAGTAGACTTTGCATAAAGTCTCCAGCATGGGTATCGCAGTCTCACTTATTTCAACCACTACTATATATTGCGTAAATTATGGCATCGACATTAAATAATACCTCTGACTACCCCATCAGAGGTAAGAACTCTAAAGGTATGTTTAATATTGTATATGTGTATATTTTGTAATTTAAAAGATTTTACATACAAACAACTTGCTCGTTGCTTTGTCACGATGGGGTAACTGACCTGACCTCATGTTCATCTTATCATCCTCCACTGGTGCCCCGCCAGCGTAAACCATTAGCGCAGGCGGGTGCACCATTCCATTATCATCCTTAAAAAAAAAGAACTTGCTCGTTGCTCAGGAAAAATTATGAATATAATTTCTTTGCATTCGCATGTTTTTACTGAATTATAGGTATATATATATATATATATATATATATATATATATATATGCTGTATGTCAATTTATTGTATAAGATTATTTCATATATATCTGAGATGAACTATGTATGAAATAATGTACGTAGATACCTTAGTCACCATTTGCCTTGAAAAAATTGCTTTTAGCAATAAGGCCGCCTTATTTATATATACAGATGTATTGATACATGTTTCAATATAAATTTTCTGTTTTATTGTGTAATGCTGGAACAATTTACCACCCCCGATTCAAAATACTATTCAGTCAGTTTCGTCTTTTAAAAGACGTCATCATTTTAAAAAATATTTACTTAAAGTACAAAAATCTTAAACGTGGCAGATAAATACAGTAGTCATATATACATATATATTGATTAAATAAATAAATATATTCAAGCTATATACTATTACAAAAAAAATTATCAGTTCAATGAAGTAACCATAACGCAAGCTATTCTTATGGGACGATACTCTGTGAATTGTCCTGTGATATTATGTTATGTTAAGCGTTATATAAAAACTGTTTAACATCCCTCTGTAAGGTTGAATATTGTGTGAAAATTTTATTATATTTTATGTCTATTATGATTATTAACTGAAACAAACCGTATATTTTGATAATTTAAAGTATAACGAAGTCACGTGTATGGCAAGTGAAGAATAATAAACAGAAATATATACAGATAGATATAAACAATAAAAGCAATTTAGATACACACAATTCCCAAACATTATTGTCAATACGATCCAATTGAAACATCAAAACAGAGGCGGATGCTTATGTAAATTGACACAGGTCCTGACACAAAATACCGTTCCAATTCAATTTGTTTAAAAACGTCGAATTCGCCACAAAATGAACGTGTGAACAAATTGCGTTATCATGGATACGACGAGTCGTTAACTCGATTCCGAATAAAAAAATACGCCCAGGTACTATGTCGTACGTAGATGGAAAAAAAATAGAAAAGGGACTTTAGTATATAAGCGAAAGCGTCATGGTAGCGTTTGTTATAAGCGACAAGCGGAAATAGCATTACTGGCAGCTGTTGCCCGCGGCTTCGCTCGCATTAATTTATCCCCTTAGGAGTGGAATTTATCAAAATCATTTCTTAGGGGATGCCTACGTCATAGTAGCTTTATGCATGCAAGGTTTTAGCCCGATCGGTTTAAAATTGGCAGATTTCATACAAACTTTCATCCTCTATTTTATCTCCTTGGGGGTAGAATTAATCAAAATCCTTTCTTAGCGGATGCCTACGTCATAACATCTACCTGCATGCCAAATTTCAGCCCGATCCGTCCAGTGGTTTGGGCTGTGCGTTGATAGATAACTATGTCAGTCACCTTTGAGTTATATATATTTAGATTTGAGTCCTCGTATTATAAAATTCTTATTTCTATTAATATCTATTGTAAGATGTTTGTATCCTAAGTTAAAGTAGAATTTTGTAATGGATTTTATCGCTTATGATATTTCTCTAATGCCTAAATAACTTATAAATTACCTAGAACCTATTCTGTGGTCCTTGTTAGGTTGCATTCACATGAAATCACTTAAAACAATTTTAAAGAACAAGTAAAAATACATTTTATGTACAAAGAACTAAATTTCTATCAATAATTATTATTCAAAATTGTATAATATATTTTTTTGATAAAAAATATTACATCTTTACATAATATAAAGCAAAATCGTCGCCGCTATCTGTTTGCTTATATATATTAAATTACGCATTTTAATATTGTTTTCAACAACTCAACTCTTCTATTGCTGAAAACTGCATTAAAATGTGTATAGACCAAGCAGAGAAATTCAATTATTTGTAATGAGTCAATGCAAAGCGAGGACGGGTCACTAGTTATTTATAAAAAAGTATAATGTTCATTCAAAACAAATACCATTCCATTTCCAACCTTATATAATTGGTATAAAAACTTTTTTACAATAAAAGGAGATTATATATCTCCTTTTATTGTAAAAAAGTCAAGAAATGTATAGTTAAAGTATATACAAGGTTTTATTGTTCATTGTATTGTACGACTACTCGTATTTAATTAAATCTATTGTGATATTATTAATTAACGCAATGGTATAAGATATTATTGACTCAGCAGACTCTAAAGTGAACGAATTAAAACAGAAACAAAAGGCAAAAGAGAAGCAATCATTTAATTATCAAGCTTTTATTGGACAACGGACTTTCTGGTTCTGTACAAATTGTAATTTAACATTATTAGACGAATAAATGTTCGGTTCCGTATAAGCTGTATTATACAACGTTATTAAATAAATAAATGACGGACATTCATCTTAATAGCATTGTAAAAGATTCCTATATATTGACTTATGTTAAAAAAGGTCAGGCTCCGCTGTTATCGATAGTATATAGACGCATTGCCACTTTTAATTTTGGTAAAACTTTCCTATACATCAAGTTTAAATATAGACTTATCGGTAAATATAACAGTCAAATTTGTCTATTTATTATAATATATATCAAAATATGTATGGGTCCTGTTCTCCTGCAAATTCTTTGAACATTTTTATTTTTGTATCAATTTTTTTCTCTTTACAGTTTCTAGAATTGTCATATTATTATTGTCACTTTTGTCTTGTTACTGTTTGTACCTTCTTTGTATGTTTGATTATCAAGCATACAGTCCATTCATTATATCGCCCACACGTCCTATTTTTTATTTCTTATTTTATACATATTACTTAGGTACTTGTGAAGATTTTAAATCGCTCTTCCATCATTACAATATACACACCCTAAGACTTATACAGATTACTTATTACTTAGGTCTAGTGGGGATTGTAAATCGCTCCTCCAACATTACAGTGTGCACACCCCGAGACTTATACAGATAACGACAATAGCACGAAGAAGAGAGAACCATCCGCGTACCGCTGCGTCATCATCAATGAGAACTCAATTTGTTATAAGTACACGGTTTCCTAATGCCTTCTTATCTACCCCTTCACGCCCCCTTGATTTTTGTTTCACGTGGAACACCCTAATATTTTACATTTATTGGTTCTAAGTTGATTCTAAGTATATATACGAGTATAGACATATATACTTAGAAACACGATTTGAAAAGAGTCTAAACCTCTAGCTACTATATTGTACTGAGCAATAGAGTAAAGACTTGAGAGTAATATAAACAGCATATATATTTTTTAATAGAGGATTATGTTTTTTCAATAGTTTCTCCTCACCTCTGATAATAGTATACGCTAGCTGAGTCCTAGTGGAGGATTATAATGAAATGAAACATCCCTGGGGTAATGGTACACTGTTGAGGTACCAGGATGATGGGAACACATAAGGTCAGATCAGTTAGTCCATTGTGACAATTTCTCTAGTAATTTATCACAATGGTTACCAGCGGAACCGCGTGGAGATCATCCTGATATGGTACATTACTAGTAATGGGGTCAACAGTCTACATGACTAATAAGCCCCTTCCCCCAGAAAATATTAGATTGATGTTAGATCTGTTAGGCCATCGTAGAGAATCCACTAGTAATTAACTCTATGGTTTCTAAAACGGACTGCGAGTAGGTCGATTTGATATATTGCTAATAGTCTATGTCTTTTGTTAGAAACTAGTGCCCTCATTGGCAACTATTCCTAAATACTAAATTGCGTCTGCTCTCCTTCAACAACTGATGCGCATGTCGCTAAAATGTTCTGTTATATTATGCATGAAAAATTGACTTTCTATAAGATATTTATTTACCAGTGGTCTATAAAATGTTATTTGCGTAAATACCTCTTTCTCACATATTTCTGTTTCCTAGCAACTTGCTTCATCGTCTGTGTTTTGGTTTTAGCGTGGCATTGTAGGGTTAGAGTGTTTAATTTCATTAAATTTCAGGATTAGACGAATGATATTAAGGCATACTGGTACCACGGGTGTTACATGATAACGTGATGTCCGTGATGGTGTGTATGTGAATATAAGCGATGGTTACAATTTACCACTCTGTGGTGATATCAGCATGTTGGCTAATATAATTAAATAAAAAAAAACTGTAAAATCGAGAAATTGATAAAAACTCTTTAGATATATTTTCAACACAATATAAACATGCACGCAAGAAAGATATTTAAACTAGAAATAACAAATTTTGAAGCAATAAACATAAAACTAGGTTTAAGTAGCGATGGGACTGATATTATAATTTTATGATTAAAGTATCTAAATAAAATTATATTAAAAAGGTCTTTTTGTTGTTTTTATTAATAGGCATAGTATTATAAACAGATAATTATGCGTATATCATTATAACATGTCAGGATATACAAAGATTATGTAATTTCCTATAATTCAATTTTAATCTTCTTTATGCGATGTTAAATAGCTATCATTTTCCAATTTGTGTATTCAATGAGTTTGCTTTTCGAAATATGAGTATTTTCAGGTCGAGAAACATTCTTAACAAACCTCATTAGCAAAAGATCTTCGTCATTATACAAGCGTTAAGGTTCCGGAAAAGAAATTTAATATAATAAAAAGTTTGGTAAATCACAAGCTGCCGAAGTCTTTAAAAAGCCCAAAGTTCTTCAAGTTTCATCTACTGCTGTATTTTGAAGATCTAATAATAATATAATAAATTGGCAATAATATGGAATGGCAAAAGCATTAATGGTAACATGCAGGAAATAATGGCCTAATAAACTCATAAATACGCAATACAAAGTATTTATTACATTTCCTTCTTAATATTCCTTACTCTAGCCTCAGAAATGGAATGAAGAATACACAAATATTATAATAGTACACTGAATTGTTTAAATAATATTACGTTTCTTCCCTTCGACTATTCTTCGTCCTGTAAACTGACTGATTTGCAATATATAATATTAATTATGATATACAGACTGAGAGAATGACAGCATCTAATTACGACATAGGTGTTTAATTAATGCAAACAATTATACTTCTAATCACTAATAATAATAATAATGTCTCAGAACAATCCTTACAGTGTCAAGTAGCCCCAATCTAAGCTCCAATCTAATATACATAGATACTTTTATTATATAAATAGAAACATAATAAACATAGAAAAACCCAGACCAATACCATTACACATAAATACAATTGTTTGTACCGTACAAGGAATCGAACACGTGACTATCGGTGGTAAGGAAGTGTGCAAAAGCTATACTACCAAGGTAGTCCGACAATAACAACCTTTCAAAAATCTCATCACCTAATTTACTATAATTTTAAGTCACTATAGTAATTATGTTCAAAAGGCTATAGAAAGTAAATTAAAGACGATGAAATTTCTTGGAAGTTGTTGTAATTTGGCTAGAGGCTTTGCCAAATCGGGAAAGGCGTAGGCAATTAGGGGTTACGCAATTACAATAATTGACCAAATACTGAAGAAATTACGTTAAAGGGTAGTATTTGTTTTCGAAACTATTTATAGCGGTAATAAGGCTTTGTAAAAAATTGTCTGCCTCAGTACCTCACTTAACTGCCACTGCTACTTCAGTCTTACCTATTTCAGCCACCACTTTGTAAGATGTCTTTCCGTTTAAGGTGATACGAGTAAATCAGTGAAATTATAAGATATGGCTTAAGAATGGCAACACATGAGTGATATCACACATGATCTATAGCTTATTTCCACACATACATACACACGCACTGCAGTCTCATATAAAGTCGCGCATATTCCATATATGCATTTTAAATTGAATTATATAAATAAAGATACTAGAATAATTTTGAAATATTTTTAAAACCTTACTATATAAGTTACTAGCTACCTACCTCGGCTTCGCACGGATGTACATGACGTATTATACATATAAACCTTCCTCTTAAAACACTATCTATTAAAAAAACCTCTTCAAAATCCATTGAGTAGTTTTAAAGATTTAAGCATAGATAGGAACGAACAGATAGCGATAGCGACTTTGTTTTATACTATGTAATGATGTAAGAGTGGAGCTAAAAATAGTGTTACTTAAATAAAGAAATTTGAATTATAAGTTTACCACCAGGTGGCTGTCAGCTTATTTGTCATTTCAATTACATTAAAAATTTAGAGCTATTCTATTTTTAAAAATATACTTATTAGACACACTAAGTCAACTCGACACTTCCGTGCGCGGGTTGCTCGTATAAAGCCTTTTTCGTCCAAGTCAGTGATCATAGGCTGCCATCTTGTACCCCACTACTCTCGAAAAACCGAAACTGATAATCATCAACTGTCCAGCACATGCATTCTTCTCGATCTCATGATAAATAGCTAGTGTCAGTACTTAATGGCGTCGGGCAACACTACGTGACTATCAGCTTATTTGTCATTTCAATTACATAAAAAAATAGACTTATTCTATTTTTTAGAATACAATTATTAATTATTAGACACACTCGGTCAACTCGTTCGTTCCTGGCTGCACGTGTAATACCTTTTTTGACCGAGTCACTGATCATAGGCAGCCATTCTGTCCCACATTACTTCTTAAAAACCGGAAGTGATAACACATGGATTCTTCTCGATAACTCATGAGCAATAGCTATCGCAATTTTCACTATATATTTTAGATGCCGATTTTATCAATATGGTCGTCAATTTGTTACAAATGGAGAATGTATCAAATATTTCGAGAAAAGTCACACGGCGAAACAATCAGTAGCTCAACCCCGATTATTTAAAGGGCTGAAGGTTCTGTCGACAGTGTCAGTACTTAATGGCGTCGGGCGTTACTACGTGACTGTTGTCACAATGTCGCAACGGGTTCTGTTTACCCTCGGGAAGTGTATTAAGGTTTGTCTTTGTGAATTGACGTCGGCAAATCAAGACGACCTTTATTGATCAACCGGATTGTTAAAATATGACTCGCTTATTTTTTAAATTTCGCCTTTATTACACCTCACCGAAATAGAACTTGTATACTTAAAGTTATCTGCATCAGTCTCACTCATCTGAGCGATCAAGCAAGCTTATTTTATAAGATGATGACTTGACGGCCTTGATGGTCTCGTGGTTTAACACAGCACCTTAATTCCGATGGTCGCGGGTTCACATACGGTACACACATATGTATGTGTACATGAGTATGATATTATTCATGACATGTGTATCGGTCTGGGTGTTTTCTATTAATATTTTGTATGGATTTACAAAGAAATGTATTGTATGTGTTGTCTAGTACCAATAACACAAGCTTAAATATTATTACTATTATATAAGCGATAGGTATCACTTACTATCATATAGACAGTGAACTAGTTTGCCAATCCCTTATATAAAAACTGTATATGCTATTGGGGCCACCAGTGGTCCTCCACTGAAGCCCCCAACAGTGTATACCGTAGTATATAGGAATAAAGTCAGGTAAAGTACTCCTTTGTGGTAAAATTACCATTAATTACAATTGTTACTAGGTGTGTCAATGAGAGACACCGGCTTACCTGATGGTAAGTCGTTACCGCCTTCCATGAGCAAGTTACGATACCCTAAACCGAGGTTTGAACTCTAACGGAGCCCTTAGACTAAATTCGTACCCGTCAAGCAGGAGTTGACCTTCAACTACTCCATAAGCCCATCCGCAGGCTTGGAGTACCATCTGCATTCGCCCGTTACTGTGAAGCTGCAAAAGCCAGCTGCGGCCAACAGCATTAGTTCGAAAAAAAGTTTTAGTAAGTACCTAATATTCTTTCAATATCGTATCGGTACATGCCAAATTCCCAACAACCGTACTTAGTGTGAATAGAACAGTACTCTATTTAATGTAGTTCCAGATACCGTTAGGGTTGTCACTTGCTGGTTATTCATTTATGAAGATAAAAAGGGCCTTACCCTCTGGCGGTTGACCGCAAAATATAAAGGTTGTAATTATTTGATATGGGATGCGTGAATACCTATTTGACCTCTGCAAAGAAGATTTAAATTAATTAATTATGGTCGGTAGGTTTAGTTATGTACTTGTAATAAAATTTTAATTGTTGTTATAAGCAAAAAACACCTTTATGTGGTGTTGGTTAACGCCTTTATTCTGTTAACTAGTGGTGCCCGCGATATCGAACGCGTGTACAATTGGGAAACATCTGTTGATGACAAATCAAATTTCAACAATAAAATAAACAACCCCTATACGGTGCTATCTACAATTTTGTTAAAAAAATATTCAACATAATTGTAGGTAGCTTAAAAAAGGTGTTACATATGAATGTGGATGGTTATAAGGGCAGAGGAAGGCCGAAAAAGAGATGGATGGACTGTGTGAAAGATAATATGGTAAGAAAGGAAGTAAATAACGCGATGACTGCGAACAGAGATGAATGGAAGCGAAAATCATATTACGCCGACCCCAAATAAATGGGATAAGGAAGAAGCAGATGATGATGATGATGATGATGAATTGTAGGTAGCGTATTCATACAATTAATTCTGACATATGTTCGCAAAAAAAAAAATTAATAGATTGATAGAATATATATATTGGAATATAGAATAAAGACAATATATTAAAGAACACACATATAGTTACAACTAGCTGTACCCGCTATTTCGTCCGCAAAAGTAGCCTAAGTTACTCCTTATTACATCAGATACCTGCCAAAAAAAGTCCCGTCAAAATCGGTCAGCCATTTCAGAGACTAGCCGAAACAAACAGACGGACAAAAATTGTAAAAAATGTTATTTTGGTGCATGGACTGTATTTATATTCAATATAACAAACATACACTCAAATTTTATTTATATGTATAGATAAGGCGTGTAGTATGCAGTATATTGAATAGTATACAAAATTGTAAATGTCTTTTTTAATATGTAATGAACGAATAATTGAACTCAAATATCCTTAATCGTATATTTTTAAAGTTAAGAATACGAGTATGTCATAAGTTCGGTTCGCCCAGTACGAGGTTCAATGTATCAACTTTGTTGCATATGTAAATTTCGAAATAAATAAATAAAATAAAAATAAAAAAATAAGTAAATGAAACTTTTATTATAATTTATGATAATTCGTCTTAACTACTCAAGTAATTTTTATTTGAAAGCTTAAATACACAAGCAGACAATTTTCGGTTCGACAGGATTTTACGATATATGTGGAGGTTTTTATAGCCAGAATTGGATTGTAGTACAAATATATATGAAAATCTATAGTAATATTATAAAGAGGAAAAGTTTGTTTATTAGTTTGTTTGTTTGTATTGAATAGCCTCCGAAACTATTGGACCGATTTGAAAAATTCTTTCAGCATTTGGAAGCTACACTATCTCTGAGTGACATAGGGTATATTATATTTCTAAAAAATATTAGGGATCCTTACTAAAACTCCAAAGAAAAAGCTAGTACATAATAAAATAATAAATCAACCCTTTTTACTAACTAAAATATACTATATGAATATACTGTTTGCTCTATTATATATGTTTATCTAATTAATATTTAGTTTTTAATAATTATTTATCAATAGTTACTAACAATGGAGTTCCTAGTTCCTATTCGTAAGGAATTAAAATATTTATATACAATTTCCGATATTGGACAGACTGTTTTCTTTTAGAAATTCTCCGAAAGGGATCAGATACAATCTTCTGAAGAATAAATAAGCGATCACTTCCAATATAAATATTCCTATGTTCATATATTCCATTATATCTGTGAAGAGAAAACCCAATAAAATTCCTTTCCACAATGGACGAGAAACATTGGCATAGAATTTCAGCGCCTTAAAAATTTCAGTGTCCTTTTATAAAATTTTTATTGGTTCGCAAATTTTAACGCCCTTGACCTTGCGGATGGAGGCCTAAATCCGCCCTTAGACCTGTTCAAACTTTTGCAATTTCGAATATTGAAGTTCGCCTTTTACCAAATTAGTTACCACACTCGCTGTATGTCCCAGGGCATATAATATTGTAATTTAAAACTAGTTATATCTCGTGTTACTGCCCGCATATATATAATAAAAGACATTCTATTTGTTAGTCTTATTTGCCAGGTTTATGGGAGTCACGTTGTCTAATAGTGTTCAATAATAAATAGAGTTACGTCTTATTCTATTGCATATTTAAAACTATGTAATGTAAATATTACTCCAAGAAGCTATCAATAAAAAAAAATCTCTTGTGTTACTCTCATGCATTTCCACATTTATGAAGGTCTGTTACTTAATATGAGTATGACTTATATACTAAATATAAGCATTTTAAAAATTCACATAATATTATTTTTTATTCTACCACACATTCGAAAAGCAGACTCATTATAAGAAAAACGAGCAGGATATTTGTGTGTTGCTCTTTTAAATAATTGTTGTTTAATATTAAACAAACAAAAATACAAACTAAATTATACATACAAACAACAATTTTAAAGAAACAGCCAAATAGCAATATTAACAATATATAAATATAATAGCTACTTTAATAACAACTGTTGAATTAAAGATTTATGCCTCTGTATCATAGGATACAGAAAAAATTATAGAATTTTTCTGCTATATGCACTGAAATTATAGTCTCTTTATACTTGTTGCAGAAGCAGCTTGCAAACAAAGCTGATCAGCGTCAGATATAGGTGATATAGAAGTTAGAGGTCCCCATGCTTATAACTGTAAAAAGTCAATAGAACAGAAAACCATTTATTAAAATAATCTTAATTTAAGCACTTTTGAATAGTCACAACAATTTTTTTTATGTACCGCAATCTAGGCGAAACAGAATTAAAAAAATTACATTAGAAAAATAAAAATGTTTTCGTTGAAAATAATATAGTGCCCGTTTATGACATAAAAATATATTCTATAACAATTTTCTGGGTGCGTGAATATATGGGACAAACTAAGTTGACAGCTTGAAGAAGGTAAGGTTATGATTCGGGATCAGGCAGTTATTAAATGGGTTCATAAAAATAAATGGAAGTCAAACGTGACTTAGTTGATGGTCAATGACTTTATCATATTTATTGGAAATATTATAGTATTGACTGTAATGTTTGGATATCAAAATCAGTGAATTACTACCCGATTACTACCCTAAAGTATATTCAGAGAAACCTACCCAAAAACTTCGTTTATTATTTTATACTCATCCTAGGGAACACAGAAAAACTTTACGTATAAATTTATACTTCTGACTAACACTCGAATGATGGCAATAACTATAACAAATCAAATTAATCCAAGAGATATGGTAGGATCGCTTGCTGTCTCGTTGTTTTCATCTTACATAATATTATAAATGCGAAATTTTGTGAGTATGGCAGGATATTTGTTACTCTTTCACGTAAAAACTACTGAACGTATTTTGATGAAACTTACATAATTTGGTCTATAAGTTATATGCTTAATCACCAAAATAACACATATGCTACAAACACGGAGATGAAACTGCGGGCACAGCTGGTAAACCATATGGTCATGTCAAGTATTATGTTCACCATAATTAACAACGCACATTTTAGTAACATTTGGATTACTGTCGTGAAAATAAATTATTAAATTTGTATTTAATACATAAATCACATTCATTTGTTTATTATCGTGTGATAAATGAGCATTACTAAAGCGAATGTTTGATTTTCTTGTAGGAGGTTCTAAGTCTCAGCAGACCTGCGTCAATAGAACAGAATATTTGTATGAAATTGTGATAGGATTTATTTAACATGGCGTATTTGCAAATTGCTTGTGTATAATTTACATAGATTCAATTTAATTCTCAAAAGGGCGCGTCAACTTATACAATTTGTGTTAATTGGTCTGTGGCTTAAGAGTATTATTTAATAAATATATATACAAGTACATATAGTGGGCGTGATATACTCATTAAAAAAACATAAATATATATGTAAGACGACCTTGGTGGTTTAACGGTTTTGCACACCGTCTTACATACAATGATGGGGGTTCGACCCCTCGCACGGAACAAACATTTGTATTCATGAGTATGAATTTAATACAACCAGTATCGGTATTTTCTATTTATTTATGTATTTACAAAGAAACATATCTATATATTTTATCAGTTCTCTTGTACCAATAACACAAGCTCTGTCTAGCTTGACACTGAACTAACTTCACTTGAATTGTCGTGAGATGTTATATTATATATAAACTGTACTTCAAAAATATTGGCCACAGTTTTCGCAAGATAAGACTTTCCTTCTATATACATTTTTAACATCGGTTCCATTCAAATCTGAGTCTTAACAGAGCATACTGAGAGTACTTAATACAACGAAACCAATCAATTTAATGTCTATTCAATTGTAGTGACTTTTTTATCAACTCTGAAACGGATTGAAATTTTGTAAATGAGAATTTCGTTACGGTTCGCCTCATAAATTTGGGCCGATTTACGATCTGCCACCCACAAAATAACGATTTACGTTGCCAACTGAGCCTATAGCGGACAGTGAGTGCATCTTTATTTGTTTTTATTTAATTTTGCGGAAATAAGTGACGTAATTTGAAAGAGCCGCGTTTTATTTGTTGGCCTCAGTGGTCTAGAACTCGATTCCTTGCTCGGCTCACAGACAAATGTATTCACGAGTATGATTGTTTGTTTAGGTCTGGGTGTATATAATATAATTAAGACAGTCTTATTTTATTGAAATTAGTAGAGACTTCCGCCGCGTAAAATTTAACTTTTTTTATTAAAATAATTTATTTCTTTATTTATTTATTTTAGGTAATCAACAGCTTCTACAATTTATAGACAATATATAGTATTACATAGTTAGTAAAGCCAATAATAGATACCTCATGAATTTATCTTTAATATTAAAGTTATAATGAAATTGGTTATTTAAAAACAATACAGATTAAAACATTTAAACAGATCAGAGCCAAAGATAAAGAACAAAATATATAAAAGTAGCCTATTTTATTTCTTATCACATTAACTTTCTGCGAGTAAACCTTCCGACAAAATCGTCTATGCTTTTTCAGAGATTGGCAAGAGTAAACAGACTTTTTTTAATTACTTTTTTTAGTGTACATACATTTAGTGAAAATCTGTTAATTTAAAATTACAAACAGATACATCAATTTTATTTATTTGTATAGTTTCTTTTAACTAATACATTATATTTTTTATATAAGTATGTGAGTTTTGATTAGTTAGTCAATATTTTATGGTGATTTTGGGAGACTATTCCGCAGTCAAGTTATTTATAACAAAGAAAATTTCAAGATACATATTGCATATCGCATAATTAATTATACAGTCTTATTCTGTCGTAATTATTATTTAAACTTATACATGATAACTTATGTATAAATATGTGAGTTCTGATTAGTTATGAATCACTCAATATTTGATTTTGATATTGGTGGACTACTCCGCAGCCAAGCTATTTATTAGCAAAGGAAATATTAAGTGACGTTCAACACACATCTCGCAAGAACTAAATGAAAAATTATATTAATTAATCATTATAGAGCCATATTTTATTACAATTACTATTTAAACTAATATATCATAACTGTTATATAAATATACGGGTTTTTTGTTAGTTATGAATCATTCAATATTTGATTTTGATATTGGTGGACTACTCCGCAGCCAAGTTATTTATTAGCAAAGGAAATATTAAGTAACGTTCAACACACATGTTGTAAGAACTAAATGAAAAATTATATTAATTAATTATTATACAGCCTTATTTTATTTCAATTATTATTTAAACCAATATATGATAACTGTTATATAAATATGCGGGTTTTGTATTAGTTATGAGTCACTTAATATTTGATTTTGATATTGGTGAACTATTCCGTAGCCAAGCTATTTATTAGCAAAGGAAATATCAAGTGACGTTCAACACACATCTCGCAAGAACTAAATTCAAAATTATATTAATTAATCATTATAGAGCCTTATTTTATTGCAATCACTATTTAAACTAATATATCATAACTGTTATATAAATATGCGGGTTTTGTGTTAGTGATGAATCAATATTTGATTTTGATATTGGTGGACTATTCCGCAGCCAAGCTATTTATTAGCAAAGGAAATATCAAGTGACGTTCAATACACATTTCGCAAGAACTAAATTCAAAATTATATTAATTAATCATTATAGAGCCTTATTTTATTGCAATTATTATTTGATATATGATAACTGTTATATATATGCGGGTTTTGTATTAGTTATGAGTCACTTAATATTTGATTTTTATATTGGTTATCCGCAGCCAAGTTATTTATTAAAAATATTGACGTTCAACACACATGTTGTAAGAACTAAATGAAAAATTATATTAATAAATTATTATACAGCCTTATTTTATTGCAATTATTATTTAAACCAATATATGATAACTGTTATATAAATATGCGGGTTTTGTATTAGTTATGAATCATTCAATATTTGATTTTGATATTGGTGGACTATTCCGCAGCCAAGCTATTTATTAGCAAAGGAAATATCAAGTGACGTTCAATACACATCTGCCGCGAACAATACTAACGCTGATTCAGTCCGATCTCGTTATAACTTCCTAAGATCAATAAACCGTTCGTTAACTAAACGTTGCAGTAGTTCATAACAAATAATTCGTTGCTATTATATTTCCTTGTTATTTCTTAGTAGTGAAAACGAATGAGGAGTTACCTAAAATTTATTTCACAGAGCAACATGCACAATCGTAATGTTACGATTTTTTTGTTCTTGTTGGCATTAAGTATCTTGACATTTTTTTAATTTTCAAATAACAACCAAAGTGCGCAAGAATTTGAGCAAAATAGTACTGAATTTTTCAGAGATCTAAAATAAATAAATTATGTATGATAAAAATTTATGATTTTTTACTTTAAAATTGCTACTCCCGCCAGCCGCTGATGGTTGTGGATTTGATTACGACATTTGAACAATACAAATATTTATATTCAATAATATGATATATTCTTTTGGATTTAATTTCTATGTATACATACATATGTATTTGAAAAAGAATTGTATTTCACTAACAAAGCGAACGAAGATTAATATATTTAAAAAAAAAATTAAGCATTCTTATCTTTCATCATTAGGTACCTGGTAGTTCTGCTTATTATCACGTTCTGCTTGGTTTAGGATTAGATGATGCTGTGTTAATTATCCTGATTTACAATTTATTATTAACAGTACCTTGCATAATCGAAATTATTATATAATCTATATTATTTCGTTACATAATCTGAAAAGTTGAATTGTCAGTGGGTTAATCTAAACATCCACATGAACTGCGACTTTTGTTGAACCTAAAATAATGTGAGGCAAATTTTACCGTGAATACCCTTCTATATGCGATTATCCGGGAGTTCACGTCAGCTAGGATTTAGATAATCCGGGACAGAGGTACGAAAACGCTGAGCCAACTGCACGTGAACTGAAAAGCGAGCCAACTTGAAGGTGGGAGAATTGTTCCGTTGATATACTGCGGGTGAATGATGCGATTATTAAAAAGTTCGTAAATTTAGTTTAGCAATCTTTGTGGATCATTGACCGATTGACGGCCTGTTTACATTTTATCATCACTTGTCCAGAAAGATTTTGCCATAACTGCGTCGTCTTTGTAATGAGTCGTTTATGTGTCTACCTCAGTCTCACCTATTTCAGCAGTCAAGCAGCTTGCTTTGTAAGCTGTGATTCAGTTAATTTTAGCTGAGGTATGGTTTCTTACTCCTTCGGAATGCTGGAGTGGCGGTACGATATCACTAACGTAGTTTCTTTGGATCTATTTATTTATATTAGCGACGGCTACTACTACCAAGTAGACCAACCGCTTACTTGTCATTCCAGTTAAAAAATAATAATTATCACAAACAAATCTCATTAAATAATCCATGAAAGTTATCATATTAATAATTAGTACTCTAGAATACTTCTCAATATCCTTATTTATTGAAAAATTGTATAATGTCAAATTCTATTTTAAAAGGAGATATATTTGAGAGCTCCTTTTCTTTTAAGTTTTATTTTTTATAAGCTACCCTAAAACCTAATTAAATTATCTTGACGAGGAAAATTTAATATTCCGGGGCGCGTAAGGGTCATTCGGTACCATCATTATCGAGTGACGTTAAAGTGATTTTTAAAACATTTTTAATGACTGTCACTTGTCAGCAAATATTTAAGTCGATATATATAATGAACGTTTACCATTGCAATCATTATGACAGCAATATTCAAATATTTTATTGGCTATTTGAATCATTTCCATCATACAAAATATTCGTGAACGGGTGCTGCTTGTGGGGACTAGTGTGTACGGGTTACAACCACTGCTTAGATTATTTTCTTTTGTCAAAATTACAATGGCATATGTTGGTGGTCACCACATTCTAATTTAATTAAAATGAATCTATATTTTTGTATTCATGTACAAGCTCAAATGAAATTTAAGAATCGAAAGAATGAGCACTACGAACGAACGGTCGATTTGACACATCATAAAAATATTTGAGAAACCTACATGAATACGCATACACAGCCCTCAGAAGTCAAATCAAATCAAATCAAAATATTTTCACTTGATTTGATTTAACTCGTGAAGGTTCTACCACCGCCAATGGTATTCAGTTAATTGAATGTCGATGTTTCTATCAACAGAGAAATCTCGACTTTTCCGTTTCAGTCGAGGCAGTAAAATATATAATAAACCATGACACTCTCAGGAAAAGTATTATCAGTTATAATTACATTAAATTATGAATATCATAAAAGTGATTAAAATTAATTTTAATAGGATTATGTTTTCAATTTTATCCATGATAATCATGAATTTTTTATTTCTTATATATAAGATTCCGTCTTAAGTCTAAGTCTTAAGGTATAAGACGGAATCTGATATATAAAAAATTAGGTATTCATAAATACGATAGTGTATCTGTCAGTTTAATACTTTTTCACGTCTAAATATACTGAACTGTTTGATCATCATCTGCTTCTTCCTTATCCCATTCATTTGTGATCGGCGTAATAAGTTTTTCTCTTCTATTCATCCCTGTTCGCAATCATCTCGTTATTTACTCCCTTTCTTGCCATATTATCTTTCAGGCACTTCATCTCTTTTTCGGCCTTTATCTGTCCTAATAACCATTAAAATTCGTATGTAAAAAAATCTTACAATAACTAATACAATGCATCAAATGTTACTAACATTTGATGTGTAGATAAATTGTGTTAAGAACGATTATCGATCGAACGATAGTGTTGGGGAGTATTATGGATTTCTCAGTTGGTTATTATGGTGATTGTAATAAAACTATTTACTTCCGTATATTGTGAAAAGATCAAATGCAATAATAAAACAACAGGACATTAAAAAGTATATGGCTATAAAAAAGTATCAACAAGAAGGTTTTAATTTCCAACAAGTAACCCATCATCTTAAAAAAGATGAATCGCGCATAATAGATAGTCTTATTCATGTTTACTAATATATCTGTGACATTATGACCACCACGTAATTTGAGAAGGTACGTATTACGGCTAAGGTGTACATCGCTGAATAACTTCACCAAAAAGCAAAATGAATAAAAACAAATAAACGACACGGTTTTTAAGAAGTCCAAAAAGTATGAATTTATTTGAAAAACGGGTTGAAATATGGAATTTCAACCCGTTTTACGAAGCAATTCATACATTACATATTATTTGATTATTCGTAACGTCTTCACGCCTTAACGGTTTGCATTTGTTAGATGATTTTTTTTATCTAACAGGTCGATTTAATCTATTTTTAATAAATGAAAATACTAACTTAGTAGGTATAGAAAAATTCTTTATAAACACATTTATCTATAAGTATACATATAAATAAAATTGGAGTATCTGTTTGTAATATTAAAATAACCGTTTTTTACTACATGCATACATGAATAAAAATACATATAGCAAAATAACATTTTTTACAATTTTTGTCTGTCTGTCTCTTTGTTCCGACTAATCTCTGAAACAGCTGAACCGATTTTAACGGGACTTCTTTTGGCAGGCAGCTGATGTAATAAGGAATAACTTAACTACTTTTTTTTTAGAAAAATAAAGTTAAATTCCACGCGGACGAAGTTGCGGGAACAGTTAGTATTTAAACTAAACTTAGAATAATCATATTTATTTCTTACTAGCTAAACTGCGCAACTTCGTCTACAATTACTTGACAAAGTTACTATTATTTCAATCTGTTTAAATAATATATTCTTAAATTATAGACAATGTGTTATTCTGATGCTAAGCTAAGCTAAGCTATATTACTGTAAACTTTCTCCAATAATAATAATAAACCTAGACAATTCTTACAGACCATCTAGTCCCAAGTTAAGTAGAGCTTATGTTATGGGTACTAGACAACTGATATAAATACATAGATACTTTTTTAAAAAACACCTAGTACAATACAAACAATCACACTCATGAATACAAATGTTCGTATCGAGGAATCGAAACCGCGACCATTGGAATTAAAACGAGATGGTCAGACGGCCTTGATAGTCCATCGCTAAACCGATAAGCCATTGACAAAGTTTTCTGAAATCTGCTAGATTTAAACTCATGATCTTTTTTTCCCCTCCGTCGGATCCCAATTTAAACGGGGATCGACTGACTGACTGTCTGACGGGGGCTGAGCCGAGGTTCGAACCGCTTGCGGTGCCTTCAGACTAAAGTCGTATCCGTCAGGCGGGAGTTAGCCTTCAGCTGCTCCATAAGCCCTTCTTCGGGTTTGGAGTGCCATCTGCACTTGCCTCCTATCCTCCGGTGAAGCTGTAAATGCCAGCTGCGGCCAACAGTATTAGAGTAGTGGACAAAAACATCTTTCTTTTTAAGTCCGGATTATTTTATTATATAATATTATAAGGTCATGACGCTTTCTCTTCTCCCATTTAAAAGAATAAAGTAAATAAAACGTAAAGGCACTTTAGACAAGGACGCACTCTAATATGTCACGAATGTGCTAAGAGCAGATACTCGTATAAACTAATGCAGCAGCTCAGTACTAACGTCTCTTACTGCACTTTGTCAGTTAAACTCTATTAGTATATATGTAGGTTGCATTTTGCGGTGGTGTAGTGGATTAGCACTATGCCATTTGCGATGGCTTCGAAATCGATCCGTAAATTTATTTTAACTTTATTTACCTATAAAATACAGTACAAATATACCTACATCTATACACAATTATAGATATATGATTAATATAAGTATAACATATATAAGTATAGTAAATTATATAAATATTTGCAGTATTGGTCTGGATATTATCAATGTATAATATGTATTATTACAAATGTTTTCAGTAATTTATATTGTTTGTTAGTTAAAAAATAAATTAATAAATATATCTCTCAATTGTCTAATATTATAAGTAATACAAGCTTAAAAACCATATTTCATACATTAAAAATGCATGTAATTAAATAAATAAATAAATGTAAACATCATAAACCAGCTTTATTTTCACCGTAATCGGGTAAAATGTTTCTTTACAAAACGATGAGCACAACACTGAATATTCAGATAGTAATGAGGAATAAACTGAATCAGCCAATCATAAACAGTGTAATGAAATTCCGTGAAACAAGAAAGTGGCAAATTATGCTACAAATAAACAAAATAATGCAGGCCAACCTGAATCACAGATATGCTAATTTACATCATTTGGCAATAGCACCAGTTGCCGTTAGCATAAGCGGAGCGATTGTGACAAACTTAGTTTAATAGACTTTGAAATTTTTACCATACTTACAGGAAATTGTATACCAGTAGGGAATTCTATTTTTTATTTACCGAACTGCTAAATAAGTTCACGTTTAAATAAAAATGGTTTGTGTAATAAAGCTCTAAAGCATTTAAAGGCAACATTTGAGTTTTTCTTAAGATTAAAGGTACCGTCAAAAATTAAAATCCGTAAGACGTTTAATCGTGAAAAGGTTACAAAAACACAGAGAGATAAACACACTTAAATTAATAATATTTCTATTAAAGTATTGATTTTAGCTTTGTATACACATTTTTATTTCTATTTTAACTCTTATATATTTATGTATTAAATTGTAAACTTTGCTATAAATTTGTATTTATAATAAGCATTAGGATTTTTAACGTAAATGATAATTACCATTAAATTAATGTTACTCTGTATTTACTTAAAAAAAATACTTAAAGAGTAACAGACAAGTTTCTTGCTCTTCTTGTGATGAGTGTACGTTCCGTATAGGTATACAATTCTGGTTAGTTAGTTATAGTGGTAAAATATTAAAAGTGCTTATATTAAGTTTATTTGAATAAAAAATATTTCTGTTCTGTACGAAACGTAAGTGATAAATATACTCGGCAGAAAACCTATAATTACTTATGGTTATTTTTCTAGCCAGTATTCATCATTTATTTCTGTTTGTTCCCATATAAGTTTAATTCCAATTCTGTGAGGATTGTGTTGAAAAAAAGTCGAAATATAACAGTGATGTCCGCTTTCCGCTTACGTTCCGCTATGCTAAGCTGACACTCAATGTCATTAAATAACAGAAAACATTTCGTATAAATTTTCGCGAGTCTCACAGCAAAATAATCGTATTTTCGGTTCATTTGGTTGCTTCCTCTGCCTAATTTGCTATCTCCGCATAATCATTGCACGTAAATTTTATTCAGCGGAAGGTGGTATTAAATAAGACCCTTTTTCCAGTCAAAGCATGAGTTTCAATCATGATCTTACGCGATTTAGCTGATTTCTGAAGATGTAAACCTCCAAAGATAGATAGAAGTATATATATATTGAAAATGTTTTGTAATTGAAACTTGTTTGTTCAAATGGTATTAACCACATTACTTACCTGATATTTCATACATAACAAATATGTTATCTGTGCTTTTATTCATAACACCTCTAAATAACTATGAAATTAAAGTCAATGTCACAGATTTATGATACAGGTACACAATGGGCATGCAGGAGGATATATCATATTTATTAAATAATATTATAGGCTAAATTGATCGGATAGTATATTATTAATCTCCTAATAAAGATTATATAGGCATTAATGATAGATGGCCAAGATCTTTTAATAGATTGTAGAGGCATTTTGTTGGTATATACTCTCAATTACGGCATATATAATTTAACCACATCGTTTAACGATCAATTGAAGCTAGTTCGTGTTATTTATGTTTTTCTTTCACAAATATGAAAGGTTTACAGTAAAAATTTTCATAATTTCATTCAAAAGTCATTCCAGAATAGCTATCGCAAAATATTCAATGCAGGAATTTTATATTACTACAATTTCATTACTTTCTTTTTTATTTTACTATACAATTTTGAAATTGGAACATTCACAAATGAAACAACGGACCATCAAAAAATATCAATTCATCCACTTTTCTGCATTTTTTACGACAGACATGAGATATTAAACGACAATAGAATTCTCGAGGACGGAAGTCAATTTAAAAATTCCTATTTCAAAATACTCGTCGTTATTTTGTTCGAGTCACAGATGTCGTTTCGGAGTCGAAATGAAATTCTGCCGTCACTTGTTCATTGACAACTACGCACCGACGTGCCTTGAATCTTAAATACATTTTTCTGCCGACATTTTGATAGGTGTTTTGCTTTCTTGTACATCGATATTTCATTATGTAAAACAGTATTATGTAATACATCAGTATGATTCTCATCATGTGTTTACTATTCAGTTCTCATTTTGTTTATACGTGAAAGTAATCTACGATAAAACTTGATGTATTCAAAGAAATATTTCGCTTTTTATGAAATTAAGATTGACTGCTAGTGTTGGTACTTTGTTTAGGATATATGTAAGGTGTTTTTAAAGTACATGTTTATGTATATTATAAAAAACTTACAACTATCTAAAATTCAGTATCTACCCCAATATGTGTAGAAAAAAAAATATTTACGATATGTGATGTGTAGGTATTATGTTTAAATATTAAATGAAATGGAATGAACTATTCCATACAGATATTATCCCCGATACTTTTTATTAAAACCTTACTAATATTATAAACGCGAAAGTTCGTGAGTGTGGAAGGACAGATGAATATTTGTGACTCTTTCACGCAAAAACTACTGGATAGATTTTAATGAAACTTTTAAATAATATATCTCATACATCGTAGTAACGCATAGGCTATAAATTGCATACGGATGAAACCACGGGCACAGATAGCTGTACACGTGTACACTCGTGCGAAGCCGGGGCCGGTGACTAGTATATAATAAATTATACATAGTTCCTCACTTCTACTTTTTATTAATTAAAGTTTAAATGACTAGTTACAAATTCACATGAGATAATATAAAGTTTCCACAATGACAATATTGACGTATTATGTAGAAGTATAATAAACCTGAAAGAATTTTGATTATCGAAATAAATAATGCGATAACCAATAATGCAATAATGAATAATATTATGAATAGTTCCACTTCATAATATTCTGCGTGGGACATGTTTGCGGCAGGCGCGCGCAAATGACGGGCGCCATTTTGAATCACATGTTCTATCCACCAAACAACGTGCTCCATCGGCCGATGAGGCTGATCTGATAACAACTTGCGTAGATTAGCGATGTTGCGGCGGTAACTGTAAATTGAAAGTTTTCATTGATGTCATATTTTCATTGTCACTAATATTATAAACGCGAAATCTGTCGGTCTATCTGTCGCGCTGTCATGCCAAAACTACTGAACCGATTAAATGAAATTTGGTACACAGATAGTGTAGACCCTGAGAAAGGATATGGACTACTTTTTAATGTGATCCAAGTATCCATGCGCCCATGACATTATTACACGGGGATGAAGTTGAGTGTCAAAAATGTAACTTATTCTGAATGTGTTACCATTTCAGAAACCGTTTAAATGTGTAAGATATAATAATATGTTTAAAGTAATCAATGTAAGACCACATTTCATAACAGGAAGATTATAATATTGAAGACAAGACGACACTTACTATTTGTATTTGTAAGTCTATTTGCTTTAGTCGTTATTATTTTGCTTATACCACAATGATGGTAATCAAGGATATGGTATATGTACATACATTTATAAGCACCATCTAATGGTAAATAATTATATATTATAACAAAGTAAAAGATACAATTTGAATCATAATCAACACAATTTTGATTATGATTCAAATTATAAAAAATATTATCTTTACATAGTATAAAATAAAGTCACTTCCGATGTTATGTTAGATTTTTTAAACTACGCGACAGATTTCATTGCAATATTTACCAATAGATAAAGTGATTCAAAAGGAATGTTTATATGCATTAAAAATGTACACTCGTGCAAAGTTGGTACGTGTAGCTTGTAACTATTAAAAAAAATATAAACGAAATATGACTATAATCTATATAAATTATTAATTTAGTTTACCTTTCATCCGACAGTACAGTTTCAATTGTTTTTCTAAATATTTCAGCAGTGACAGTATGGAAATTAATCATATCACCAATTTTATGATATCTGTACTTTTCAGCATTGTAACATTGATCTCCTATAATTGGTACAGCAATTAGAGGAACTTCGGCAGCTATCGCTTCGTGTGTCGAATGTATACCTCCCTGAGTTATAAACAGTTTCATATTTGGATGTTCTGAAAAATATAAATCTGATTCAATTTAAGAAATAACAAGTAATACTACTTTTAAACACCATTGATTAATATATCCGTCATACTCGTGAACGGATGCTGCTTGTGGGGACTGACTAGTCTGTTCACGTTACGAACACTGATTAGACTTTTTGCTATTGTAATAACATATATTGTCACTTTTGTATAACATTTATTTGGAAAGAATACGAGCTGAGTTTCTTGTCAATTCTTCTCATCTCAAAATAATTCCGAACTGACGGTAGATTTGATATATCATAAGAGTCTGTAATAGACCTACATGAATAAAGATGTCTTAAATTTGAATGTGAAATTAGTACCTATATAAAAATTAATTCCTAATTCCTTTATTCACGCCACAACTTGGAAACGATTTAACAGATTATTAATATAGTTTAACGAGATTCAACACGAATAATTTTATGGAAAATCAAGGTATTTTCCTCTTTTGAGCTCGTGACCACAGCTAGTGCAACCTAGTAGAAACGTCGAGAGAATTATTCGTGTTAAAACCCGTTTAATTATCTTAATAATGTGTTCTAAACGCGACAGTATAAAAATAAGGGATTAACTGATTTCATTCATATATTTTTATCATTATCTCATTCTCTGTAGAAATGTTTAAATACAGAGATAAATTTAGAAGATTACCCAAAATTTCTCTTATTTACGATTATACCTAGAAAGACATGAAGGTTTATAAAAATGTTCTCGAATGTTCTTGATTACAAAAAAACTGTAATAGAATAACTATTAGTTTACTACTGAAATAATATACCTAATCTCTTTCATTCCACTGTAAGTAGTGAGGTTATACATATTATTTAAATCAGCAGAATGTTCACTATTGTTTTATTATTGTATATTTGAAAGAAATACTCACTCAGAAGTTCAGATTGCGGGACCCATTCTAAAACTTTAATATTTCTCGGTATATCAGAAAATTGATTCTTCCTAGATTTCCAAAGAATATTGTATGGCATCTCGGATAAAACATTCATAAACATTTGTAATTTATCTGTGGGTAAATCGGTCGTCGACACTGTCGTTCCAAAACTCACGTATATGACGCCATTTTCGGAAGTATCCAAATAGTTTTTTAAGTCCTGAAATATAGTGTCATTCAAATTTCACCGTATTATAGCTTTGAAAACAAATTAATGTGTAATTAATGCTAATTAGCATTATTAAGTAATTAATGCAAATAAGCTGTCGGGCCACCTGATGGCAATAAAATGGCAATCGTCTTGTATACATGAGTAGTGCGACGGATATGACATCATTATGCGATACCTGTAGTACTTCCTCAAGCGTTGACATTTCAGAGAACTAATTTTTTGTATACCGTATATTTTCTAGCCTACAGCACTGCGACCTACCGTGATCTAATGTGGCCTTTAGGCCTACCAGGGATAAGAGTTGAGGTATATTTTGGAGCCATGATTTTTATCTCCTCAGAATAGAGTGTATACTTTGGAAAGTACACACTTCAAGGCACAGACATCAGTTTATCATGTGATGCCTTTAGAACTCCTCATGCATTGCTATTCCAGAGGATTTCATTACAGCCTGCAAGTAGCTTAATTTATAAAAAAATAAAAAATATGTCTCATCTATCATCGCTACCAAGCAGCTTATATATCAAGACATTAAAAGACCATGTTAGAACAAACTTAGGCTGTTTCTTAGCACAGAAATGAGAAGAGGTCTGCTGCGGATCGACACCGTCAGGGTTGCGAAAGTTTGCTCGTGTATTCCAGAAGGAACATCTTGGAGTTTTGCCGGTAAGATCCAGCAGTACCCGTATATCACCCTGGGGTGGGATAAAAAAGAGTTAGAGTATCTCTGGTTTTATTTGCACCGATCAAACATTTCCTTTGTTAATAACTTAAACTTAATAATTTTTTTTTAGTTATTATATAATATCGCGCAGACATACATAAAACATATACTTGCACAACAGACAAACAGATAGCAAAATATAATATAAACAGATTATTTGAACAATTGTAAAATATAGACAATAACGCAAATGATATTTCAAGAACATAACCTTTTCTCTGACATTGGTGTCAAAATTGCCTGTAATCTCGTACTCATGAATGCAATCCAAACTCTAACATCAAATATCGAACCTACCTGTTTTAGTATTACATTACTTTGATAACAATTTCTTTAGTTTAAATTTAAACTATATATAACTTAATGAAAATTGCCGTTATTAAATCACCAGCTTATCTCATGCTATGGGAAGAATATAATCTTATAAACTTAGTAGAAAATCATATCATTCATGATTGCTTATAAATTAGAAGCATTGCACATAAATTTTTACCTGTGACAATTCTTTATGTGGGCCTCTATCTATTTCACCGTAAAATATAATACTGGGCGGTACAGGTTGATTATCTGCCCAAATTCTATGTACATTTAAAAACATCACACTATCATGATTATTATTAATATCTCTTATTGTTGGAATGTCGTTTCCAAAAATTTCACTCAGTTTTACATCATCATATTTTGTGTGATAGTATTCATGTTGTTCAAACCAAAAATGATTAAACATATTATTTAGTTTCTCCCAAAGAGTGAGATTATATAATCTTTGCTGCATATGCTCTGGATAAAATAATGGATGTACAACGCCTCCTAATGTATTAAGTTCATCAAAATGACCACCTAGAGAGGATAATCGTATTGTTGGTACATTAAATAGATGTGCCAATACTGTATTCATTCTACCTCCTGCTTCGAATAATACAACGTCATAACTTCTTTTTCCATCTTTGATCAGCTTTTGCACTTCTTTAGATTTCAATTGAGCATTACATATATTTGTAGTGTATTTAGAAAATATTTCTTTCTGACTTTTGGTATCAAAAATATTATTATCTGTGACATATTCCATTAACCTTTTACTAACGTTATCTGTTGTATATTTCATATCGATTTCAATGAGGTTGGATGGGACGCTCCCGTTGGTAAAAGCAGGGAGTGGGGTTACTATTACAACGTTTGATCCTCGTTTTGCAAGTTCTTGAGGGACAGGTCTCATAGCTATTTGATGACTGTCTATTGGAGCTGACAGCATACTTAGAATTCTTCCACATCTTTTTCCATTGGCAATATTTGGTAATAATAATAGTGGTAAAAAAGTTATCAGGGAAACCATCATATTTTTTTACTTTAAAATATTGATTGTTAACTGATTAAATATATCACGTACTAGACGAATAGCAATAGTTTGACTTTGAGACAGAATAATGTGCAGTGGATCTATTTATAGGTCGACATGTATCACTATAAAGTCGTAGAGTTGCCATGTTAAAATTTATTTATTACCCCAATGTTAGGTACATTGTACAGGAAGTAATTTATAGTGTGAGTGATAATTAAGTAATGTATTTAGAACAAGATTGTATGTCTGTTGTAAATCGACTTTACATTTGAATTATATTATTTAGATATTATTTATGAATATATTTATGGTATAATATTATTTATGAACAGCCGATAATGCTACCATTTATCCCATACACTTGTCACGGTAATCTTATTACGAACTACGTATTGTCCATACTTAGAGTAATGGTGTAATGGTGTGTGATTGATAATCAAATAAACAAAAAGATGAAAAAATATTTAAAAAATTAAGAAAGAAATTCAGTTCAGTCGTTTTCCATTCATAAGAAAGTAAAATATGCTACATGAATAAATTATGATTGATTTGAATTGGTTTATTTTTTATTAAATAAATATAGATACTTATTTTTATTCACTGAAGTTTGTTGACAAGTTATAGCTCAGATTTCTTAATTGATTCATCTTGATATAGTGTATATAATTGTAAATAACAGTGAAAAAAAAAATTTATTAACGCATATAACGTATTTTCCTAAAACACCCATGTGTTATATAAATACTTAACAGATCTGGATAAGTGGTAGAGACTGCTATTGTTACCATGTTATTCATATTTTAAATGAATAATAATTATAATAATAAGAGTTTATTTCTATTTATATAAATAAATATTATTTGTAGTAAGAAAATCTTATTGTTATGAATATAAATATAAAATAAATTATTTCACAATACTGGATACTATATATAAACTGCGTGAGTCTTATTCTTTTAACTGAATATAAACTTTAACTATCGACCCCGCAAACGTTGTTTTGCCGTATAAATTAAAATCGCTATTAAAAACCAATTTTTTATTCATGGGTGAAAATTTAGGGTTGTATGTATTTTTCAATCCTAAATAATTATAAAATAAAAATGAAATGTTATGTCGACAAAATAAAAAAATAAATTTTTGTGTGGATATCCCTTACCACTTAGAGGTATGAAAAATAGATAGTAGCCAATTCTCAGATCTACTGAATATGCATATAAAATTTCATAAAAATCGAACAAGCCGTTTGACAGGAATATGGTAACTAACATTGTGACACGTAAATTTTATATATAAGATATATTTTCTATAAACTAAAAATCCATCACTTTTTGTTTTCACAATAAAAATAGTGAATCCATTTATATTCAAAATATTTAACGCTGCTTATATTGCACATTTATGGGCTTAACTCAAAAGTTATAAATTTTGGAAAGTCCACAATATGTCTTTATATTTCAAGTAAAATTTCTAAAATTTAAAATTTCTGAGTTACACCAGTATTGTACGAGATAGGTGATATGTTAATATCTTACAAAACAAAAACATTATGTATTACATTATACTGTTATCAATTCGTTTTGTAATAGTATAGTACTGAAATAAATTACATGGGATTAATGTACTATTATCAGTTAACTAGCAATATATTATATAACACGGGCTCGATGATCTAGCGGTTTAGTACCGATTTACTTCCGTGGTCGCGGATTCTATTCCTCGCACAGTACAAACATTTGTATACATGACTATAATTGTTTGTATAGGTCTGGATGTTTTCTATGTATTTTACGTATATGTATACATATTTAAAAAAAAACTGTTTAAGTATTTATATCACTTGTCAACAACATAACATAAGCTCTGCTTTCCGTGGGACTAGACGGCGCTGTGTTAATTGTCCAGGATTATTTATAACAATTGTCTTAGCGAAAGAAAATTTGTAATGAGAAACATACAATCCAACATGTAGACTCCATGGTATTTCTCTGTCCATATACAAAAACTATTAAAAAAAATCATATGACGAAAACAGTTCTAATTTGTGTATTCTAAGAAAAATATACAAAACCGTTTTTCATTGAATACTTAAATTACTTTCTTTCATTGCATTTTTTCATTATTTCAATTATTCGAGACGTAAAGAATAGTTTTCTGAAACTAAAGGACCTGCAAAGTAAATACTTAATATATTTATTCTAGTAATATTTGCCACGACTCTATATATTTTAATTATATAAAGTTGTGTTTATTTATTAAAATTAAAACAACAATTGTTTAAACTACTAAATCCATACAATTCAGCTTAGATTAATTATATTTAGTAAGTTTGAGAATCAATAATAATAATTAGATTTAGTAAACTTAAGTATCAATAATAATATAATTATAATTAATAATTGGACGGCCTTGGTGGTTTAGCAGTTTAGCACGCCGCCTTACTTTCGACAGTCGCGGGTTCGATTCCTCTCACGGCATAAATATTTGTATTCAGGAGTATGGCAGTTTGTATCGGTCCGGGTGTATACATACGTATGTATTAAAAAAAACTATGTATTTGTATCACTTATCTAGTACTCATAACACAAGCTTTACCTAGCTTAACTTGGGTCTAGATGGCGCTGTGTGAATTGTCCTAAGATTATTATTATTATTATTGATAATTTTTTTTATATATTCCATTTTAGAAGGAAGGAAGATCATGCTTATGATTTTTATATAATAGATTAACATTAGGAAGTAGAAATTATATACTGACATTGGCTTCGCAGTAAACATGTCCTAACTTTACTGTGAAACCAAGAAAAGTAAAACTTCTTGAAGGGCACAAATTTCGCTCGCCGCCATTTTATCTTGCACGAAATATTTCATACGAGATCTGAGAAACATTACGTAGGCCGTACATATCGCGAATACGATTCTATATCTTGTATGAAAGTTTTTACCTTAGCAAACTTTCAAATTCTGATTTATGCTTTAATATTTCCCGTTATCAGTTCGAGTAACATTTTTATTGCTTACATTCCCAATAAAATTGTGTCACAATAGATAAAATACCTGAAGTATATTATGCCTACTAATACATATTAAACGCGAAATTCTTGTATGTATGGATGTATGTTTGTGACTCTATCACGAAAAAAATACTAGACGGATTTTAATGAAACTTTACAGTAATATAGCTGACACATCAAAATAACGCAGGGGCATATAATTTAAAAGATATTATGTAAATCTTGCGACATATAACCATAAATGTCAAGCAAGGAAAAAAATCTCCCATCTGCGAGTGATCCAGCATGCGCTGCAGTCGTTAGAGTCATATGAATATGTATAAGAGTGACATTTTTCTACGAGCCATTTCCGTAGTTCTGTTTTAAAACTAATGACATCTGGTAATTACCTGTGGTATTTTATTAAATCATTTATTCAATTAAACTTAATTTAAGCGCTTTTGAATAGTCATAACAATTTTTTTAACTACCGCTCGTTCGGAAAGCTGTCTCATTACAAGAAGAACGAGCAAGAAACTTGTGTGTTGCTCTTTTAAATAATCCTTGTAAGTTTACATTTACAAGTCGAAACGTGTGAATACAAACTACCAACCACTTTCTCTAAAGTTCTGTAAAGTGGCATTCTTAATTTAGTTGGGTCTGTTTGTGTAAACATAATATATCCATGGACAATTCACACAGCGCCATCTGGGTAGCTAGTCTAACGCAAGGTTAGAAGAGCTTATATTATAGGTATCTCTATACTCGATAACTAAAATAAATCGTAGCCGCTGCTTGGAGAAATATTGTTTGTAGGCCAACAATATTTAATTGCCTGTTGAATACTCGTAGCAGCAATCGGTTTGCTTCAAAAATCGATTTTTACACCTCTATAATTGCAAATGAATGGCGTTTCTTGCATCCATGTATGTTGCGTTGGGATAATTGTACTCGCTGTTTTTTACCTTACAATGCTTGAAGGACTAAATTTTATGTGAATCTCAACGAGGTTCGAGGTATTAGTTGTATGTAATAATTATAAAACACCAAATTTGTTAATTAAATTGTAATTATATTTTATTATTATATTTATTTATTTATTTTCTTCTTGTGATGAATCGGCATTCCGAATGAGTGGTAGAATCAAAATTTGACTATTCAAAAGTGCTTGTAATGAGTTTATTTGAATAAAGATTATTTCCATTTCCAATTTTCTAATTTCTATTTATTAAAATGTCGATATCATTAGCGGTGTAACAAAATATTGAAGAACATTAAAACAAAACAAATGACAATCGTAATCATGAGAACAGAGCGTTCTATATTTGAATATTATGAGTAAATTATGAAAGAGGTTTTAACACTTATTTTTGTTGGAGTTTCCAACACTAGACAACTGAGATAAGTGTGTGTGCAGTGTTCTGAACCGCCAGACCACCAAGGTCGTCATATATATGAATCTAACGTAGCAGGGGCAAACCTACGTCAATATTTTGATAAATTTGGATTAATAATATTTTCCATCACCGGAGAGTCAGTCAGAAATAAATTGACGCACAAAGATTTTGGTATCGACAAGATTTGAATTCATGACTATGACGATGCACGCTATTATTGTATATGATATTGTTTATTACTTATTGTTTGCGACTTTTAGTGAGAAGAGGGTCTTGATGGTTTAATAAAAATCGGAGATTCCTGGCTAGTTTTTAATTTACTTGATAAAGGTTTACAATGGTTGAGTATGATGGGCGTATATGATCGTTGAAGATTTTGAATATGAACTTATAACGGTTATCATGTTGTTTCTGGCCCGCTGAAATGCCAACGTTTCAGGGTTGCAATACAAAAAATAATATTTGGGCCACATATAGTAGTAGTAGTAGTAGTCCGCGCCTCAACACTTATATAATCATTGTTCTTTTATCGCCATTTATCTGCTGTTTTTCTGTCTATTCTTTCTTTAGATATTTAATAACTATCTTCCTTAAAACAACCATCTCTTCATAATAATATCTACCTGCATTGTAATACAGTTCCTTCTCTCACAGTGACGTTTGGAATCAAAACCTAATTATAAACTATTAGAACACGACGTTCCGAGTAAATACTTAACCTATTTTCATAAAGTCTAACTAGGTATATGAAATCCAAAGTGCCATCTAGCGTACAGCCGTCTTTCAGAATAATCTGTTTTTTATCACTATTTTATCATTGCAGCGTTGTTAAGAAATATAAATTGACAGGCAGTTTATTTTTATTGCTAACCAGATTTGAAGTCTTGATCTTTAGGGTTGAAGTCGAGTTCTTTACGCGAATTGATCCTTTGGTTTTAAAATTGGCTGAATCGTGTAATGTAACACAAAAATAAAAGAGAACCCTTCGTAGGTAGGCGGTTTGATCCAGTTATTTTCAGAGTCACCCCGAACCTTTTGGAATTGAAAATCCCTCGAAATTGAAATCCGGAATACATTAAAAGTATCCGATAGCCGAATGAGTGACGTTATTTTTCTTTCTAATCACTTAATCCCGTTTTATTTTTCTGCGAACCCCTTTTTTAATAGGTCACATGTGCACCTCGAGTGAAACGGAGTTAAAAACGATACTAAATTACAGGAGATGAATCATTTATACACACATAATCTTAGGTACTTAATATTACATTTAATATAAATTAAAAAAAATCACATAAAGTTTTTTTTTTGAAAAAAAATATAAGGCACATTATTTATGTACGAATACGATATTAGTAAATATAAGCAACCTATTTGCCAGCTCAAATAATAATAATAAATAAAATACCCTGGACAATTAACACAGCGCCATCTAGTCCCACAGTAAGCAGAGCTTGTGTTATGGGTATTAGACAACTGATATAAATACACAGATATTTTTGGTTTGGTATTTACCATTGTTTGATACATACATACTCGTAATATACATAGAAAACACCTAGACTGATACAAACAATCATACTCATGAATACAAATGTTTGCACCGTGGAGGAAACGAACCCGCATCGAGCGAAAGTAAAGCGGTGTGGCTAAACCGCTGGACCACCGAGGCCCTCAAAATTATTGTTCAACTATTTAAAAAAACACTATCAGATATTTGTTAATGAGATAACATTTTTATCTGTCTGAGAAATTAAGTCGGAAGTCTCGCAAGTACGATAAAACTTCCATTTGCAAAGAAAGTTAGCAGAGCACGAAATAAGTATAAGGAATTTATTCTTGAATTATATTTAATGCTTATGTTGTGTGTAATTTAATCTTTAATGGTATAAGAAAATCTCTTTAATGTTATGATTATATAGCCTATATGGGTAGCCCCATAAATTAGGTTAAATGTTAAGGGGAGAGTCTCGACAATGGGGAGAGAATAGTATTGCATATAAATGGTGAAGTAATTCACAAAAAATAATTTAAAAAATGGTGATGATGATATGTAGCAGAGATATTTTGATTTTGTAACACGAACTAATTCCAATATTATTATTCAAACACTAAAAATGACCTAACAAAGTGTGCAGTGTTATGGAATTGTCCCTTCTTATTATTATTACTCAAAGTATACTAGCCTATTTCTGTTAATTACTTAGGACCCTTTGTGACTGTTATCCCAGTTAAGTCCATACATGTAGGCCTATATTTAATATTCTTTCTTATTCCACTAATGTGGAACGGCCTCGGTGGTCTAGTGGTTTTGCACACCGCTTTACGTCCAATGGTCGCGAGTTCGATTTCTTGCACGGTACAAACATTTGTATTTATAAGCATGATTGTTTGTATCGGTCTGGGTGTATATATGTCTTTACAAAAAAACGTATCTATGTATTTATTCACTAGTCTAGTACCCCATAACACAAACTCAGCTTAACTTGGGTCTAGATGGCGCTGTGTGAATTGTCCAAGTATATTATTATTATTGCTATAACTATTCAATAATATACTAAATTGTTATATAAAAAAAACTCTATTAGTTAGAACAAATTACTATGGAGGATCTATAATCTGCAAAATGGCATTTTGAAATCTTGATTTCACCATAAACTTTACAACGCTCATGACAATTTGATCATTTATAACAGCCTCGATATGTTCTAATCAACTGTAAAATGATGGATTTTAATGAAATTTTACAGCAATATACTTTACGCATTAGAATTACATATAGGTTATAAATTTCATACTAGTGAAACAGACAACATTTAAAACTTAATTTTATATATGTACATTTGTACAACTACATAAAACCACTTCTGTGATCGAGTATTGACCAATATCAAACAGTATCAGTATACTACGAAATTGAACTGAAATTTACATTCTACAGCAGGTGTTGCAGGAGCAAACTTTTCAATTTAATAGAATTCCTCGAGTTTAATTTCCGTGGGGGATTAAAGCTATCAACCAAAAGTGAGGCACACTATATTTGTAAAGAGCTCAATAGTGAGTCAAGCGGCTGGATCCAGCACGTATATATATACTGCTCCAATCAGGCGTGATTGATATTTTCTATTGTACAGCGTTTGCTTGTTGCTTGAATCGAGTCTTTGTTACTAACAATTTGTTTCTATCGCAGTTTTGCACGGGTGCTATTCTTAACATTTATTTTATTATCATTACATAGTGTAAAACAAAGTCGCTGTCACTGTCTGTCTGTCCCTATATATGCTTAAATCATTAAAACTATGAAACGGATTTTGAAGCGACGGAGTTTTTTTTAATGGATAGAGTGATTCAAGAGGAAGGTTTATATATATATATATATAACACATGTATACCCGGGCGAAGCCGGGTCGAGTAGCTAGTTACCTATAAATAGAAACAGCACTAGGGATATCAAGTCATGATTTGAAGTTAAAGCGTCATGAATAGTCATTCCTGAATTCATGCTATATGAATATAGACTATGACGTCATACTCCTTACCATAGTCTTCATACTGTTTTATTTCCATTCTTGTATGCGGTCTGACACAAGAACATAGTAAAGTCAGAACTTAATCTGGGAATATCATGAAAGAGCATCGCATCTGATTGTTAACGGACATAGAATCTGTTTTAGTAGAAGTACCGGTTATTAAACGATGTGGAAAATTTTCTAGTCGACTATTTTCAATATAATATTACTAACATCCATACAATTTTAGAATAAAATCTTTTTTGTATATAAATAATACATGAAACACAGTATAATATGACGGATTTATTCTATGAAATGATGCCTTCCAGACAACCTTTATATATCTGCAACGAGACAAAAGAAGGCTTACAGTCTATAAAAAGAAGTTAAAATTTTACTAGTTTAAAATAAGTCTGAAATAAAGTAATATTGATAAGTGTGAATTAAACACTATTTCTATGAAAAGGAGCAAATCATTTTTTAAAGACGTGCATCGATATTTTTTTTTATTTTCACATAATTCTAATGACAATCTTACTGATTATCTCATGGAAAAAAATGGCCAATAGATAAACATCACTACGGACATTACAAAGTGAATGATAAGTAAAATATTGAGTTTTCCTTGCAATTTCAATGACATATCTCTACCTTCAGAACTGATGGAAGATTACAAATGTGGCTGTTTGTCGGCAAAAATAGTTGTGCAAAAAAACATCTAATATAAAGTTATTTGTTTCATAATCAGATGAAAAAACTGTTTACTAGGTTAAAGAAGACTATAAAACTGTTATTAATAGAGAAAAGGAAAATTTGTACATTTATTTTTAGTTAGCATAATAAATTTATCATAATACGAAATTATGATACTTTTATAACATGACACATGATACATATACCATAAAAGTATCATAATTTCGTAGTAACGCTCTTTTCCCTAATTAAACCGCAATATATGGGCAACAATCTCTAAATTGCTTCGGGTCTGCTTATCTGGATACCCAGATGTTTCGTTGTTGAATAATTTAAACAACATTTATCTGGACGGCTGATGGTTAGTTGGTCAGATGGTCAATCATCATATAGCATTATTTCGATTTTAAACTCAATACAAGCACTTTTGAATAGTCATAATTTTTATTCTACCATTCATTCGGAACGCAGATTCATCACAAGAAGAATGAGCAAGAAACTTGTGTGTTGCTCTTTTGAATAGATTTTTTATATAAATAATAATTACACGATAACAGTATAGTACATAATAACAATACAGTATCTAATATAAATAAAAAAAATATATGAAATTACATAGCTCTGTGTAATAAGTCCTGTGTAATTTATTCTTTTATTATTCATTGAACTAAACACAAATTGTAGGAGTAAGGGAAAACGGAAAAACATGCATTTGCATGCTCATTCCACCTCCACTTGTAAACATGAGCAATTTACGATGCAAATTTCAGTAGGTATCACTTAGTTAAAACAAAAACTTTGTTTTATGTGCGATAAACAACTTTATGTGCTTGTAAATACGGTGTTTATAGCTTGCGCAGTGCCATGAGGGAACTTTGAGATTTCACAAATTATAAAGTTTCGTTTAAAATTGTAAAAGCATAGGAAATGTACAGCGGAATATTTTTATGTAAGAACTTTTAGCTACGGAATAATAACATTAAAGTGTTTTTTACAATCCTGGCTCTAAAACTTTTTGAGGCAAACCTAGGACTTCTACACTAAACTAACTTTATATGAGAAAATATGTGTTTTTCTTCGTAAGTAGAAGATAAATTCAAAATAATTTAAGTAGTAATTATACTCAAAATAATAACAAATCTACCTTCACGACTAGTTTCTCCAGATGGGGTAAACAGAGTATATTTTTTAATGGATGATAATGGAATGGTGCACCCGCCTGCACTAACGGTATACGCTGACCGGGCACCAGTGAAGGACGATAGGATGAAATTAGGCCAGTTAGCTTACCATAACTACTATTGAACAGGAATTAACCACAATGGTTTTCATGGAGAACCGCATGGAGGTCAACCTGATAAGGTAAATTCTTAGTTGTTACTATTTCCCATTACTAACAATCTGTTCTCCCCTACTCAGAGGTTTTTCCAAATGACGATGTCATGACGGATGCAAGACTTGACATATCCACGTTTTGCTAGCTATTTCTAAATTCAATTTTGGAGAGGAAGACTATAAAACCATCTATCGGATTAATTCAAATTCATAAATAATTTATTCATGTAGTATATTTTAGTCGCTTATGAACGTCAAGTTTTTTGTTATTAATATTTATTTTCCTGCCGTCCAGTTCAATTTGCTTTGCTATAGGTATTTTATGTCAATAGAGTGTTAATATATTCATTACGCAATTAAAATATATGAGCTTATAAAAATTCTTTCACTTGTCGTGTGATGCATAGATGATGTCGTGAAAGAACATTGCAGCTTCACAGAAAGCAGGTACGCAGAATGAGTGAAGAACACTTTTTAAATCAATTCTACCAATTTTGTATACCAATATTATATATACTAATTTTATATTATTAACCTATTCTATTAAATATAATATTAATCTTTACAAAAATATTGAAGCCGATACAGTTAAGCGTGGAGTGGTGAAATATTCAGTAATAAAAAACGATAGAAGTTTACAGCTGTCCGTGTCGCTTGCGCATATATAGCGTGAGGATAGTGGACGCGTTCGCCTGCGGTGCGAGGGAAGTGATAACTGCTATAGGTGTCGCTATTTACGCACAAGCGGTGGGATCAATTTAATTACCAAATAAGTAGGTATACAGGTATGTAACATTAAATTTTACAGATACACCCTACAAACAAACAATATATTTTAACAGTGAAGTATCAATTTATACATATATATAGTAAAAGGTAAGTATGGATTTATATATACATTATGGTTATTTCTATATGTTTTATGTGTTTTTATTTTTATTAATATTTTAGTTTTATTTTTACAGGTCCGGTTTGCAGTCGCGAGGCACGTCGGCTACAAATATGATGAAAGGAACATTCAAATTTTATAATATACTAGCGGACATGGCAAACGTTGTTTGTCATATAAATTTAAGTATATTTCATCTAAGTATCTATAAATTTAACTATCATCGCTATTAAAAATAGGAGTTTGTAGTAGAAGGTTGGAAATTTAAGGTTGTATGTATATTTTTATTAAAATATTATAATGCGATAACATAATAAATAATGAATAAAAAAAATATCTTGTTGGTGGGTAAACCTTATCATTTAGGGGTATGAAAATTATATGGTGGCCGATTCTCAGACGCACCCGATATACACACAAAATTTCATAAAAGTCGTTTAGGAGTAGTTTGATAACAAAGACCGCGACACGAGAATTTTATATATTAGACAAGCTACTCGCCCCGCCTTCGCCCGAGTGTACATGTATTATACATATAAACCTTCCTCTAGAATCACTATCTTAATTAATATATAAAAATAATATATATAATCATTTTAAAGATTTAGACTTTGTTTTATACTACGTAACGATAGATAATTATTAAAAAAAATAGTTCAATCAAAGAGGTTTCACCATAGATATTATTCATTAAAAAATACATTACCACAATTAATCCTATGCGAAGTCAGGACAAGTCATCAGCACAATACTAGTCATCAGACATAGACAAGTCATTAGTATTGTAATTTGAATGATGGTAGATTAAAAAGTATCACTATTCAAAGGTAATTAGGATGAATTTATTTGAATAAAGAAATTTTCTTTTCCATTCTATAAATATATAATGTCTATACACTATTTGTTTATACTCATACATAAATAAATAAACACTAAAACCACAGATTAAAACTCGTAATTAACGCAGCACTTAATTTGCCCACATTTCACTGAATACACATAAATCTATATGTCTAAACTAGCTTTTGCTCGCGGCTACGCTCGCGTTAACTTATCCTTTTAGGGGTGAAATTTATCAAAATCCTTTCTTAGGGGATGTCTACGTCATAATAGCTTTATTCATGCAAAATCTTAGCCCGATCGGTTTAAAATTGATAAAGTTTCATACAAAATTTCATCCCCTATTTTATTCCCTTGGGGGTAGAATTAATCAAAATCCTTTCTTAGCGGATGCCTATATCATAACTACCTACATGCCAAATTTCAGCCCGATCCGTCCAGTGGTTTGGGTTGTGCTTTGATAGATCACTATGTCAGTCACCTTTGACTTATATATATATATATATATATATATATATATATATATATATATATATATATATATATATATAGATGACAGGGGACAAGCTTACTGCTCTTTCTCGAATTATATTGTTATGGATTTTTGTATTTATCTCTCCGGTAATGAATATATCATTACCGGAGAGATAAATACAAAAATTGTCCGGGGAAAGAGGATTGTTAGTAATGTGGACTGATACCACCACATACCATATCAGATTGACCTCCACTCAGTTCTCTCTGGAAACCATCATGATAAATTCATGGTGAATTTATCACATTAGGCTAACAAACCTGACCTCATGTTCATCTTATCATCCGCCACCGGTACTTCGTCAGCGAAAACTGTTATTGAAATAGGTGTATCCATTATCATCAATTAAAACAAAAACATTAACTTAATCACTGACAGAAGAGATCCTACAATATTTACAGTCTGTAAAATGCGTGAGAACCTCTCCTATTTGAAGCCGGTGCAGCTCTTCCAGTATTATACCATCTTTAATGAAGTTCAAAGCAATGAAACTACAAGATGACTAATGTCGGATATCGGAAATTTTGAAACTTTGGTTTAAATTCGGGCGTTGTAATGGTAAACTTGCCTTTGAGGTACAAGATTCGAAGTTCGTCCCACAAATACACACCAAATAATGTTATTTGATGGAATTCTGTTGTAGATAAAAAAATAAATAAGTCCCATCAAAGTTCTGGCATTTCAGAAATTAATAAGAAGAAGGAGACAGACAGGCAAAAATTAAAAAAAATTTTTTTGATGTAAGTATCGTATATATATACATTAACTAAATGCATATGTTTAGTGAAAAACAGAGACTTCAATTTTATTTATTTGTATAGTTTTAAAAGTATTATTAAAAAAGTTTAGGTTTAGTGGCTTGCCCCAGCTTCGTTCGGTTACTCATAACTGTGTGAGTATTATATGTATTAACATAATAATAATAGCATTGGAATAATTTGCCTTTTAAGCAGTAAAAAAAAATTTATTTCTTCAGATTCTCTAATTCTGATGCGAGAAAAGTGAACTCAAGAATCAAATCGGTTTTTAAGGTCACTTTCTCATATCATCAGGTCATATCTGCTCTATCTTTTCAAAAGTCTACAGATTTTGTGAACCCTTCTCTACTAAAAAAAATAATGAAGTTTTATACAGAATTTAGAATCTATCGTTTAGAATTTTCCCGCCATCTCTCCCTGCAATATCAGTGTTAATTGTTTTAATAAATAATAATAATAATAAATTTAATAAAAAACTTTAGAAGAATTATAAAATATTAGACAAATCGGGAATATCGTTAATTTTGATTTGAAAATAAAGCAGCTATGAAAATTAGTATTAATAAAACAATTAACTTACTCATCTCAAAGCTCATATTTCTTCATATTACTCACAGGTTGACTGAAAGATATTTCCCCGAGGAAATACGCCCTCAGTATTAGCAAACATATTATTTTCTCTTTGTATTATTAATGTGACAGGTCTTCAATTATCTCAGAGCGAGAGATAATAAATTAATTGCTGGTACTTCTATCCAGTCACAAAACCTAGTCATAGCGTTTAACCAACTATAACATACCGATTTTATTTTATCCAATTAGGTGTTTGTGGATGCCAACTTCCTTATTTCTAAGATTAGTCTGGTCACTAAACAGTCAACTCTTTTTTTATCCTATAAAAAAATCTTCAAAAGATAGGCCCCTTGTTAGAGGGGTGGCGAGGGGGTATGTGGGATTCTAACCCACTAAAAACAACCTACCTACCTGTAGGTGGTGTACCTACAACCGCAACTGCCAGAGTCGCGAAATCGCGTTAGAATTCTACCGCGACTCTGGCAGCGTTGGGGCGCCCTGCAGATAGTGTAGGGTAGGCCCCATCTCGTTATTAGGGCAACCTATTTCGCCCTTCTTAATTGTGGAAGCATATGAGTATACACGCACGCTACTCTCGTCTCTAGGCTTTCTAGCTATGAGAGAAATTATTATTTATTATTAAAAAAAATATTTATTGGCAGATGAACGTGGGAGTTCAGGAGAGAAACACGTGTTATGGATGTAGATTAAATAACGGTCGAAATAGAATTAATCACTGATATGAAGGTCTTCTCGTCGTTGCTACTACAAAGCCTTAAGGCCAAGGTTTATAACCAGTGCGTCCTACCCGCTATGACTTACGGTGCTGAAACGTGGACACTGACGATACGACTGGTCCACCAACTCAAAGTCGCTCAACGAGTTATGGGGAGAGCTATGCTCGGAGTTTCTCTGAGGGATCAAATCCGAAACGAAGTAATTCGCCAGAGAACTAAGGTCACCCACATAGCTCTTCGTATTTGCAAGTTGAAGTGGCAGTGGGCTGGTCATATCTGTCGCAGAACCGATGCTCGCTGGAGTAGGCGTGTTCTAGAGTGGAGACCGCGAATTGGCAAACGTAGTGTAAGACGCCCCGCATCTAGGTGGTGCGACGACATACGTAGGGTTGCGGGTAGTAACTGGAAGAGAAGGGCTGAAGTTCGTGCCCAGTGGCGTGCCTTGGGAGAGGCCTATGTCCAGCAGTGGACTGCAGTGGGCTGATGATGATGATGATGGAGGGTGGACAGATTTTCACACTGAATATTTATGGTCTCATACTTGCTAATGGTAACGGAATTATCCAAACTGATATAAATTCGTAAAGTTTTTTTTTAATTTGAACTCCTGACCTTCAGTCTAAGTGAGGTAGTAAACCACAAGTCTGCGGCGCTCTCGTAACATAATTATAACCCAATTATTTACAGCACAAACTAAATTAAACCCAATTTCAAGTATTTAATTAAATTTGACCTTATTGCTGGTATTACGTCAATATTTGGCACCCAAGTCTACCACGAGTATTGTGTATACAGAAATATATAATCAGAGACAGAATTGACGTTTCAGGGGAAAGGATTGTTAAGATATGTGACCCAATCTCTATTCAGGTTCACCTCTGGAATGTCACACGAATGTCATGAATGCCTGGTAAATTTTGGTACGATGGGCTAACTGACCTAATCTTTGCTCATCTTATCATCCCATACCGGTGCGCTATCACCGTAAACCAGCACCATTTCATTAACATCAAATAAAAAGCAAATCTTTAAAAAAAAATTCCAAACAATATTGATAATGGAAAATTGAAAATATATTTTTTAAACCATCAAATAACGTGATATATCAAGTCACGTGATAAATTTATAATGAAAAGTTCATACTTATTTACAAATTTCCACTTTATTTCTTGGTGAAAATGTTTCAATTTCACTTGCATTCTATTCTACCTGGTATTTATCCCTTGGTATGACTAATTCTGTATAATAAAGTACTTTCTACTACGGAATCATAGTTATGCAGACGAAGTCATGGGCGATGGCGGCAGTGGATTATAATTTAAACCTTTTATTATGTGATTAATTACAAACAAGCTGACAGTCCACCGAAACCTGATGTTCTTCTGTACTCGTATAGGCAAGTGTTGACCATTGCCTATATCAGTATAGAAGAATATCATAACTGATACGCAAATTATCATGCGTTGCCATTCAAAGACGTCATGCCTCTGCATACTCATCAACTGAACCACAGGTTACAAAGCAGAAATTTCCCAAAAGTAACTTAATGTTATTACAAAAAAAATATTTTATATGACACATACAATATTTAATAGACTGTCCGAAGTTTTAACAAAATTGAATGGATCGTTTTAAAAACAAATTTAGCAAATGGCTGTCAGTAGACTTTGAAGTTATAATTTCATTTGAATGAAACTGTTTTTACTCTATAGACGATTATTTTAATTATAAATATTATGAATAATAATTATAATGTTGATAATCACATACGCAAAATAAGGTAACGAGAGACAGCATGGCCCATCCTCAGAACTAATCACCAGCTTCGCTGTGAAAAAGAAAGGATGATCATCAAGACATTATACATAATAATAACTTTAAATTATTAATACAAATAAGAACTCAATTGTTGTAATGTATGTAACTGTTTATTAATAAAAACATACATACTTAGAAAATACATATTACAGCGCTGCCTACCACTACTACCATCACTTTCGTCTTAGTGTTTATTTATATCTCTCTGTAATATGAAGAAATGACTTATTTACTTCCAGAAATAGATGATACTCAGGTACTCACGTAAATAATTATGATTTTGTACAAAGTGAACTTACGTAATGTTATCATACGACAAACCCACTATAACCATGTAGTTAATACTATATACCTTACCTTTCGTTACTGTTACAACCGCATACAGTCTATGTACATGTTATTTGAAAATCTTATTACATAATTCGCCTCAAGGCAACACTTCCACTTTGTGATTACGTCTTGATAAATATACATATTAATTGAAACATAAATTGAATGCTATTAACACAAATTCTATCATAACTAGGGTAAACACAGCAAAATAGACTGTTAATTAGTGCTAGCTTAATTATATATCCATCCCTTCTTAGACATCTGAAGTGTTCATATATGCCTATTTGCTAGAAGCAGGAACACAAGGTCAATTTTCACAAGGTTTTGTAATGAAATAGGATATGACATAATAATATAATAATAATATCACAGAACAACTTATACAGCGCCATCTAATCCCAAGCTAAGCAGAACTTTTGATATGGTTACTAGACAATTGGTATTAATACACAAATATATATTGTTTTTTTAATCCAACGATAATATATATAGAAAACACCCACAGTTATACCAAAAATACTTTTTTTTTTTAAATATATTTTTATGTTTTATGCGATGATTAATTAATTTTCATTGACGTGGCGAACAGCAACTTTTAATATGAAATAATATAATTAATTTAAATCTTATATATAAAACTAGCTACTCGCCCCGGCTTCACACGGGTGTACAGGTATTATATATATAAAACTTACTCTTGAATCACTCTATCTATTTAAAAAAAAACCGCTGCAAAATCCCTTGCGTAGTTTTAAAGATTTAAGCAAACATAGGGACAGACAGTGACAGCGACTTTGTTTTATACTATGTAATGATGATAATGATTCTCGCATCACAATGTTAGTTGCCATACGCCTCCGAAATGGTTCGAATGATATTTATATAATTTTACATGGATATTCAATAGGTCTAAAAATCGGCTACTATCTCAACATATCACTAAGTGATAAGCGTTGTCCTCCCCTAAAAATTTGTTTTTATGTTTTTCTATCATTAATCCCTATTTTATAATAGAGATTTCAATTTATATCGCAAAAGAACGTTTACTAGTACAGCTAGTTTAATATATTATATAATTTTGACATGGTACTTAATACATATAAAGTTTATGTCATATAAATCCCCATATAAATTATATACTGACCTAGTAGTTATGATATTACCGGCAACTCGAGTGGTTCATGCTCACTTACACATCCGGAGTGGAGACTGCGTGGTTGGCCGGGTCATTGGACTCCCTAAGATATGGTTTTACGCAGTACTGACTCTCATACCTGCTTGTAAGTATCTATTTTGATCATTAGGAAATTATAATTATTTATTACAACTATTACTAGTATTATACTAGATTACCTTATATTTTTATGGAGGTGGAAATGCAAGGAAGCTGACGGTCTTACATAAATATATTATAAGGAGACTACAGAGGAGACTTCCTCCTCTGGTGAAATGTTTCCACTTTGTATAAAGTACTGGTTCTGGGTCCTTCCCACTCCACATTCATATGCACGAGATACTAATGAAATAATTGATTATTTCATTAGTATCTCGTGCATATGAGTGCATATAAAGGAAACATATATTCTTGAGAATATATGTTTCCTTTACATTTCAATGTTATGAAATAAAACATAGTAGTTTGCTAACTGAATCACCGAATATCTCTCAAGAAATGCTGACAATATTGATACTATATGGAGATTTACTATATTTCATATTTCCGTACATTTCACACAAACTACGACCTGATAATAACAATCAAGACAAAAAAAAGGGTTTGCCGAATTTGTAATGCAGATTATATAGATAATGCTAAATTATAGCATAAAATTAGAATTACATTAAAACTACATTCATTTGTTTTGGAAGTCATGTATGAATTAATAAAGCATCAAATAAGTCAAACAGATTCGCTATTAATAACCCAATAGATAGTTTCTCATTTTCCCAATATAGTAACTTAATTAGATATAATTTATAAGCCATAAGAAATTCCCATTTATTTATTATAACAATCGAGGCAGAGAAAGCCAAAGCAATGGGTATGGACGCCGACTTTTCCCATGATTTTTCACGCTATGTGATTAATGTTCCCTTATTGTTCATTAGACAAAGACTTATTGTATAGGAAATTGACATAGCGTGAGTAAGAATATACATTATTTTCATTAATATTATTATTACTATAAATAAATAGAGAATATGGATACGTCTATTTAAGCGTCCATTGTGGCAAGACCTAGTTATAAAATCTCTAGAACAGTAATCCATCTGAAGAGTTTATGGATAACGTTGTGGATATTTACTACTTTATAGTAAGCATGTAAGCATTATTTCCAATCCCTAATCGTTTGATATTCCAACAAAAATAATATATTCCTAAAAAGATCCGGATGATCGGAAAGAAAGATGGGATTGTTAGTAACAGAATTCAGTGGCTGAATTGATAGCAATGTATACTCGTAAGTACATATATATCAATAAAAAAGGTACGAAGTTAGAACATTGGAAGTCTGGCTGGTTCACGGTGTAGTCGCCACAATGGCCGGATTTTATGGCACACTGTTATTGCAATTTTTGTAATATACTATACCAGGTACTACTATACCGCCCGCAATATCAGGAATTGCAAGTGCGTTACCGGCCTTTTAAGAAAGAGTAGGCTCTTTTCATCATATCAGTTCGAAAATAACGTTGCTGGAAGGAGATCCCACTATGGGATTATGTATGGGAATAAGTTTCGGGAAAAATACAAGGTGGTAGACCACCATTTATCCAGATGATCAGGATGGTATTTCAGTTTCTAGGGATAGTGCGATGCTGGAATTTAGCAGCTGGAAAAGTATTAAAAATGACTCCACAAGATCATTGGATACGATTTGGTCAAAATATTTTGTATCAATTACTCTCTGGTGATCTAAAACATAGGTAATGATAATAATACTCCTGGACTAAACATACAACGTTATCTAATCCCGAGCGAAGCAGAAATTATAGATATATATTTTTTGTAAATAGATTTATACATAATGTACACAGAAAACAGACCCAGACCGGTACAAACAATCATACTTATGAATAAAATATTTTTGTACCATGCGAGGAATCGAACCCGAGACCATCGGAAGTGAAGTTACCAAGGCCGTAATTTTAGATTAGAGATGATAAACTATATTTCACGTTGAATTTGTATATTTAGTTTGAAATGTGGCCAAGTCAAGTGTTTTGTTAACCGTAACTTTACTTGTTAGTAATTTCATCGAACACAATGCGACAATCGACATGTTCATATTTAGCTCAGAGTATTTGAGTCAAACGAGGCAGAACTAATAGGAGGCAGGCGAGAGATGAATCTACAGTCATAATTAATTTGCTTTGTTATCAGTATTTTAGAGGGTGTATCTTTGTAAAATGATTCTCTGAATGCGTACTTGTTTAAACATATTTGAGCAGCCGAGCAGCTTGCTTTGTAATATGTGTATTGGTTAAAAAAAGAAAAGGAAAAGGAAATTACAGATAAAATAAAGAGGCAAAGAAGAATGTTTCGGTTGATAGGAGAAATTACGGAGGGATGGCATCCTGTATGGTAACATATAAATAATATCACGGGGGTACGTGATGCTGTAGTTCTGTTTAAGTATATGATTAAGAATAGCCACCTATAATCAGGTGGGTAGTCAGATTATTATTAATAATTATTGAACAAACCTAATCCTAAATAACAATTGACAAGTATTACAAAAGTTGCAAAAGTTTATTCGAACAATTACTATTTCTTTTAAAACTCAAGTCCTTCAATGTTTATAGTCAGGATATCTATTAGGTCAAGGACTCTAATTCCTAAATTAACTCAAAAAAAAAATAGACCCGATGACATCATTTACGATGTGAATTATTAAGACAACATATGGCAACTTATTACGTTACAAAAACATGCTGCGCCGACCACAAAATAACGAGAAAAAGGCCTGAAGGATGATGACGATATGTTGACTTATTACAGTTCTCCTCACACCCCAAAGACAGGAAGTATCCACATCTTATCTTGTCATCTCACGAAGGCTTCATTACCAACATCCGGCGTCATATTTTTGGGACATCATCAATTTAGCCGAGTGACATACGCACCCTACTCTAGTACGTTTGATATGGACTCGTAAATAATTTGGGGCTCCGTATTTATATATAATCATATCTAAATGTCACTAGTTTGAGGAAAATAATCAAAATCTAGCAATCATTATGTGGTTATACACAGTTTTTTAATGGATAAAGATGGAATGGTATGACAGTAACAAAAAAAATATATAAAGATAAGAAAATACGTCTTTCATATTTATATAGTTACATATAACCATATAAAGATAAGACAAATTTATATATAAGGTAATAGATATTTTGAATTGACATAAAATCTTCATGGTGCGATATTTACGAGTAAATCTTTTTTCACAAGATACATACGTTATTCTTCTCGGCATCGGCAATTTCATACTTTAACCCCTAATATATACTACATGCTTGATAACCAAGTGGGTTGTACCAAATCTGTCATTCACAGCAACAACGAAAGTTATATATAAAAGCGTTTACTTGTAATCGTAAACACGACTGCCTACACATTATTTACTTTGCCGAGAAAAAGCCAAGCCGCCTCAAGACCGGACTGGAGACTTGAAACAACATAGCACAAACAATAAACAAATACGAACTTTGCAAAGTTGGTTTGTTTATGCCTCCTGTAGTATTCTTACCCTCCCGTATCTTTTTAATATTGGAAACGTATTTTTTGGATCGCAGGCAATATTGCAAAGGTTTTAAAGTCAGTATGAAATGTCTGATTAAACATTTTTATTGGCTTTATTTTTATTTTGCAATACATTTTATATTTTCCAGAAATTTCATTATTTATAACAAAATATCACAATTATGGCTTTTAATGTTATTTAAGTGAATCTAGGTAGACCTATTCCCAGTATACTTGAATAAGGGATGTTCAAGAATAATGGGAATATATCTTTTTAATACTAAGAATTACATATTTGGTTATTGTACAAAATAAAGGAAAGATAAGTAATGTCTGATTAAACGTTTTTATTAGTTTTATTTTTATTATAAACTTATGCTTTTAATATTTTTTGCAATCGAAGTATTCTCCATTTTGTTCGGTCTATTTTATTAGCATGTAATAAATAATATAATACTACATAATAGAACAATAGTTAAAGAGACTTTTAGTTATCTATATTATAGTTATCTTTTATATATAATAAAATAATCTGAAGCCGTAATATTAATTTCAAACACAAATTAATTAGAACACACTTCCTCACTCTCGGCTCCATTCAGCCACTGATTTAACTGCATGAAATGTGGAGCACTGAAGCTGTTTACTCTGAAAATTCCTGAAACTGAAAAATTTTTAATGCCATACCAAAACATAAACGTAGCGATTTTCAAAACAGTATAGAGCGTGACGATATAATTTGTAATTTTTTTATTGTAAGAATTTTCAATATAATACAGCAATGCACTTGCAATTTCTGGTGTTGCTGGCATAGGTAATCACTTAACGTCGGGTGAGGCACAAGCTCGTTTGTATTCTATACTGTATAGTAAAAATGTATGCATCTGGAATTGTGCACCCGCATGCACTAAGAGTTATGTTATTAAATCAGGCCATTGTGGAGGGTTCACCGGGAACCAGACTAAATAAAGAAACTAGAATAAATATATTGTTATTATTAAATATTAAATATATTTAATAATATCAATTATATTATTATTTGTATTTGTATAAAGTCATCAGCATGGGTTGATTTATAAGCTATGTTTCACTTAACATGTTGAGATATGCCAGTGAAATTGCAAATTACGAGGATTTTATCCCAGATTAATAAATTTACAGAATTGAGGAATCGGAAGAATTGACAAATATCGACGTTATGGTGATAACAACATATACAATATACAATAATTTCCTCCCAATTTGGTCGGTATAAGGTAGGTCAGTAAGAAATGTAGAAAAATACAGAAAAGTAGATTTTCACTACCATGCGGTATGGGGCGGTCGCTGGTTTAATAATATGTTAATTCACTGACTATTTTATAACATCCAAGGATTGTCAACCTAGATCTCCTCTAAATGGATGTCACACAATTCACTAAGATATATATCTCAAACAAAAAATTGTTCAAGTTCAGATTAACGTACGAGTATTAACAGCGTGCCAAACACAGTGGTTGATTTAAAAAATCAGAGTTATTTTTATTCGATATTCAAATATAGATATCCCTCTGAATACCCTATCTGTAACAGTCGTGAAGGTATTTTATAAAAGTACCGCAACATTTTATCACCATGACCTCAATACAAATGGGAGTTAAACAGAAAACTTTTTTAAATCTGCTCAAACTTCACTCATTTGTCGTTACTAGAACCGCCGCGTAAAATTAAAAGCGAGTACGTTTTACAGCCATTAAGATATTAAACGGCGGAGTGTTTTCAGCCGTTTCGTGCATTCATTTTGCAGTGTTAAAGCATAGAATTCATGAGTTAAAGTCTTAATCACATGGGAACAATAGTGTCATGTAAATCAAAGGAATTGAGTGCACACTACATTTAAAAAAGAACTAAAAATGCACCTTATCTATATATAACTACTTGAAGAAAAAAATTTGTACCCCCTATGAACAGAGAATCAGACAAAAAAAGCATTATACGAGCAGCCACCGAGCGGAACGGACAGAACAGGACGAGTTGTATATGACGAGTGTCTAATAAATACCTATTTATAAACTGTTTATCATACCTTGTGAATCTAGTTTTCATAAGTATTCCTATGTATATATAATAATATTATACTTACAGTAATTTTATTATTGTGATATTACCTTTGACTACATCACTTTTGCACAATACAAAAAATATTTCAGCCAGACGTAGACGTAAGAATTAACAGCATGATATTTTTTAACTGCATTCGAATAATTCAAATATCGAACAATTGTTTTCGGAATTCAAAATATTGTTCCACGGTTATTGAAATATTTTACTAGTAAATGAACACATGCAAAAAGAATATTATTTATATTGTTAAAAAAATGTGTGGCCACACATAAAGAATTGAGTTTGAAATTAGCTTACCAATATTGGTATAGGAAGCCATTGTAATCTTGATTTCAATTTGACAACACGTGTACCAATTTCGAATACAGCCTGAAAATTGAATTTAGAGACTTATTGAAGGTTAAAGGAAAATCAGTAACCACAGGACAACTTTATACGAAGCCTGCTGAATTAAGTTGTGATGAAGTCACATAGTAGAAATTATAGGGTATATAGAGAGGTATGGCAACACTTTTCATCAACTGGGCCCTCAGTTTGTTTGATATTCAGATATCATAAAGGACTAAAATTGATAAAAATACAAACTCATTTTTTAGAAACTACAGTAGTGTGAATTTTGTATACAGTGTGTGTTGTACATGTGAATTGTGTAGATGTTTAACTGCAGTACAATATTTGATATAATCTGGAAGACAGTATCAGTATCTGTTATGATGACTTCCATTAAGTGTGTCGTTACCTTGTTTATCATTTCAATTTCGATATAACACTATAGTATCGATATTACTCCCTTGTAAATAAAAAAAATAAAAACCAAAACTGTTCTGAGCACGATGACTGATTATTCCTTTTTCTATTTTTGTCTAAAATATATTATGATGTTATTTTAACTATGAAAATATATTATTGTTTCTTCAGTTAGAGGTACGTAGCAAGAAGTCGAAAAATAAAAATACAGAAATAACTAACTAAAATAGTTGTGTTACATTATCGTGAAAACAAATATATCTTCTCGTATCGTATCGATACGAACCTCGGCAGGAGTCGGTGGAAAAATCTATTAAAACTTTCAAAGTAGGTACATTAGCAGTAGTGTACTACGTAGATGCTTAACTGTAGTACCATATCTGGTATAATCTGGTAGACAATATCAGTGTCCTTTATGGGTATACTGAGAAATTACAGCACCAAGTCACGTACTTCAGTAACGCTCATATACCCCCATTCGCAGGTTGTTGGGGTCGTGCTCGAGTTATAAAGACAAACTCGTGTTGGTATTCGGTTTCATTCGAATAAAGTTTTTATTTTCATTTTTAATCCCCAACGCAAGAAATGTGTTATAAGTTTGATGTGCCTATGTGTCTCTCAATAGCATCGCTTCTGTACTGATTTTATTATTATAATTCGGTTTTTTATATGAAAGTTGATATTATCTAAAAGGTTCTTAGCTACTATTTATTAGAGTTTATTTTTTATTTAAGAGTACTCACTTATTTTATAATGGCACATTTCTTTTCCTGTGATATCATATGTTTTAATTTATTTTTTCATAGAGGTAGATTTCAACTTTTTCGAATGATCACTCTATAAATACTTACAATCTAAGTGACACGCACAAAATGTATCTGCGAATTTATACCTATGACTGACTGACCAAAGTTCATAATATACTTAGTTATTTCCAAGTTGTATGTACTCAAAATTTTATGACTATTCAGTGAAATATTAACCTATCGGTTGTAGACTTCATGGTTTATCGCTGGCCAATTAATGAACTTTTTTTTACTTTTAAAAATGATATGGATAAAATTTGAGTGTTTTGTTTGAATACTAATTATCCACCACACTACCGAAAGGTAGACAAACAAATAGACAAACATATAAAACATTAGTGAGGGTTCATGTACATTGCAGAATTTAGAACGTCTCACCAACTGATAAGAGGAGTGTCTAATGATTTCATCTCATAATATGAGGGTGTGAAGGTCAACAGTGACAGTTGAAGGTCTAATGTGTTAAATAGTCTAGATAACCTCTGTTATTGTACCAATTATGATAATGACTATCTCCTAAGGCATGTGTAACAATTGAATAATAAAAATATTATTGTGAATATATGTATAAAATACATATAGAAGCAAAAATTTTAAAAAATATTCACAAACAACATACATACATCCACGCAAAGAAATTATTAGTAATAGTATGTGTGATACTTAATTGATATTGGTTTGACCTATCTTCAAAATAATTTATCGATATATTTTTTAAGGGATGAAAATTTGATGATGATATAATGAGTACAGTTAGCCCATCGTGGCAAAATCACCAGAAATTTAACATTATGGTTTCCAGGGGGAACCGCGTGAAGGTCAATCTGTACGGTACTTTGTGAGCAATTGGATTATTTATCCTCATTAATAACAATCCCCTTCCCCCTCTATCGATATAATATCGTGTCCCAAAAATAACCAATTATTCGGACCTCCATACCAAAGTAGACTCTAATAATTGTATTAATTGAAAATTATATAAAATATAACAAGGAAACGATATAATTACTGAACGAAATGTTAGATGTCAATTGTGAGTTGTGACATTTGTCACGGCGATAGTGTTAAAAGAACACTAAAATACGTTTTTAAAGCAATAAAAACATGAAATAAACAATTATATAAAAAACAATTATTCTCTGCACCACCTATGGTTGACTGGTAGAAAATGCCGCATGGTGTTAAGTCCGCCAAATGTACTATGCTATATATTATATTGTGTGCATTAATGTTAAATAAATAAAAATAAAAAAAAAAATAATTGTATTAATTAAAAATTATGTAAAAAATAACAAAAAAAGTGGACTCCGAATTACCGCCCGTTATCAACTAATTTCATTAACAAGTTCCAATTAACAGTTTCATACGCGTCAATAATAATAACATCCACAAAAGATACGAGTATGTTACATTCCGGACAAGACAAGTATGCACATGTGTCGGGTAAATTGCGAAAGGCCTTCACACTGGGCAGGAATACTTAAGCCGTTACGCGTATCAGGGATACCAATTGTACGAGAATTTTTATACAAGTACAAGATTTCTAGCTTTCGGTACTTTTTAATTATTATCATTAATATTTATGCCTTCTCTCTCTCCTTATATATCTATATCTATCCTCATATATATATATTTCTCGTTTTCGTGCCACTGAAAACCAGCTGTATGTTCATATAGGACATACAATAAAGCTATTTCAGTAATTTATGTAAAAATGCTTATTTTTAATTATGTACATGTTAAATTAAGTTTAATTATATACATTTCATTTAATTTTTTCTTTCATTTGTTTGCTTTTTATATTGTAACATCGTTGAAAACACTGAATAAATATTTTTCTATCTTTCTTTCTTCTTTCTTTAAGTACGAGAACATCAAGTACATTTTTTTTTATTTTTCATCACGGTATTTTCAGTATATATACATACATATTATATTACAAAATAACATTTAAAATTACCTTTATTCATGTAGGTCTATTACAGATTCCTATATGTCAAATCTACCGTCAGTTCGGAGCGCGTTCAAGCTAAGGAGAACTGACGAGGAACTTAGCTCTTATTCTTTTCAAATGAACTTATATATATTATATCACTTCATCCCATACTCAGTAACTATTTCTCAGAACCAAATTGAGCTAATCGTTGTCGTTAAATTATTTTTTAAATTTCATTTATTTTTTTACGTGTTTCTTGCGTGTGTCTTATTTTCTTCTTTTTTGTGTGTTATTTTACTTTTTATGTGGTAAACAGGTTGGCAACCCTGCGCGTAATGGAACCGCCAACAGATGTGTTAAACCGCCGATATAACCCAGATTATTTCTAACTTCGGTTCAACACGGAAAAAGGGTAAAATGTGTTACTACCTTTAAACTTTATATTTAGCGTAAGGGATTATTACATTGTATGAACATAAATGATCAATATATGGTATTCAAACAATACATGGTCAAATAAACAGGCGAAATTCTATACGATACACCAGCTATTGTAGTATTTTGTATATGTATAACTATGTATTTTATGACTATTTTATTAATGCTATAAAGGGTTTGAAGGTGTCGTAGCTTAGTGGTTTACCATCCAGATTATAGCACTTATTAGTAGTGTGTTCCAATATGGAAAAATTCCAAAAAAAATATTTCTCCATTTATATTGAGAGAAAGGATAGTTATTGAAGAACTAACGGCTCTAATGCAACCAATGTACACCAGAAAACCTGTAATTAATACCTGGTGAATTGGCCACGATGCGCGAATCGGCCTCAAGTTGCTAAGTAGACTGTTGTAAAATAATAATAAGAATATTATATCTTATTATTATTATTGCTACAATACTTTATTATTAGGTATAAAGAAAAAAAGAAAGTTGTTTTTTTGGTATATTTACTAATAAACTAAGGTATAGTTACTAAGTATCGCATAACATTGCCACTAAGTATATTATTAATTTCTGCAGCCTTTTCTAATACCTTCTATTCATCTTCTTTCTATTTCTACTTTCTTAATACTATTTTAATATTTTTTTGTATACTTCATCAGTGATATTGTTAAATACTTCTCATCTTTCTTGTCCAAATTTTTTATGCAGGTTATTCTTAATTTATAATATTTTTTTATATTTATATTTGTAGTTATAATAATTTGTATTGTGTCTGATGTAGTCTCAATAATCTATTGGCGATTTGGCCGTATTCCAAATATGGTACATAGATTATTGAAAGACTAAAAATATATTGCTACTAATTCCAGTAAGTAAATGACGTCATATGTAAATATAAATACATAAATAGTTAATTTAGTATTGAATTACTATTTATTACACGGTTTCATATTAATTATGTAATTCCTTCATTTATATGTTATAGAAACAACATTGAGGAACACGAGCGCTTCTCTTCCATCCGCAGCATCCGCTGGACCGCACATTATTGTGGACAGAGTACGTGCTACGTCATGGTGGAGTGGGTCACATCCGGACATAAGCGGCCAGTATGTCATCAACTGAATATTTCGAACTCGAATTAATTTTGGTTCTAATATTTGTTGTACTTGTTTTCATTTAATTGTGTTTCAACAATGTTGTTTATATGTTACTATATTAAGATATATAACTTGTTATTCATTCATAGTTTAAGAGCCGCGCTCTTGTCATTTTGCACGATCTTTCATCAATCTCTTTAGTTGTTGATACAACACGACTCAAACTTTTTACTTAACCTGCTACATAGCTATGTCTTAGTTTTCTCCTACTAGTCATTTATAAAGGTCTAAAATTATATTTGTTTTCAATATAAAAAAATTATAAATTAAACTGAATAAGTGAAAAACTGTTTATTTCAGTTTTTACTGGTAATAAAACTGAAATTAATTGTATGATAAAATTATTATCGTTTATTTTGTATTTTATATGTGATTTACTGTATTATATTTGTCCCTATATTACTATAATCGTCACTTATGTTACGATCGTAAATTCACCAATTTTTTAATAAAAATATATTTTTTAAGAGAAAGTATTTTTAATATTATAATTAATTATAATTTTTAAAGTTTATACCGCTATTAAAACTTATTTCAGTTTGACATCACTGCAAAATAATTTGCTTTTCGTCGTACATCTTTTGATAGCATTTTTATATTACACATTACGTTATATTAAGATATTCGTCTGGTATGTACCAGTCGTAAAGATCTTAGTAGAAACTTAAAACTAATTATATTATCAGTGGAAGTTTTTAGCAGTTTTTAAGGTTATAAAAATATTATTATTTATATTTAATAATATATATATTTCAGTTTGACGACAAGGTCAAACAATTAACTTCTACTATAGCTTTTTTACAATATGTTTTTGTCTGTAACATACATAGATGTAATATTTTGGTTCATATTTTGATTACAGATTAAAAAAAAATAAGTACATTATAATATACCTAAGCAAAAGAATTTTCTGTTCAGTTGGGACTGCCAAAAAAAAATGTAATGCCTTGACTTTAATTTTTTTTTTAAATTATTATAATTTTTAAGATACAAATTATAATAATTTAAAAATAAATTAATCATTTTCAAAAATAATAATAATAACATCACAGTATAATTCACGTAACGCCATCTAGTCCCAAGCCAAACAGAGCTTGTGTTATGGGTACTAGACAACTGATATAAATATTTAAACACGTTTTTTGTATATACATACTTAATATTATATATGTATATGCAAAGTACAGTATATAGAAAAAAATGTATATAGACAATACACAGGCATCGTGCGAAGAATTAAACCCGCAACCACCTAAGGTAATGCGGTATGCTAAAGCGCTAACCGAGGCCGAAAATAAATAAAAAATTGTCTAAAAATTTTAATGCGTTTTATTAAAAAAATATGAAATAACATTGGGCTTTATTATTCCAATATATTTTAACATATTATGAAATATTACAACTCAGTTTATGACTTAAACTGAGCAATTAGTTTAGTTTAACATGTAAAACTTTTAACAGACAAATAGCCGCAGCGGATAACTTGTATTTCACTGTATAAAATATGCGAATTCCTTAATAGAACTAAGCACAATTCTATTAAAACTTTAACTTAATTAACTGAAACACAAAGTCTAATTTTATATGGCCAGACGTTTCGGTGTTCTGTTTAATTCAAAGTTAAATGAACATGTGAATATTGGACCAGACTGCGAGAGAGTCGCATGCATACATACATATGCTAATATATATATATTGCGATATTAATTAGTAGCTAACAAAAGCAATATATTGTTACCTGCATTAATTTTATAAAGAATAAACTTTATTATAAAGATAGCAAACTCCTAAACCAATTCATCAATTTGAGGAATTCTTTCACTGTTTAAATGGTATTTTGTTTCAAAATGATTTAAGCTATATGTTAAACTGACAAATTTTTCATTATATTAATATCATTATATAAAACTATCTACCAGCCCTGGCTTGCCATGGGTGGTTTAAATGTATAATGTATGTAACATACATATAAACCTTCCTCTTGAATCTCTCTATCTATTGACAAAAACTGCAATTAAATCCATTGCGTAATTTAAAAGATCTTAGAGAACAGATAGCGGAAGCGACATCCCTTAATGCTAGTGTAAAGAAGATATTTTTATCTGTTAAGTCTGTAGTTATGATATTATTTCTAAATATTTATAATAATATTATTAGGTTTGTCCCAAACTATATAAGGTCATTATCGATTAAAAGCGACACCAAAAACATTAAAGAGATATTAGCGTTCTATTAGTCGGACCCATCGTGTGGTAGAGAGGAAACTGTGAGCATTTCCTGAGACTTATAACCCGGCTGCAGATTTAAAGGGCCCCTTTCCGATGTATCTCAACGACCGCTTGGTAATCAAAAAAATGGTAGTAAGATGTTATAGTATAGATCTTATATATTCAAGACATTTGACCATGACTAGTTGAACAGATTTGAATAGTTCACGATTTGTAATAAATTTATATATGCAAACACTAATGGATTTGAACAGATTTGAACAGTTCACGATTTGTAATAAAAATATAAAAGCGGAAAACGTCAGAAAAATCATTATTATATTTTTACAAATAAAGCTTTAGAAAGTGGGATAGAAATATAAAAACATATTTTTTTAGAATGAAACGTTTATTTCTTTATTATAAACAACTTCGCCGTCTTTTTCCTTTTATTACATAGTCAGATCTGACTTAAACATATAATAACATAATTACATAGTAACCATGTATATAAAATGTAGCTATATGGTGTATAACAAAATACTCAGTATCTACAAACATCTGATTAAAAATGGGATATTTTCAATAATTTACGTGTATCATTTAAAATGTGGAAAACTTGACGAAGACGAGTCACCAAAATAATAATACATATTTAGTCGTAATGCCAAATGATTAATTATATTATTGAAAATAAAAATCCAGACATAACATTTTTTTTTTATTTCTAAATTATTATTATTTTCATAGTGCCATAGACCAAAATAAGAATCATATATTTTCATTTTGAATAAAGTAATTAATGAAGATAACCTTTTGTTCTGATAACTTTGAGTCTAAATATAATATAATAATTTATACATAGATTTCAATCAAAAATTGGTATTATTTCTTTGATGACTAATTCAATATTACAGGACCTTTAATTTATTCTATCTACAACTATTTACATTTAAATTATTATACTTTATTTACAATATATTTATAATTACAACATTATGAAGTAAGGAAATTATAAAAAATAACTCCAGACTAAGAACTAAACCTACATAAAGAGAAATGTCTTTAAAATGTAATAATATTATGGTTTAATTTTAGTATTTCATTACAAAATTTGTTTTTGATTATTTTTATTTAATATTCATAATTTAAGAACCACGCTCTTATCGGTGGAGCTCCTGCCACTTCTCACGATCTTCCATCATTCTTTTTAAATATTGATACGACACGACTCCAATATTGTTTTTAATTTGCTTGATGTAACTGTTCCTTGGTCTTTCCCTCCTTCTCATTCCTTCTATTTTTGCCTCAAGAATAATATTCATAAATTCATCGTACCGTATCAAGTGTCCCAACATTTTTTATATGACAATTTATATGATATGAAAACAAAAGTACTCAATAAATTGTGCTTATAAAATTACAAGTTCAGTATTGTTAAATTTTAACATTCTATTTATAAATAATCAGTTATTATTAATTCTGTTTTTGATTTATGAAATATTGAGTCATCATTATAAAATGTAGGTATTTATGTTATAATTAATGTAATTTATCGTTATAATAAATTTTCTACCTAGGTAGATTTGTACAAAATCGCATGCGTGGGGCACCTTTGCATCGCCTATTATAAATATTAATATTAACCACTTTTTTACTAACTATTCTAATGCTGTTGGCCGCAGCTAGCCTTTACAGCTTTACCGAACGATCAGGGGCTAGTGCAGACGGCACTTCAGACCTGCGGAAGTACTTATGGAGCGGCTGAAGGCCAACTCCTGCCTGACGAACATGACTTTAATGAAAGCATCGCCAGTGCTTCGAACCTCTGCTCAAACCGTCGTAGTTTCGATAGTCGTTTAAATTGGACGGGGAAAATACTAATTTGCTTTTTAAAATGCATTACGGTTGAGGTGCAAGATATGGCAGTGAAATAATAGGAAATTGATGCATATCTTAATCGCCCGGAATTAGAATGGTTGAAGAGAGCCACAAGCGTTGCATGATGACGTGATATTCGTGATTCTGTTCATGTATATAGGCGAGGGTTGTTATTAGATGATTTTGCTATTCCCGTTACATAACAAAAAAATATTGTAGTCCAAGTAGTAGTACTTGTCTTTCTCGCTCATTCTTGAATATCCATTACTATCATTTTCTCTCTTTATAAAAAATGTTTCTTTATGTCTATGCTTTATGCCCAACATCGTACACAAAAAAACCTAAGAAATGCCACCGAATGCGCTAAAATCGTCGCAACTTTCTGAAGAAAATACATTTATTGCCATTGAATGGGAAGTAGATTTTCATAGAAATAAATCGAAAAAAAATTGTATACAGTATGGTAAATTGGACGATTTCTAGAAAGAAACCAAAGTTACCTGGCGTAACTTGAATGTTGATAATTGTAGCACAGTTGCCAGGCAGAGCACAAATATATTTTATTAAATTTAATTACGAAAAACTTGGAATATAATTTATATATTTCTGTCAGATACATATTGTAATTTAATTTTGTGTGTTAGCTTTATTTTATAATTTACTAAAATATTCGAATTCTAAATTAAAAGAATAAATAGGTAACATTAATAGATATAGGTTCGTACTTAAAAATTTTTATATGCGATTCTTATTTTTTGTTTCTTTTATGATCAATTGAATCTAGACCGAGGCAATAAACTAGATTGGTACCCATTCATAAAAAATATATATAAATAAATAATAACCCAAGACAATTCACACAAATACACATGGTCCCAAGTCAAGCAGAGCATGGGATTAGATAATTGATCGAAATACTTTTTTTTGTATATACGTACATACACATATTGAAAACACCCAAACTACAAACAATCATGCGCATGAATACAAATGTTTATAACGTACGAGGAATCAAACACGCGACCATTGTAAGTAAGACGGAGTGACAAACCGCTAAACCACACTTCATAATATCTACAGTACTGAAGTATACATTGTTTTCGTCAAAAATTTCTAAACAGTTTTAAAAATGTTACAATATATACCTTTGCATTTTCTCCACGTAAAAATATAAAAAAAAAATAACAAAGACACTATACAACAAAGTTTTGTAACATAAAATGAAAACATTGCGGTTAAGTGGCGGCTCAGTAAGTAACTTTTCACCCACAGTGGAACCATTGAACAATAAACTCAAAACTTTCGCTTTCTCATTAAATCTTTTGGGATTAATAGACCGAGTGGTGAAGATTAAAAAAACCAGCCAACTTTAAATACAAACACAAATTAATTACAATATTATTTAACAAGAAGATATATTGTTATTGCAAAACTTAATATTAAAATTTCAGTTATGATTGCAACTTAAAGCACCATTTCTCAATAAACAAGTATATATACAGTATAATTCCATAAGCCTTTTCGTTATAGTATACAACGCTGAAAAATTAACTAAGAATCTAAATTGATATTATAAGATAATTGTTTTTCTTTTCAGTAGTGTAACAAGTAACTTAAGTAACTTATTAATTTAAAACTTTAATATTTATAAACAGAGGACACAATCAGAACTTTTGCGTTCTTTTTTGTACTTTCTGTGCATTAAAAAAGTTTAATGTTTAATTATATCTGATCTGTACCAATAATATTAGCATAATAACTGTATTACTTACAAAATTAATATTTAATCATAACAGTAGTTTAAAATTATTTACAGTGTAATGTCAGATTTAATACACTGAAATACAAATTATAAAAGTGGCTCTCAAACTCTAGTAAAAACAACAAAATTTTGACTGACTGGTTGCACTAGTAACTAACATAGTTTAATTATTTGGCTCAAATATTTTGTTATTACAGGTAACTAAAATATTTTTTGTTTATTACTAATCTTTGGTTACTTCTAGTGCAACCGAACTAATTCATTTCATCATTCTTTTTCAATGTAGGTTAATCTAACTCTATAAAGATCTTTAAGTTACCAAATCTTCTTATTAACTGGGCTCAGTCTAGCTAGCAGCTATATTAGTAATATACTTTTTAATTGTGTTTAATCGTTAGTATCTTTTCATGATATCTACTAACGTATATATAAACATTTTATGTACACACAAATTTTTGCCTTCAGTCGCTCCATAAGTCCATTCACGGATTTTGAGTGACATCTATACTCGCCCCCGTTCTGTGAATCTGTAAAGGGTAACTGCGGACAACAGCTTTTGAATAGTTCAAAAACAAAAACTGAAATGTTCATATACAATAGTAGGTTAAAAAATTTTTAGCCAACTGGTTTTTTAACCCAGGTAGACTTTGTAATAAGTTTTTTTGCGTGGGTGCCTCAGTCTCACCTATTTCGGCCGCCAAGCAACTTATTATGTAAACTGTTTCAGTTTAGGGTGAGATTTAGCAGTGATATTACAGGATTAGAGGCACGACGTCTTTTTTTATTAAGGGGTTTAGGCTATTGTCAGGTACTTTAGACCTGTAGCACTGCGACCTACATAGATCTATTGTACTCGCCCTTTTTTAAAGTTCGCTACCTATACCCGTCAGGTACAAAAATTGAAGGATATTCTTAATAGCCATGGTTAGTATCTCCTCAGGATAGTGGATATTTTTCAAAGGATATATTTCGTTTATGCATGAATGGGCTACAACCACATAAGATATGTAGTAGCGTTTTAGTCCTCTGAAATATATGATAACGTGATGTTCTTGGAACTATTCGTATATAAAAGTGACAGTTACCACTTACCATTAGGAGGAGCGTCAAATTATTTCAATTACAAAAAACGATTGTGTATTGTTTATTTAAATAACTTTTCAATTTATCTAAGAGAGGATAAATGTTATAGTATACTTACATTATATCACAAACGTATTAAAATGTTAACTTATTGCATGAGGTATTCATATAATACTGTAATTATTATTCTCTTGTTGCTATTATATCTAAAATTATTTACACATATTATAAACAGACAAAAAAATGTGTCGAATTTATTCAATTGAACACATTTTTTTCACCAGACTTTAAAAGTCTTCCAACCAAAAGTTCTGATTATATGCCACAGGAAACTTTACCCTAGCGATTTATCGTAACTTTATCTAATTACACGAATTATGCATCCATCGCGTGCCGGCTATGTGTCAGCTTGTCAGCGCAATAAACAAAGCCGCCAATGAAAACGAAAGACTCGCGGCGCCCCCACGCTGCATCGCGAGAGGATTTTCCCCTGAAAAAGAAATGTAATTTGAATAATCTGTCGGTAATTAGGGGCGAGTTCACGAAAGTTAATCACGGGTCGTAGTATTTTATTAGGAAAATTCACTGAAAGGTAATTACGGGGAAATATATTTGAACAATACGAAGTTAGAAAACAGTTTAGTTTTAACAGTATGGTCGATTTGACAGACATAGGGTTTGTACAAAGTTATCTGAGTAAACAGCTATGTATCGAACATTTCTTATCATCAACCAACTTGATTTGTAAGCTGTATTGAAGGATGTAGAATGTAGGATATGTTATTTAAGTGATATTGCAGAGTACCAAGGCATAACACTTTAGTTCTTCGGTATAACAACAAAGAACAAAGAACTTTTGCTAGAATACATATAATCAAATACAATACAATATTTGGTACACAAACTGTATTTTATATTATGTTATAGAATACTTTTTAACTAATTCACACATGCAGAATCGCGGGATACCTCTAGTTAAAAATAAACCGATCCTAAAACAAAATTTCCATCATGTGATTTTCACAAATATAACGTTACTTTATATTATAAACACGCACGTGTATACGAGTATCTGTAGATATTTTTAGATGATAATATTTTATTTAGCTCGCAACAGAATTGTAATGAAAACGTGCTTCAGTTCAAAGTAATTGCTGAAATAAAAAATGTTACTAATTTTACCATAGCTGTTTTAATGTTTGAGGTAAAATAGAATAAAGCAATCTTAATTGAGTAAATTTAATTATGAATATTTATTTCTCGGTACTATTGTTATAATCGGAATCCGTGAAGTCCCTAGAGTGTAATATTTAAGTAATTTATTAATAATAACCTAAGAGTGTAATATTTAAGTAATTTATTAATAATAACCTAAAAGTATTAAATAATACTTCATATTATAATCCAATAGTTCGAATGTGTCGCCAATACAATGAAATTCTTGTCTCGAATAGAAATATAGATATTTTCCATTCAACGCTGGTCCAGTTCCGGAGACAATTAAATTTGCACCATAAAGAGACAGATTATATTGAAAATTGTACCAATTTTTGTTTAATATAAATAAAATTTTGTTAACATAATAATTCATTGCATTACGTAGTTATATACTATTTTCTATTTAGTTTACTTTTCATTATATAACCTTATCTAGCTATCTAGCGTATATTGAATACGTCTATATCTATTTAGCTTTTAGGCATACATAGTGTTGGATTACAATCCAGTTTTGTACCGAACTACACGTTCCTAATTATATTATTGTATTGATTGTAATCTGTTTTGTAAGCTAATAAATTAATTAATTAATTAAAAAGTTTACTTTGTGACAAATAGAGGATCTTTACTATTAGAAATTCTTTAAATATATTTTAATAGTATATAAACTAACGTATTTAATGTCAAGACATGCTTAAGTAAAGACTAAATCAATTTGACACAGATATGCTTTTAATATAGATGCATTTTAACTGAAAACTAAACCTTCATGAAAGACCTCTTATGTGCAAGAGATAAAAAATCATAATATCTTTATTCTTGTAGGTCTATTACAGATTCTTATATGTCAAATCTAGCGTCAGTTCAGAGGGCTTTCGGGATCAGAGGAACTGACAATATATTCATTCTTATTCTTTTCAAGTAAACTAGTATATGATTACAAAAATTCAGAACATTTTTTAATTCAATTAAGGAGAATATAGTGAGCATCAGCATATGCTATTGCTTTTTTGTCGAAAGGAAATATTTTTTCAGCCGTAACCCGAACAGACCAGTCTCCATAAGCAATCAACAAGTTCATGTAGTAATGAACTGAAGCATTTTTAATTACAAACTAAATCGTTTTGCATGGTACCTTTTATATCTGCTGCATGACAAAGTACTTTTAAAAGAAGCAAAAGAAGAAGATTCTTTAAGAGCTTTGTTAGAGTTAAATGGAAAATGCAGTTGCTAATGAGTTTTATATAGTTCGAATGTTCCTTAATAAGTTTTGTCCATATCTTTACACTGATAATAGTATAATAGTCGTATTTCTTGAGAAGCAACAATGTTATATTCATTTTGCGATAGATATAAGAAACTTTTTGTTTAAACAATACCTATATATTTAACAAGATTAGTATACACACATAAGTATACTCGTATATTTTAATATGTATTTAGTGAAAAGTAGTTTTTTTTATTTATTTGGATATAGGCTGGTATGGTGCGATTACCACTTAGCATCATATAGACAGATAATTTGTATACCTTTTCAATTACATAAAAAAACATTCGTAAATTATTATACAAATAATTGTTTTTTACACCTTCAATACATTAATTAATTATTTACCTTTGAAATATTTATTCAACTCAGTGATTTTATTTTATTTATTGCGTTTATTGTCTGTATAATCAAATGTTTACCTCTCAGTACATGAACGGATACAGCGGATGCTGCTACATCCGCCAAAGAGCACGTATAGTTCCCAGAATCATTTCTGTTCGCATTCGCTATATACAGCCGGGAGAGAGCGCCGTTTGAGGTTGCCTCCGTTTTCACACTGCCGACAAAAGAAATATCATTAGAATTTTAAATATAAATTAATCTTAATTTATAGTACACTAGCTACCCGATCCACCTTCGCATGGGTAGGTACGTATTATACACATAAATCTATATCTTGAATCACTTCATATATTGCTAAAAATTGCATTAAAATCGTTGTATGGTTTAAAAGATCTATGTGGACAGCAGAGGGGATTCCCTTTCTTGCCACATCGTCTTTCACACAGTCCATCCATGAAGCTAGAAGCTTGAAACTTTTTTTTTTTTTTGACCTCCCTACCTTACTAATATTATAACTGTAAAAGTCTGTCTGTCTGTCTGTCAGTGTCACTTACACGCCAAAACTACTGAACAGATTTAAGTGAAATTACCGGCGACAAAGCGACTTTATAAACTTTCCAAATTTACGTTTGTGTAACGTTTGTGTAATAAACCGTTATTTATCTATATATTACTTAAAAGTAACTGATATAGTGATCTATCAACGCACAGCCCGAACCACTTGACGGATCGGGCTGAAATATGGCAAGCAGGTCGATGTTATGATGTAGGCATCCGCTAAGAAAGGATTTTGATTAATTCTATCCCCAAGGGGATAAAATAGGGGATGAAAGTTTGTATGAAACTTTGTTAATTTTAAACCGATCGGGCTGAAACTTTGCATGCATAAAGCTACTATGACATAGGCATCCCCTAAGAGAGGATTTTTATAAATTCCACACCATCATCATCATCATCTGCTTCTTCCTTATCCCATTTATATTGATATATTGATAATAATTCCACACCATGGGGATAAATTAACGCAAGCGAAGCCGCGGGCAAAAGCTAGTTATTGTATAAAGTCTACATGTGTAGAACTGTTACTAGTAACAAAATCTTGAACAAAGTCGGAACACCTCCACATTGTGTTAACTACTGCAAACTTCACACTGAACCGAAGTCATTGTCAAACTGCAAACCGACTAAACTTCATTGCAAATATTTAATTAAAACGTCCACTAGACCGCGATCGCTTTAACGAAATCTGACTTTAATTAACTATACGCAGACAAATCGTATAATAAATCTTTGAAACCCTTTATATGGTACAAAGGGCCACGTTTCCGGATGCCTTTGTTCGTTTTGTAACTAATTCAGAATGTCACCAATAGTCTGTTGAAATTAGAGCAACGGTTTATTATTTAATTACATTTTGATGATGCGATTAAAATTATTGGAGAGGCGGATGAAAGACAGGGATCAATGACACGAATGATTTGCTTACTCAGATAATCATACTGAAGTCAAACACTAGTAATAATTAGTAATGCGTCAATTACAGAACTAATCTTATTAATTAATATTATAAATGCGAAAATTTCTTGGTATGGATGCATATTTATTAGTCTTTCATGCAAAAAGTACTGAATGACTTTTGATGAAACTTAACGATAAGATAGTAACACATAGGTTATAAATTTCACGCGAGTCAAACTGCAGGCACAGCTTATACCTATAAAGCGTTAGTTTGTTTGAATGTATAACATCTGGAATTACCTATTTTTCATGAATATTAGAGACTACTAACTATGGCTGCGGATTCACTCGAGTAAAATTTATAGTATATATGTTACTTTGATGTATACGCTGTATTACTGTAAAGTTTCATCAAAAACCGTTTAATAGTTTTTGCGCGAAAGAGTAACAAACATCCATGCATCCATACTTAAAAACTTTCGCATTTATAATATGAATAAGGTAAACACCACGCTACTCTTAGGAAGACAAAAGTCAAAATAAAGTAATAAGGCAATTTATGAACCAACGAACTTGTTATACAAAAGTGTACTTTACGAATGTATGAAATGCAGTACGCACAGAGAGGATAATGGCATAAACAAAAATTTAAGATTTTTTTTTCAGTGCCCTGATACATTCATTTGGTATTGATAGAATCTGCTTTTTCGGTATTGATAGAATTTCAAACAAGGACTTCCTATAATAAACTAGTAATATTTGTCTTCATTTATAAAAGCGTATCGTTATTTCTATATGACTGGTAGTTTATAAAATATTCTAATGCTATGACTACACAAACTAAAATACTTTTGTTAAAAATGTTAATTAAGTTAAAATATGTGAACACAAACTACCAAGTATAGCGTTATTTGGTAGTTTTTATTCACATATTTTAACTTAAAAATGTAAACTTTACAACATTTGTTTAAAAGAGCTTGTTTTTCTTGTGTTGAGATAGCTTTTCGAATGAGTACATTAAAAAATCTAGTAATAGTATATTAAAAAAATAAATATAATTATTCTGCTTCTATTAAGCTACTTAAATTAATTAATAAATTTATTTGTAAAAAGATTTTTCTATTCCATAGTTATTTTTTACTGTTATATTATCAAATTTCTGTTTGAAACATTCGGCATTTATTATCAACTTAAGCTTCATTAAATAATGCCCTAAATACATAACATTGTACAAACATATATTCATTATTCAAAAGTGCTTAAATATAAGTTTATTTGAATAAAGAATATTTTATTCTGTTATCTTATCAAATTTCCGTTGATTTTATATAAAATCCAGCATTTATAATTTTAGGCTTCATTAAATAATACCCTAAATACATAATATTCTACAAAAATATATTCACTGTTTTACATTTCGTAATATTTAAGCCGTCAGTACCTACTGAATGTTGTCGAACTATTTACTGTCTGCGAAATTATGACTCACAGACAGATATTAGTATTCTGTATAATGAAACATTACATTTTGGCTTGTTGTATCCTAGATTGACTTATTATATGATATATCATTCCTTTATTAGGGCTTATTACACTATTATGCAAATAGAATCACATAGAGAAATATATAAAGTATACCAAAACTCAATCTCAAGTCTAGATTAATCCTAAGCTATAATAAAATCTTTATATTAGATATTGTGTACTTTTAATAAAGCAAAAAGTATAAAATAATATGTATAAAGTTTTTATGTGAAAGAGCAATAAATATTTACCAGAGATAAGCTGTAAAAACTCGTCTGAGCAGTTACCTCAGTCTCTCTTATTTCAGTTGCTAAGCAGTTAATTTGTAAGCTGTATTCTAGTTGTATGATTAGATTAAACAGTCAAATTAAGGATAAGAGGCATTACATCTTAGCCCTCTGGAGTGACATGATTGGTTTCGCGTATGGTACATGATAACGTGATGTCCGTTATACTATTCATGCATATAGGCGAGGTTACTTACTCTTAGATAGGCATGTTGGTTTACCATTCCAATTACTCAAAATGAGGCCTCTTCTTCCAGTACTTCTCTCTTTTTAAGTGTCCCACAATTATTACTTCTTATCAAATATCAGTAGAAATTTATACATATATATAATATATATACTAGATTGTGTTGTATACCTCAATATTATCAAAGCGTGGATATTACCTAACCAAAATGACCAAACCCTTTGCTATAACAGTTTATAGGTAATAAACATAATATATTCTGCCCCCAAACGTTTCGGATTAAATTTATGGGGTGTTAAATACCCTTATTTGTTTGTTTGAATTGCCCGAGAGATTTACGGGGGTAATATTAATTAACTTCTAAATGATAACCGTAGCTCCAGGCAACTGACTGGATAGAAGTTGCACTCGTAACTTGGCATCAGGGATGCCAACCATACTGGGATACTAATAAAGGATAAAATAAGGATACAAATGCGAGTATTTTGATCTTTGGTAAGAACTTTTCACAATTGGACAAGTTTGTACGTGTTTTTGACCTTCGAAAATCGGTCAAAATACAATTATGTACAAGATTAGAGAGCCTAATGTATGGGATTTTATCAGATTTCTATATTTATTTGTACGAGGCTGTATTTAAGGTTGCCATCCTTGGTTAGCATCCAAAGTATAGCGTAAAACAATTTTAATTAAGTTTTGCAACTGATTAATTGCGTAAGAAAATGGGTTTTATGCCGCGGACCCTTCACGAGTGTTTTCGATTTGTTTTTTTGGCTACAAAAGTATCGTAGCAGGGAAAGTAATTTTATGTTTATTTTTTGTAAAGTGTAGACTGTCTACATGATTTTAGTGTATAATTAATTAAGATTTTATATTAAATCTTTTACTCTTTGTAGACATTGAGGAAGAATTTTCATTTCTAGAACATCAGAAACATATCTAATAAAAAGACGAAAATTCGGAATTTGATTCTATATCAAACAGTTTGGCCAGTATGATAATTGTGGGCCTGAAATAATTTTATTATATTTTTTTAATACAGATTTTTTATAACAATATGAAATATAATAAATAAATCCTATACTTTTTATACCGGACAGACTACATCCGAGTGAACCTTCATGGCATAGGCATAAATAAAAAGATAACACATAAATTATTTATCAAGTTTTATTAAAAATACCTATTATAATGATTTACTGAAGTGGCCACTACAACTTCACCGTAAGAAACTGAACACAGTGCAGAAAGCACTTCAAAATCCGCGGAAGGACTTATGGTTTGGAAGAAGGCAGGGATTAGCCCTGTCTGGCGGCGCTAGTTTGCAACTCGACTCAGGTCATCGTTATTTCGATCACCATTACAATCGGATATCGATCGTTCAGCGAAGTGGAATTATTATTACAATGACGATATTTCCATCCAACCTTTAACTCCGCTTTTCATTCTCTTACAACCTTTTTATCGCATCAAAAAGTAGCCTATATCCCTTATTTTAGGCTCTAGTTATATCTGTATCAAATTTCATTCAAATTGGAGCAGAAGTTTAGGCGTGAAAGCGTAATAGACAAACAGAGTTACTTTCGCATTTAATATTAAGTAGAGTTAATCTTATGTATTCCATACCTAAATATTTTTCTATTTTTTAACACTATTACGTGGTAGAATTGACGTGTAACAACATGTACTACCGAAACCTTTGTTAATTCTTCTATATCAATCATATGTCTAATTTATAAAAACACAATGATAATGTTGTTTTAATCAAAGTAACTAATTTCTTTCTACGCTTGACAATGACTGATGTAACTACGAATAATTTAATACGGAAATTACCTAATAAATTGCCTAGTTTTTTTTTTATTAAAGCTAATCAAAATGAAAACGGGCCATGTGTACGTTCTCATTTGAGGTAAACTGCTGTAACCGACAGTCAGAATATTTGGCTTTATATGCATATCCTACATAAATAATACGTAGTTTTGAAATCTTATATAAATGATGAGTGCATTATCGGTGATAGAAAGTAGGTTTATTAAAAACATTAATCTTCTAATATATAAAATTCTCGTGTCACAGTTTTTGTAACAAAACTCCGTCGAAACAGCCCGACCCTTTCTTATAAAATTTTGTGTGTGTGTTCAATCTGAGTATGGGACGTAAAGTATATTTAATGCCTCTAAGTGATGTGTTTTAACACAGATAACATAATATTACATAGTTTTATTATAAATTTCAAACGGAGGTCATTTTGACCTAATTTTTAATGGAATACTTGTTGTAATATTGTCTAAATCTAAATCAATTTTAGTGTATCTTTTTTATATTGTAATAACTATCTGTTTGTTAATGTTTCACGTAAATATAACGAAGGAGAAATTAAGATGAAATTATCATAGAACATTGTTGTTAAATATGGATCTAAAGATAGGTAAGAAAAGTACACTTTTGTTACATATATGCTTAGTTTTTGTAATGTAAAATTAAACCCACTTTGTTTTATCTTTTAATGGCATTCTCGTATTGCTATTTTGTTTTATGTACTGTTTTCAATGTTGCCATTTAACACTGTTTTTACTACACCTATAAAAACGAAGACATAACAATATCTCATTGTTTATGCTATACTCGCAAAGTAATAGTGTGCTATGTTCCTATTATTTTTAAATGAGCTAAAATTTTATGTGGCTGATCAAATGTGTGGAGCGTACTAGCTCAGTGGTTTATTACTACAACTTATACAGCTGAGGTAGTGAATTCAAATCTAGCTAATTCCACAGACTATTGCACGTTAATTTCTATTTCGACTGTTTATTCTTTATTGATAGAAAAAACAATAATAAACGACATTAATTCGAGATATGACGATTGGTCGGCTCCGTACCATTTTGGATTAGGTAAATAGATAGATCAAATTTTTATTCACAACAACTTTTTTCTAATAGATAATAATGGAATCATGCAGGTGCCGCTGGTAACTGTATAGATTAGCTGGATATTAGTGAAGGATTCTATGATGAGCATGAGGTTATGTAGGCCTATCATGATGCATTCACTAGGAATTAACCACGGTAATTTCAATGGGAACCGCGTGGAGGTCGATAAAATATTGTCAATTCTTAGCAATAAGATTACTATACTATTTTTGATGACCTCGGTGGTCTAGCGGTCTAGCACACCGCTTTGCGTTCGATGGTCGCGGGTTCGATTCTTTGCACGGCACAAACATTTGTATTCATGATTACGATTGTTTGTATCGGTCTGGGTGTTTTATAATATGTAATTATTTACAAAAAAAAATATATTCATGTATTTATATCAGTTGTCTAGTACTCATAACACAAGCTCTGATTAGCTTGGGACTAGATGGCGCTGTGTGAATTGTCCTGAGATTATTATTATTATTCCCCACTAACAGTGCCTTTCTCCCTATTCATATCAACTGAAATACAATTAATGCTACAAACACAATACATTCAAAATATGTTTATAGATAGTTGACATGTTATATTGACAGTTGAGAATCCCTCTGGTACTTACTACACTAAAGGAGTACTTTAGGATAATAGTCGTGAAGTTATATACATACCTAACTCCTCCTCTCTTCGTATCGTAGTTCAGCAGTCTTGCACCATGCTTCCAGTTGACCTGACGCGTAGGCTGCGGCACCTCGCTGACTATGCACCGCAACTCAATAATCGAGCCTTCTTTGTAGAACTTATCTTGAAGTGGACGTCCACGCTCGTCTATTATTTCTACTTTTGGCACTGTTAAACAAAACAGAAACATATGATATTTTTTTTATAATTTGTACAGCACTATCTGGTTCCAAACTAAGTAGAGTTTAGACTAAACATTGGGTACTAACAGTATTTATGACCATTTTACTTAGCGTCATCTAGTCTAGAACTTATGCTGAAGAATTTACTTAACTTAGGTAAATGCTGAACAACATTTACCTAAGTTAAGTAAATATCAAAAGTGTGCTTTTCCCACCGCTTTCTGTTTTACCCAGTGGTTAGCTGGTAAAGAATTCCATATGGCATTAAGGTTGCTAATTGTATACATTTTTTAAATATTACATAAAAAATATTATGCACATAATTAAGAACTGATAGAAATACTTAAATATCATATTCGACCTCGGTGGTTTAGCGGTCAAGCACACCGCTTTACGACCGATGGTCGCGGGTTCGATTCCTCGCACGGCACAAACATTTGTATACATGAGTATGATTGTTTGTATCGGTCTGGGTGTTTACTATGTATAACATGTATGTAACAAAAAAAAATATCTATGTATATGATAACACAAGCTCTAAATACTTAAATATATATTATTATATTTTTTTAAACATATAGTTACTCAATTTACATATAAAATACCAAGATTAATACAATCAATCATATTTATAATACAAATGTTTGTATCAAATCCATGACCATTGACGTAATAAGATAGTATGTCAAACCGCTAGACCACCTAGATAGTCATACAATACTGCTTTATTGCACAGTAAATAAAATTAAAATCCATACAAATACGAGGCATTCGAGTATTCGTGTTTCGCATACGACCTGGTGACAGACGTGATTCGACTTAACAATTACGCAATTTTGAATTTTCCTGACATATAATAATAGTAATCTTTATGAACCACCTTGAAAGGCGTAATTCAGAAAGAACTCGAGAGAATATGCTTGAAGTTATTACTGTTGTAGAGTTGTGATTTTTATTTAATAATAATAATAATATGTCTTCATTGGAACTCAAAAATAATATTTTACAAAGTGAGTAACAATAATACGGTATAATAATAATAATAATATGTCGGGACAATTCACAGCGCCATCTAGTCTTAAGGTAAGTAGAGCTTGTGTTATAGGTACTAGACAACTGATATAAACAATAGATATATTTTTTAGAAATATGGAAAACTTACAAACCGATACCAATAATCATACACATAAATACAAATGTTTGTATTTATGTGTATGATTATTGGACGTAAAATCTAACTTCAAGTCAAACATTCATTCAGCAGTTAGTCGAGATATACCAACCGGAGTAACCAGACAGACAGATATACTTTCGAATTTATTTAGTAGTAATGTAACTCATATATCGTTTGTAAACAAATGTATTCACAAAGAATAGGATTATTGTGAAAACATAATTAAATATTTATAACAAAATTTGTGACTAATTGAATATTATTTAAGTCCCACGGGATTATGTGGAGTTTAATCGAATGAAATCGAATTACCACAAATTTTAACTCAAATAGCATTATATGAAATTAATCTTTACTGGTGTCATCATTGGACATATTTTTGAACCAAAACAAACAAAACGTATATATTTTACTGTTTGACACAAACACCCATGCAGTCATGAAGACTGCAAATGTTTACATCGTGTAAGGAATCTAACCCGCAACCATAGGAAGAAATAGAAATATTCTTTATTCAAATAAACTAAATACAAGCACTTTTGAATAGTCATGATGAATAATGAATCACAATGAGCAAGTAATGCTTATATTAAGTTTATTTGAATAAAGATTATTTCTATTTCTATTTCTAAATAATTTTATTGAACAAAGTCTATCCCGATTTGTAAAGCAACCGACTTATTACATTTTCCTTCACTATATTTGTGTCTATGCGCACAGATTTGTCAGTGACACCTATCTGTCATTGTCAAAGCCTTTAGATCCAGGATCCAAATTGAAATCAGAGAATAACCTTTGACATCTTAGGTTAAAGTTACGGCAATGTAGAACCGAAATTGGAATTCTTTGGCTGGTATTAGACAATCTCGTAACTACATACTGTTTGAATTTTCCTGACGTTGGTTACTGAATACTTAAGTAGTGCTTTTTATTTAATTTAACTATTAGTTACTTAGATATTGGTAACTACACAAAAATGAATTATAAAATAAATAAACTATTACCTTATAATAAACTCTAGTACTTATATATTGTATACTAGCTTTTGCCCGCGGTTTCGCTCGCGTTAATTTATTCCCTTAGGGGTGCAATTTACCAAAATCCTTTCTTAGGGAATGCTTACGTCATAGTAGCATTATGCATGCAAAGTCTCAGCCCGATCGGTTTAAAATTGACAAAGTTTCATACAAACTTTCATCCCCTATTTTATCCCCTTGGGGGTAGAATTAATCAAAATCCTTTCTTAGGGGATGCCTACGTCATAACATCTAGCTGCATGCCAAATTTCAGCCCGATGCGTCCAGTGGTTTGGGCTGTGCGTTGATAGATCACTATGTCAGTCACCTTTGAGTTATATATATTTAGATTAATATTATAAAGGAGTAAAGTTTTTTTTACAGTCTACCTTTAGTTTGATTGAGAATCAGTTGGCTCAAATTAAACTATTTGGATCAATTTCAGTATTATATAATTAATAATAATAACAATTCATTCATTTATAAACTTAAGAGCAACGCTCTCGTCGGTGGAGCTCTTGCCACTTTCTACGATCTTTCATTATACTCTTTAAGCCTTGATACGATACTACTCCAATTCTGTCTTTAATTTGTTTGATGTAACTGTGCCTTGGTCTTCCTCTCCCCCTCTTTCCTTCCATCTTTCCCTCAATAATTACTTTCAAAAAATTCATCGTGTTGTGTCAAGTGCCCTAACATTTATCCTCGTCTCTCATCATAATAACAATATCCCTGAACAATTCACACAACGCCATCTAGTCCTAAAGTAAACAGAACTTGAATTATGAATATACCTAGCTAAATGACATAAAAACTTATATACATCTTTTTGTTTAAATACATATACAATATACATACAAAACACCCTGATACAAATAATCATACTCATGAATACAAATGTTTGCACCGTGCGAGGAATCGAACCCGCGTCAATCGGAAGTAAAACGGTATGCTAAACCACTAGACCAGTGAGAAAATTATTTATTACAAAGCTGTTATCTTACAACATGACTATTTATTTTGATTAATGCTTTTGAATATGTGCCAAGAAACAGTTATTGTTCACAACACTCAATTAGCGGGACAGTCGTAAAAAGAAAACAACATCGCAAGTACGGAATGAAGCAGAAAACGTGTTATATCTACGTGGTTTTCTTTTTAAATCACCTTAAAAAAGAGGAGGTTGTCAATTCAAACGGAATTTTAATTCGTTTACGAACCTCAGAACTTTTCACTACGTTATAGATTTTTATTACTTTGTTTAATTCCGCTACAATTAACATGTGTGAGATCACACATATTCGGTTCGAAAACTTGACTATCGTTATGACTCTCTCTAATGGTGATCAAATTCTGACTAAGTCTACCCACATTACGACACGTGTTTCGCCTCTGAACTAGGCATCATCAGGCATTGCTTAGATTAGAGTTCGAATATAGATTGGAAGCCTGGAGTTGATTGTTCGGCGACTGAACCGAAAACACAGTAACTGTAGCGGAATTTAACAAAATAATAAAAAATTATTTGATTAAGTACTGAATAGGACTTCCGCAAAATAATACCTAATTTGATTAAAGAGGGTTTTTTATGTTATTTGCTCTTTTAAATTTTCCAAATAATATATAGCTGTTAATTAATAATAACAATTACAATGTTAGCATTGTAAAACGTTGTGATCTGGGTTGTTCACTTATTTACTATTCCAGTTAATTACCATTGTATTTCTCTTGTAAATTATCTTTATATATAAAAATTATGTGTCACGTTGTTTGTCTGCGATGGACTCCTTAACTACTGAACCGATTGCAAATTTGATTTGCACATTGTATTCAATTTGATCCAACTTGAAAGGTAGGATAGCTTACATCTCAATTTATAGTCGCAATATTATTTTATTGCCAATTATTTTTATATATAAAGAAACAGTTAGCCACAACAATGCTTGCCCGGGTCTGCTAGTGTATATAAAATGGACCAAGAAATTTCTGTGCGTAACCCCAATACAATTTAATTCTCCAACAACTAAAATTCTCCACAGACCTTCTTCACGAATTCATTTTGCACTAATTTTGTTAGCCTTCTCGTGTCTAATACTATTAACGGACTACCGAAACCGTGAAATTAAAAAAAACTCTAAAATAAAGTATACGCCAGAAATAAGGATGTATATCACGTACAGACTAGAATTTTAATTTGTATACTAACTGATGCCTGCGACATTGTCCGCGTGTTATTTGTCATTCCTCCGATTAAGGCCTTCAAACTCACTCGATCTCGATCGACACGATCTTTAAATAAAATAAAATGTTCTAACTTACGACAATTTTATGATACGAAACTTATTTCAATTATATTGCAAGAAATGAGAACCTCGTCTGGAATCGAGCATGAAAAAAGAAATTAGATTAAATTGTCAAGGGTTGACGAAAATTTTCAATTTTGTTTAGCTTACATTATGGAAGAATTGATCTCAATACCTTATAATATTTCTTAATAGACTCATTTGATGTAAATTGTATCGGAATATGGACAAATAGCTTGGTTGCCTGAATTACAGGGGAGAAAGTTATATAGCTGTGGGGGTAACGCAGCTGAAGTCCAGTCACAACGCGTGTTTCAAGGTGTTTGTGGCCCGGGTCCCCACTAACATGTTGTCCACCTTCATTAAGGAGGACTACTGGTTGAAGAGTGTGAATATCGAATGCCATTATCAGTGCCACAGGATCAATTTCAGTATACCAATATATTAATTTTATAATATTAATTCATATGTATGTTAGTCTATAAGGTATTTATAATATGGGCCTAGTAGCCTGAAATAAATAAATGAACGCAAAAACCCGCAATACGCAGCGTCTGGCCTTGGCTTTTGAATTTATTGTATCACAAACAGAAAAGTATTAATTTAAATTTACGATTAAATAACTTGTACAAAAGTCGGTCTCTTTAAACATTCACTTCCAGATGACCTTTAGGTAGAAGGTAAAGATATGGGAAAAACAGTAGGTGGTGTACATAATAACACAAATAATATATTCATTGAAATATATTTGTAAGCGAAGGGACTGTTAATATTGTGCTGGTAAACGTAATTATAGAAAGATTTTTTTAGGAATAAATAGCATATTTTACATGTATTGAAAGAAATACAGGTAAAAGAAGAATAATAACAATAATACAATATTTTCTGTGTAAAAATATGTCTATAAACTATACATTTCAAATGTATATACCATACATAATACATTGACGGACATACGATACAAAACATATGGTATATACATTTGAAATGAATGAAAGTTTATAGATCTATTTTTTATGAATTCACAGTGAGCAGTACGTGTGTAATTTAGAACAGTGATATGAAATGAAGCCGTACCTCATAACACAGTCCATTATCAAGAGGTATACTTGTTTACACAAAAGATTCAAACATATAGCCTAACGGGCCGTTTCTGTATCCTAAAAAAGCAGGCCCAATATTTATAAGTCCACAAAACGGCCAAATATTTGGTCCGCATTCATTTTCCGGTTACCGAGATAAAATCGTTTTTGTACGAGCTCGAAACAAATAACCAATAATAATAAATAATAACTGTTTATGTTATGTTTATTGCCCGACTTCCCATCAAAAGGGGGGTAATGTTTTTCAATGTAATGTGCATACGTTTATTTATTTGAACATTAAAGCGAAATGGCGGTTGTTATGGCTACTTATTTGAGTTAGGTTCATTTTTTATTAGGTTTTTTTTATATAGAGATATTTTTTCTATAGAAAGTAATTACACCATGGACATTAATTTAGTGGTCTTGCGGTTTAGCAGACCGCTTTACTACCGATGGTCGCGGGTTCCATTCCTCGCCTCCTCCAAATTCAACAATGAACCAGTGTGTCTAGGATGATCGTGTGGAGATCGACTTAACATAGTACATTGCTAGCAAAACCTCTATTCCTCGTTATAAATAATCCCTCCCCTCACTAGTCCTCGAGAATGGTGATGCAGGTAGGAAACATGTGATGTCCATACTGCTGTTTATGTAAACAGGCGATGATTACCACTTACCATCAAATGTACCGTCAGCTTGTTTACTATTCCAATTATGTAAAGAAAGATATCTGATAATAACAGTGTCATATGTATTTAATCATTATTCACACACTCGAAGTTACGTGTATCAAGTCATCATCTCATCTCATCATCTGCTTCTTTCTTATTCCATTTATTTGAGGTTAGCGTAATATGTTTTTCTCTTCTATTCATCCATGTTCACAGTCATCCCGTTATTTACTCCCCTTACCATATCATCACACAGTCCATCCATTACTTTTTCAGCCCTAATATCCATCCACATTAATATATAACACCTTCCTTAAAATATTGTCTTCATTCCCACCCATTGCGTATATCAAGTCATTCGTATTAATTTCTTTAAACAGCTTTCATAATACCCAAATAAACATCGTATAAACAATTTTAATTTGTACAATAAAACAAAGCGAACCCTAGCGTTAATTTACGAGATAATCAAATATTTATCTTCGAAATATATTCAACGATAAATCTCTCCGTATTAAGGTTGAGCTTGCAATGTTTTATGCCAACAAGAATGGGTTGAGTGTGTAACATTTTTTTTATATGACTGTAATGGCAAACAAGGCTTATAATAATAATAATAACTGTGAACAATTCATTAAAATTAAATAGATAATGATGACTCTTTTTGAAATTTTACTCTTATGACGGTTTAACATATTATAATTATTCTTCTACCATATATATAGACTCCCTTATTGGTCTAAATATAATTTAAAAACTATTATTTATTGTCTAATAAATAACCCTGGACAATTAACACAACGCCATGTAGTCATACGGTAAGCAGAGTTTGTATTATGGGTACTAGACAACCGGTTTAAATACTTAGATTTTTTTTGTAAATACATCCATAACATACATAGAAAACACCCAGACCAATCACATAATTAACTCATGAATACAAATATTTGCACCATGCTAGAAATGAAACCCGCGACCATCAGAAGTAAAGCGGTGTACTTAACCACTAGTTCGCCGAAGATTAAATTACACAACATCATAACATCACCAAACACTGTTTGACTCTTATGCGTTGCCATTTCTAACGAACGTGCTTGTAAATTTCTCTCTCTGTTACATAGATCCCCCGTCCAATTCAAACGAGGATCGAATTTACGATGACCTGAGCCGAGATTCAAACTTCTAGCGATACCCTCTGCGGGTATCGCTAGGAGTTTGAATCTCTATTGTGCATAGTGCTGTTTATGTAAACAGGCGATGATTACCACTTACCATCAAATGTACCGTCAGCTTGTTTACTATTCCAATTAGGTAAAGAAAGATATCTGATAATAACAGTGTCATATATATTTAATCATTATTCACACACTCGAAGTTACGTGTATCAAGTCATCATCTCATCTCATCATCTGCTTCTTTCTTATTCTATTTATTTGAGGTCAGCGTAATATGTTTTTCGCTTCTATTCATCCATGTTCATAGTCATCCCGTTATTTACTCCCCTTACCATATCATCACAGAGTCCAGACTGAAGTCGGATCCGTCAGGCAGGAGTTGGCATTGCTTAGTACTTTAGTAATGTTTTTTTTTATTACGTGCTGGCAGACCCGGCCACGTGCTGCTGTGGCTAAGGTTCTTGAATAAAATAATATTGCAACTATAAATTGAGATGTAAGCTATCTTACCTTTCAAGTTAGATCAAATTGCACACAATGTGCAAATCAAATTTACAACCCGTTCAGTAGTTTAGGAGTCCATCGCGGACAAACAACGTGTCACGTAATTTTTATATATAAAGATTTTTGATAATTATTTAATTTTATGACTAAAGTATAGTATACGCTCTATAGTAAAGAATTGGTAATTTCATTTTTTTACACTTTTAATACATTATACTGTTGCCACGCTGTAATATATAGTAATATTATTAAAATAAATCTATGACTAAATGATACATCATAAATTGTGCATGAAATAAATTAATTTATATAATAATGAAGACAGTTATGATTTTATGTTATAATAAGTAATTAAAAGAAGACTTCAAAATAGATTAAGTTATTATATTAGAAGAGGCTGTGGTTGTTTTCAAATGATATAAAAAAGAATAAATTATATTTATACAGCATTACTTTGTGGGATTATTAATAAAAATTTGTACTATTTTTAAATTAATTACTAAGTTAAAACCTACTCTCGTAACGCTGAAAATAACTCCCACATAGTTATTTCTGTAAATTAAAATATCCTAAAATAATTGTGATGGTGCAAAGGTGGACAGAATTGCTTATACTTAATAATTCTCTATTAAAAAATCTATAAAGATAGAAAAGAATTTCTGTACATACAGTAAACTTTTCTCTCATAAGTTATCGAGTCTAGAAAAGGGAATACCGAACAAATTCAAACCAGTCAGCCATTTTATAACTACATTGTTACATGCTTTACTTCAAAAAGAAATTCACGATTCAATATTTTCTAACATTCGAATCGTCGTTGAGGCAAAGGACCTGTAACTCAAGGTTATAAATAAAACACGTTTATAATAAATGTTGCGTGCAAAAAAAACCTCTAAAATAACTTAATAAACCGTAACGTATTTAAACACAAAGGAAATCTATAATTCCATGAAATAGCCTGTTATAAATCTAGATTCGATGCTTAATAAACCAATCTAAAGAAACATATTAATAAAAAATTACTAGTTTGAAATTGTTACAATACTTGAAGACAAACTGTAAATTTAAGGTTTTATAAACGTTTGTATTTACGAATATGACTGTTTGTATCGGTCTCGATGTTTTCTATGTTTATTATTAGCGTATTTACAAAAAAAAATCTTATACATACAAAACACCCAGACCGATACAAATAATCATACTACAAATGTTAGTACCGTGCGAGGAATCGAACCCGCAACTATCATAAGTAAGGCAGTATGCTAAACTGCTAAACCACCGAGGCCGTTATATACATAACAATAATAAAAAGACAGTTTACTCATTTTAATATTTATTTTTTTTAGTTGGTTAAATACAGATGCTTTTAAAATACGCTAACACATTACAAACGCATCAGCCTGTAGCTGAATTTGTATATAAACATTGTAATATATAAAATATTGGACCATTATCTCAACTCAATTTCACAAAGTCGTGTATGTGAATATTTTTTCCACAAGAAACGTTTGGCATCCAAGATCGTTAAAGATAAGGGGTGGAAGAGCGTAAAGTGTAGGGTTCCATAAAAGCTATAATAAAATTGTAAGCATCGAAGTCTGTACATTTAAAATAACAACTAACAAAGGTATAAATAAAGTACACGGTTTTTATAATAAAACTTTGTCTTTATATAGACACAAAACAAAGTTCATTTATAAAATAAAATGTGTGCTGGGACATATAGTAGAAGTGAAACTTCAACGGACAAGTGGAAAAACTAATGACAAGGAACAACTGGTAAAACAAATAGCAACTTAAAAAAATAATTACTTCAAGTTTTACAGCAGATTGTTAATTTATTTGTCCAATTTCAAAAGCTTATTGTGCGCATAAAAAATTAAACATTGCTAGAATATCTGTGTATACTTCACTGTAGCATATTTAATATTTATCATAGATAATTTCATAATCTGACGAATTTCTAGGGGTTTATTCCGTAGTGTAAATATAGTAAAATATGTATATAATTAGTAAAAGGTAAAAGGCTCAGAATATGTCAATGGCGAAAATTTACAAACAATAAAAGACATATCACACTATGTTTCTAAATATAAAATTGTAATAACAATGGCTGCTATTTACAAGGGCCAGATATAAATTTAACCATGAAGTTCCAATAGAATTTGGTGGTGTTACGGTTTAACATATCCCTTTAGATGACTATTGCTTCGATACAGCAAAAATGGGTCAATTGTTTTATAAATTGACTCAGGCAAGTGTAATTTGACAATATGTATTACCTATTAATGAGTATTAATTTCCCATTAACGCTTAGAAAAGCAATTACACGGTTACATTACGAACAAAGCTATAGGAAATAACTAGTACGTATATAAAAGGAGACTAAGCCGTTCTTCAAATAGAGATAATGAAATACAATACCGTTAACGAAACGATATATTTTCATAGGCTTTGTCAGTTTTTTGTGTTTGTTTATATATGTTCTATTTATTTTCTTTCTAGTGTACTCAGTAGCACAAGGGCAAAACAAAAGCCGCAAATAAATAAGTAGCCTTTATTATTTCTGTATTACAATATTTTCACATTGCTTATGATATTTGTAAACATATAAAAAAAAACAATATTTTTGTTCTATAAAAAATGATGAGGTTAAGAAGTTAAGTTAAGAAGTTAAGCTCCTAAATAACTTATGATAATTAAAGGCAAATGTTATAAGAGAGCAGATCCTATCGTATGAAAAATAATAATCAAAATAGGTTCGTATCTAGTTTAGGACACTTCATATTTCTGAAAAAAAAATTCTCTAAAATATATAATATAAGGTACCTAAGAAAATATTTGTAAATACTCTATACCAAAGACAAGAGAATGTCCTCTACCTAGATTTAAGAATTTTCCTAAAAAATGTTATCATAGCCAAAGTTCATAGTTCGCTTAAATATAGCACCTCATATAAAGAAGAAAAAAAAAATAAGAATCGAGATTCTCCTGCGAAATAGTATGAAGGCATAACAAATGTTTTAAAACTAGTTTTTTTCTTCTAAAATTGCATTTTTTACGAATGTACTTTAAAACAATTGCTGTACTATAATATTATTTATATTCCTTGCTTATATGCCTTCATACTATTTCGCAGGAGAATCAATCAGTGTTTCATATATGAATAAACTATTATAACCGTTACCTACAAAAATATATTTTTAATAAACTCATAAATATTTTTATATCTACCAAAAGGAATTTAATATTTCTATGCATAATATTTTTGTCGTTCAAAATCACGACTTGGAAATGTGACCGTCGAAAAGGTATCCAACGTTTTATCAAATAGAACATTTTGTTCACGTCATAAACAGATACGAAGGAATATTTATAGTGTTATGTTACTGGCAATTTGAATTTAGAACATTTCTTATTTAATTTTGGAATAGATGAGTAAAGGCTATAAACAAAAGACAATAATAATATCAGTTAGGCTTGAGTCAACGCTAACGTTAAAAGAAAATAAGTTTTGTATGAGACTGTGATACCATATCTTTTGCTATATAGCTATAGCTGACCAAATGATGTTGCGTACGATAAACGTCTACAAATTACAATACCTCAGACTAC